>NC_064770.1:1934639-2292139 GCF_011397635.1 Epinephelus fuscoguttatus | reverse complement strand
ATATATATCCTGGTCATATTATTATTACCATCAAGGAACATATCTGTTGCCCGGACATAGAACTGTTGGCTGTTGGACTCAGGCCGTGTTATTTGCCAAAGGAGTTTTCACATGCCATTATTATGACTGTGTACATCCCTCCTCATCCTCATCCATCCTTCAATCATGTCACCATGGCAACGAAACTTTGTTTTTTTTTTTTTTTTACACTAGTATGTGTGCCACTGCTGTATATATTGTTGCATATATTCTATTGTATTGTATATATTGTTGTACATTTTATATTTCTATATGTTATATATTATACTACAGTCTTTGTTGAATAGGAGCAACTGTAACACTAACAATTTCCCCCCGGGGATCAGTAAAGTATTTCTGATTCTGATTCTGATTCTGATATTTTCTTTTCTTCCAGATGCACCCTTCTATAATTGAAAAAGGCGACAGGCTGAAGTGCACAACCGTGTCGTCATCTGTGTTTGCGTGTCCTCTCTGCCCCAAATTCACTACCAAAAGCGAAAGTGTCATCCAGAGGCACTTGGCGAATCATGAGGCAAATGCAGTGCATTTCAAGGGTATGTTCATCAAAAATCTGTGCACACCTGAGTGTGTGACAGGTGCGTCGGAGGAAAATTCAACTCGAAGAACAATTAGGGAGACTCCCGCACACTGTCTCGCTTTGTCTTGATTTATTGAATAAACGACGTTTCGGTCTGAACGACCTTCATCAGGTATACTTGGAGCCTGCAAACATTTCTACACATGTGCACGACTTAATGTAGCACTGTTATGTCTGTTGTATAACTCTACTTCCCTACCTCGTGCGATACTGTATGTTTACACTGGTTTTTTTTATCTCTATGCAATATTTATTCCACTGTGTATCGCACTGTAAAATCTCGCTGCTAATATCCTGTGCAATCCGTAAATGTAAACATAGTTTACATTGCTTACATGGCTTAGTATGTACATTGCTTAGTATTTTTATTTTTAATGCTACACACCATGTGTGTATTGTACAACTCTGTACACAATTATCCTGCACATATATCCATATGTCTCCCATATATATGTACAAGTGAAAGGTGTATATACTGTAAGTAGTCTTGTGTGTATAGCCCTGCCCATTTAGTACTTTATATTTTATATTTGTTATATTTGTATATCTTTGATTCTGATATGTATATACAAATGTTCTGATTTTTAGCTTAATTTTATAAGTATCCTACTGTCACTTTCTCCTTCCTATCTGTACAGCTTGAGCTGCTGTGACAAGTGAATTTCCCCGGTGTGGGATCAATAAAGTTTTATCTTATCTTATCTTATATATAACAACAAGACTGCCTACATTTCTAAACCAGTATGCCAGTATGATAGTGTAATATTGTGTTTTATTGGATTCCAGAAATAAAATAGAATTAACAGAAGACTGACAATAGGAAAATATAATTATTGCATTCATTTAATAGCTAAACTGGATAATGAACACATCTCTAGACCCAGGAAATACCTGTTCTGTTGCAGTAACAAATGTCTGGCGCCATTGTGTTGCCCATGATGTCCCCGCTCATCCCTGAAGATCCCTGGTGGATGAAAATACAACCAGCAGGACTGAAGTCATTTCTCTAAGCTGTTCTTCTGTGCCTTTGAACAAACGGGGTGTGGGGAGCTGTGTCTGCACAGTGTTTGAATGATATTTGTAGCAGAGGCAGATTAATACACCATGAATCTACAACAATTTTCCTTCCTCCCCAGCAGACTGCAGCATAAAACAACACACTTGCCACCACAGACTGATAAAACATCTGCAGCATCTTACTACAGATGTCAAGAGATCTGAGCTTCCTTAAGAAAAAGAGGCGGCTCTGCCCCTTTTTGTAGAGAGCGTCTATGTGTAGGGACCAGTCCAAATTATTATCCAGGTGTACACCTAGATACTTATGACTTGGCACCACCTTGATGTCCGTCCCACAGGTATTCACTGGCTGAAGAGGGGGCTTGGACCCACAGAAATCTATAATCATTTCCTTGGTCTTTGAGGTGTTCAGCAGGAGACAGTTCTTGTGACTCCAGTCACTGAAGGCTTTTATCAGTTCCCTGTATTCAGATTCCTGCCCATTCCTGATACATGCCACAATAGCAGTGTCGTCTGAGTATTTCTGGATGTGGCAGGACTCACAGTTGTATTTGAAGTCTGTTGTGTACAGTGTGAACAGGAATGGAGCCAGGACAGTCTCCTGTGGAGCCCCCGTGCTGCTCATTAATGTCCAAGAAGCACAGTTTCCCAACCTGACATACTGTGCGCTTCCTCTCAGGTAATCTGTGATCCAGGAGATAAAGGAAGGATCATATGATTAATGCATAATGTCTGGGCAGTACAACCCTTACACTGTACCACCAATGATTTACAGTGCCTTCTTTTTTACTGTTAACATAAATTAATATTAACCATATGCTAATGTGAAAGTAAGTATGACATTTGTTGTGACCATGTGTGCATGTTGCAACTGCAGCCTAATCTGACAGCGCTGTTTATTTGGTTGTGTAAATTCTCATTTTTTATTAATTCTCAGTTTATTTAATCTGAGAATTCAGTTTATTTAACTTTAGTTATTCTTCAGTCCTATTGTGAATGTGTGTGTGTGTGTGTGTGTGGCCACCACCACACAAACATAATATTTACATTTGTATTCATAACGTTGATATTAAAGTTAAATCCATGAAACGTTAGCATTATAACTTAGTGATATTATTGTAGGCTTTTAACTAACTTCTGAGTTTTACAGTAGCCTATAAAGTCGTGGCGAGACAATTAACTAGTCACTTATACCATTACGATAAACATGTAACTGCACAAAATGCATAAAATTATGTGTAAACGTATGTATTTTTTAAGCTTTTATTTTTGTTTCAGCTCGGTCATATTTCCGGGATCGAGCGGCGATTAACCAACTTCCGGTTGTGACTTCCGGCATGGATTGGATGTATGGCGGCGCCTTGTCGGCCATCTTGACTGCAGCAAGGTTTTTTTTTGTTTGTTTGTTTTTTTAAATCAACTTTATTAATGCTTTACAAATTGCACTAACAGTGCATCAAACCATGGGCATTAAAAAATAACAATTGGATAACACATAACAACAAAATAAATCATACAGAAATCGAGATTAAAGAAATAAAAACGTAACATAAAAATGATAAATAAATAAATTAAAAAATAAAAAATAAAAAGAATAATAATAATAATAATAATAATAATAATTAAAGTAAGATACACCAGGGGACATAAGCAATGAAAATTAAATTGAATTAAAGATATTGAAGTGGGAGCACAGATTTATAGTCTTGATAGCTTTCTTGTTATTAGCAGAGGATATTGATTTGAAGTACAGCTTCAGTTCTTTCATGAAAACATAAAAAAGGGGTTTCACTTTGGCAAATTTACATTTGTGGATGTAGAATTTTGCAAGGATTAAAATGAGATTAATTAAAAAATATTCTTTGTCAGCTGGAGCATCATTCTTTACAAAGCCAAAAAGGACATTTTGCAGGAGGAGCTCAAAATCACAGCAGATATGATCTAAAATAAATCTACAAACATCTTGCCACAGTTTACGGGTATATTCACATTTCCAAAACAGATGAATAACAGTCTCAGTATGGGAGTCACAAAAAGCACATTTCAGATCTAAATCATCATACTTGAATTTGATAAAGAAGGATTTAACTGGATAACATCGATGAATAATTTTAAATGACACTTCTTTCACTTTATTAACCACAAAAAATTTTTGAGGAAGAGACCAGATTTTTTCCCAACACAAGTTATTTACACGACTATTCCAGTAAGATATTACAGGAGAAACAGAAACAATATTATATTGGAAAAGAGCACGGATTTTACAGTTGTTCTTACTACCAGATGGGCTGAAGCATATTTTACCAACTGGTGAGTCCGTTACGACAGTAAAGGGAGCATTAAGTATATTAACAGACATACTACTTTTGAACAACATGAGTACACCAGATGGAATAGCGTCAAATACTATGGCATACTGTTTGGGAGTTATAGGTATACCATAATATTGAAGAAACTCCTCATAGGAAAACAAGACACCATTGCTGTTGAATAGCTGCCTTACCCAAATAATATTACTGTTAAACCACTCCCCAAAGAATATGGATCTGTTCTTGTAAAGTATATCCTTGTTATTCCATATAGAGTATCGGTGTGGTGAAAAATTGTGTTTGTATATCATAGACCATGCAAGCAGTACTTGTTTATGAAAGCTGGAGAGACGAATAGGGATTTTTTCTATGTTATAGTTACACACTAAAAGGAATTTGAGACCACCAATTTTAGAGAAAATATAATTGGAGATACAGTTCCATATTGAGTTTGGTTTTTTCAAGAATTGTTTGATCCAATTGATCTTAAAGGTATTGTTTAGAGAGGCAAAGTCTAAGAAATTAAGTCCCCCATTCTCATATGTGTTTATGACCACAGATTTTTTTATGTAATGCGTCTTATTTTTCCATAAAAAGTTGAACAACATCTGATCTATGCATTGAATGGTTTTACTGTTAATATGTAGTGAGAGGGCAGCATAAGTAAGTCTAGATATTCCTTCTGCTATTGTTATTAGCGTTCTGCCTCTTAAAGACAGATCTCTTAGGAGCCAGAGATTAAACCTTTTCTGAGTTTTTTCTAGAATTGGGATAAAATTTAAAGCATTTCTGGCTTTCTGATCTTTAGTGATGGAAATTCCTAAATATATTACAGTATCTTTGACAGGGATGTTCGCTATTGAGCGAGTAGCCGAGTCTTTTACTGCCATTAACTCACATTTGTTTACATTCAAGTGTAGACCAGAAGCTTTAGAGAACACATTAACTATATTTAGAGCAAGAGGTATTTGAGAAGAATCTTTAAAAAAAAATGGTTGTGTCGTCTGCAAGTTGACTAATAATGAGTTCTCTTTCTGCTACAGTAATGCCTTTCAGAGAGCTTGATTTAATGTGGACAGCTAAAAGTTGGGTGACAAGGAGAAAAAGATAAGGGGAGATAGGACAACCTTGCCGAATTCCTCGTTTGACGTCAAAACGTGGGGTTGTGCCGGAACTCAGTTTAATAGAGCAGTTACTATTTGCATATAATGTTCGAATCGCTTGGCTAAAAAACTGCCCAAAACCAAATTTTTTCAAAGCACTAAAAATAAACTGGTGTTCAACAGAATCAAAGGCTTTATAGAAATCTAAAAATAGAATATAGCTGTTGTCAGAGATTAACTCAGAATAATCTAATAAGTCTAAAACCAGTCTTATATTATAGATATGTGTCTGTTGTTCATGAAACCAGACTGTGATTCATCTATGACAGTATCCAAAACTAGCTTGAGCCTTTTGGCAAAAGCAATGGCTAGCACCTTATAATCATTATTCAAAAGACAAATAGGGCTCCAGTTATCAATAAGCTCGACATCCTTTTTAGGTTTCGGAATAAGTGTGATTAAGCCTTGAGTTAGTGTTGGGGGGAGCGATTCATTATCTATGCTTTCTGTGAAAACTTTCAGTAAAAATGGGGCTAACTGTTCCACAAATGCTCTGTAAAATTCAGAAGTGAATCCATCTACACCAGGAGATTTGTTATGTTTGAGGCTATTGACAGAATCAATTATTTCTTGTAACGTCAAGGAGCATCACACAAATCTCTGTCTGCATCATTAATGTTATTCACCACAATAGAATCTAAAAAGGCAGATGCACTTCTTTCACAAAATTGAGAAGTATATAACTTGCTATAGAAGTTTGAGCAATATGTAGCAATTAACTTGGGGTTATCACATAAGGTATTATCAATTTTAAGTTGCTGGATAGAATTAGTTTTGGAGTGAGATTTTTCCAACCTGAAGAAATAGGCAGAATTTCGCTCCCCTTCTTCCATCCATCTTTGTCTCGATCTGATAAAGGCACCCTTTGCTTTGAGTGTATATAGGTTGTCAAGCTTACTCTGATATTCAGTGAGAATTTCTTTTTCGTTTGTAGAAAGATAATCCGGGGGCTTTTGAGAGAGGGAGGTTATGATGGATACTATCTCATCCTCCTCTGCATTTCTACGTTTGGCTAGATCAGAACTATATTTTCTTAAGTACTTGGCAATTTCAAATTTCATAAGTTCCCATTTGCTACAATATTTATTGTCAATTTGAGCCTCATTCCAGTATTTTTGAATAAGTCTTCTAACTTCAGTCTTTACATCTTCATAATTTAAAATGGAGCTATTCAGTTTCCAATAAGAAGAGTGGTTGTGACAAGCAGAGGGGAATAGGGGGATGATAATATGTATAGCTTTATGATCTGTTAATGGTGTAGCTATAATTTGTACTGTTGTCTTCTCTTTAAGGCTCCTGGACATGAGCCAATAGTCAATTCTAGATTGGGAGGATCCCGTCTTGTTAGACCAAGTGTATACTCTGTCAGTCGGAAATTTTTCTCTCCAAATATCTATCATTTCAAATCTTTGCATGAAGAGCTTTAAATGGGAGCTTTCATTAGTGTTTTGTCTTGATGGCCATCTATCTAATGCATTATCAAGAGCAACATTAAAATCCCCACCTATTAAAAGGAGGGCATTGGGGAACTTGTTTAACCATATTAATAACTTTTGTTCTATGGTGTCGAACAGGCTCTCATTTCCTACTTTAGTGTTATATCCATAAACATTAGTGACAATCAAAACAATCTTGTTGAAGTCAATCACTTGACATACAAAATGACCATTAATATCAATATCGGAGTGTAGTATGTCACCTGTAAAGTTGCATTTCAGAGTGCCCACACCTGCTGAATGTTCTGATCCGTGTGACAACCAGATATCGTTTCCCCACTGTGACCTCCAGAAATTAACCTCATTAGCTGTGGAATGAGTCTCTTGAAGGAAGAGAAAATCTGCTTTAAATTTTTTACCATATAAAAACAAGGCTTTGCGCTTCCCACTGTCCCTTAGACCCCTGGCATTTAACGAGACAAAAGATAAAGACAGTTTGAGATAAAAAAAAAAACAAAAAAAAAACCAACTAAGTAAGCTATAGACTGTTAAGTCGCAAGTAACTTACCACAACTATTATAGTACCATCGAGAACTGTACCATAAACAGTCACAATTGTGTGAATTTTAAAGCAACAACCAAGTGGCCTTTAGGCCTCTTTAGTGTGGGTGAACATAAAAATGAACCGGAATAGGAAAAGTTAACAACTGGGCTTCATCTCAATTAGGGAGGGATGTAGAGTTCATAAAATGTTCAGGTCCTCCTTCAGGCACTTGTGGTCAAAAAACAGAAACAAAATAAAGAAGTCCATAGATGCTGCAAGCATTTTGATAAAGAAAAGAGAGCAGCTTCACTCTTCACTCCTGAGCTTGTATGCTGAGCTGCATAGCATATAGTAAATTCTAATGTTGGAGATTAAGACAAGCGAAAGAGCCCAGATGTACTGGACTAAAAATAAAGTGCACTTTAACTGAGGTGCATTCAGTAATGTATAGGCACTGTTTCCCCTTTGAAAAAAAAGAAAAAAACAAAAAAACACAGCATCATGGGTTTTCTGTGTTCATCAGGACAACGGGAAACCATTTCTCATATTAAAATAAGAAGAGTGAGTGCACAGTCTGATAATAACCAGTTTCGTCAGATGATATTTTCATTTTGGAGGAAAGATTTCCTTGTTCTCAATAAAGCAGCGACCACCAACGAAGTAAGCCACTTTTCCTTCCTTTCGGGCGGCTTCCACTGCTGGCCACAGCTTCTTCCTATTCTCTCTGTCGATCTGGCAAAGGTCCTCAGCGAAACGCAGACCATGTTCCCGCAGGAACCGGGAGTTTTTGGCAGCCGTCCAGACAGCTGCTCTGTGAACCCAGGACGGGAACTGAATGATGACGCTTCTGGGCCCCTTCGGATTCTTTGTACCAAGGCGATGGACGGTGTCGATCACTTCTGGTAGTCGTTTTTTATCCTCTGGCAAGATGGCCTGACAGATTTTAATTACTTCCAACCGTACCTGCTGGTTCTCTACTGTCTCCGGGATGCCGTTGAGCCGCAAGTTCCAGCGACGAGAGTATCTTTCCAGGTCTGTGATCCGCGTTTCCAGTACGCCAGTACGCTTTTTTTCTTCATGGTAAAGTTGCTCAACTTGAGCAACTTTATCTTTCACTGCGTTGACATCCTCACAGATCGAGTGGATTTGTTTCTTCAGGTCCGTAATCACCGTTTTATTTTCCTGAATTAGTGATTCAAGCTTGTCGGACCGAGTGTTAATTAGCTTGGCAAGTGAGGAGACAATCTCTGGAGCGTCAGGTAAGTTATTTTCCATGGCGTTGCCGGCAGTATCATCATGTTTACCTTTCTTGCTGGGAGGTGGTTTAGCTGGGGTAACTGGTAAGTCGGGAAAGTCATCTTCATCCATCACGCTGATTTTCATTCCTTCTTTTGCCGCATAACCGTGGTAGTTGTCAATCAGAATATTGCGGCTAACGTTAGTTTTGTTAGCCGATTTTGCCTCGTTGCTAGCTTCTCCTGCCTTTTTGTCGCGCTGTTTTCTCTTGTCCATAGCCGAATTCGGCATATTTCGCGTTTGTTTTTGACAAATTGAAACGGAAAACGTTCGTGGCAGTTCTTAGACAGAGGCAGGCTCTCTATAATTTAAAAGTTATTCACTCTTAACTTAGCTTTTGGTAGCAGAGCTCAATTCAGGGGGAGTGCTCACGGCGCCATCTTGGGTCCGACTGGCTGAATGCTCTTGACTGCAGCAAGGTACTCTTGATTTCTCCAGCCTGGTCGACAAGCGGTTCTGCTCCCAGCTGTTGTCTCCGTCACCCGGCTTGACACATTCGCTCGCAGCTCACGCAGAAAATAGACCAAACGCCGAAACAATCGCTGCAGGGCGTGAGCTGGTCACGGTCCGGCGCTTCGAGGCTATTCGCAACGCTTCCGCGGGCGGTGTGGCCTGACGGGTCAGAGAGGGGGGGCGAGCGAGAGGTCCGCGGTCGTTTATAATGTAATGTTATAGATAATTGTTGTATGTGTTTTAATGTGTAGGTATGTAAATGTTTTCAAAGCCGTTTATGTTGAAATAAAAATACCTACAAGTAGTTATGTTTCCTTATATTAATACATATACAGGTATGTTTCCTTGTATTAGTTTGCTCTTTTGTGGACATAATGCGGAAAAAAAATATTCGAATGATTCGAACCTATGAGTTATTTTTAGAGGGAATATTCAAACGTCATTTTTGAGCAATTTTGAACATTACATCTGAGATGACTGTCTATTCTGTGCTGCCAGAGTGCCTTGAGAAATCGCTTAGTTTACCGTTTCCTCATCCCTTGGATACTTTTCGTGCCTATGAGAACATAAAGATGTGGACAATCACTTTAGGTGTCAAACTTAAATTCAGCGATGTGCTTTCCAAATTCGGCAATGTGCTTTCCATTAATATAAATCTGACGGCACGCACTTATCACACTGACTTCGTTTACTTCTGTTGGTGGTAAAGATGATCAAAACAGACTAGCCTACAGCATATAGCAAATAGAGCTCTCTCTCTCTCTGGAGGAGAGCTCTTCTAGCCAATCAGAGGCGGAAAAGGCGGTACCTTCCCCTACCATCCTACGAAAAAAAATATCACGCTTGGGTCGGACACACAGCGGAAGTCAGCAAACCAGAATACGGCACCCGAGGCGGAAGTGATTCTGCTCGCCTGCAGCGGCCCGCAGCGATTAAACCACAGAAGAAGGAGCCGTGTTTTTTTTTTTTTTTTCCCAAAAATTTATTGAAAAACACAGTAAAGTATACAAGAACAGTATACAAGCAGTGAACAAGAACAGAGTAGCCAGGGGATATGTCCATATGTCCTTACATTACACAAAAACATCTAGAGCAGAGCATATGTTTAAGGTCTTGACAGCTTTTTTGTTGTCAGAGCTATCAATAAGCTGTATGTATTGTTCGACATCTTTGAGAAAATGAATAAAATTAGGTTTTTTGCTGCTGTATTTACATTTGTGAATAAAAAATTTAGCCAAAATTATTAACAAGTTTATAAGAAAAAAAAACCTTTTCCTCTTTCTTAGAGCACTTGTAAAAACAGAAAACAACATTTTCCCAAGATAAGGTAAAGTCTTTGGAGACATAGTCTATAATGAATCTGCTGAAATCTTTCCAAAGTTTTTTTGTATGAGGGCAATGCCAAAATAGGTGCAACACAGTCTCTGGGTGGTCCTCACAGAAAGAACAGTCTGCATTTATGTCCCTTTTGAATTTTGCCATGTAGTGGTTTGCAGGATAGTATTTATGAATAATTCTGAAGGAAACTTCCTTCACCTTATTGGTGATGAGATACTTGTGTGGAATCATCCAAACCTTGTTCTAATCAATATCATTCACAAAACGATTCCAATATGAGATAACATGCGGAACAGAGACAACATCTTTCTGGAATAAAGCACATATATGTCTATTGTTATTACGAGAAAGGGTCGAAAAACAGATTTTTCCTATATGAGAATCAATTGGATTAGGTACGGAGACTGAGGGGAGAGGGTTAGGAAGATTTCTAAAAAGTATTAGAGTACTTGAGGGGATAGCGTCAAACACTATAGCAAGGCTAAAGGCTATTCCTTAGGAGTAACAGGAAAATCATATTTAGATAAAAATTCTCTATAGGAAAGCAAAAGTCCCTCTTCATTAAACAGCTGACTTACCAGAAGAATTTTGTTCTGAACCCATCTTTCCATAAAAAGTGATTTATTCTTGAAAAGAATGTCTCTGTTATTCCATGTTAAGTACCTGTGAGGTGAGAAGTTATGTTTGTAAATTAGGGACCAGGATAGGAGAACTTGCCTATGAAAAGCTGACAATTTTACAGGGAGTTTGTCTACATTATAATTACAACTGAAAGTAAAGTTTAAACCACCAAAGCGAGAGAAGATGTACTGAGGAATGAAATTCCAGATTGAGGCGGGATTTTTAAGAAAGTGTCGAGCCCAGTTTATTTTAAATGTATTATTAAGAGTAGCAAAATCTAGGAAGTTAAGCCCCCCATGTTCATAGTCATTCATAACAACTCCCTTCTTAATATAATGTGTACGATTTTTCCAGATAAAATCAAAGAGTAAACGGTCAATATTTTTGGTGGTTTTATTATCCACATGTATGGAGAGAGCTGCATAGGTGAGCCGTGAAATGCCTTCAGCTTTAGTAAGAAGGACTCTGCCTTTAAGGGACAGGTCCCTCTGCAACCACTGATTTAATTTAACTTTTGTTTTTTGAATGATTGTGTCAAAGTTCAGATTACATCTCAGGTTCTGGTCTTTAGAAATCAAGAACCCTAAATAGGTGACTTCTTCTTTGACAGGAATATTACAAATGGAGTTTGCGTTACTGTTTTTAATAGCTAATAGCTCACATTTATGCAAATTAAGGCATAGGCCAGAGGCCTTAGAAAAATCAGTAATTACATGGAGAGCAACAGGGACTTGATTAGCATTTTTTAAGAAGAGAGTAGTGTCATCCGCCAGTTGGCTAATGATAACATTTTTATCAGCTATGGAGATTCCTTGCACAGCACTGTTAGTAATATGGTTTGTAAGAATTTGAGTACAGAGTAAGAAGAGGTAAGGGGAGATGGGGCAACCCTGGCGGATGCCTCATTTCAAGTTAAATCTTGGGGTTTTCATTTTGATTGAGCTATTGCCATTGGCATACAAAGTCTTAATAGCTGTGCAGAAAAATTCGCCAAAGCCTAACTTCTTTAGGCAGTGAAAGATGAATTGGTGTTCAAGCGTGTCGAAGGCCTTATAGAAATCGAGGAAGAGGATAAGACTTTCATCAAAAATCAACTCAGAATAGTCAAGGATGTCTAGGACAAGTCTAATATTGTTAGATATGTGTCTATTTCTCATAAAACCCGACTGAGTCTCATCTATAATTGTGTCTAAGACCTCTTTAATTCTTTTGGCAAGAATAAGGGCAATAATTTTGTAGTCATTGTTGAGTAAACAAATGGGTCTCCAATTATCGAGAAACAGCACATCTTTTTTAGATTTTGGAATTAAAGTTATAAGACCTTGTGTGAGACTAGGAGGAAGGGCATTTTTTCCTATACTTTCTAAAAAAAAAACCTGTAGAAGAAAGGGGGCTAAATGTGTTGAAAAGGATTTATAAAATTCTGTGGTTAATCCATCAGTGCCTGGCGATTTATTATTCTTAAGAGCAGCAATGGCATCAGAGACTTCTTTTACAGGAGCCGTGTTTACAGTGTTCTTCGAGTAAGCAGTACGCAACGGATATTGCTGAACACATAACACCTAACAGTTTTACCAGAGATGTATCTATGAGGACTTGGTTGTACTTTTGATGTCATGGCGGATAACGAAGGAGCATCATGTAAAATTATCTGTGACTGTGACCATGAACACAAATATACAGCAGGCAGTTGTCCTCAGAAATTCAGAGCTACACCAGAACATTTATGAACAGGTCTTACTTTACTACTAATTTGTGTTACATTAGCATGTTTCCACTAATTACTGGGACTGACCTAACGTTAGTAGCGTTAGCTTTGCAAGCGAAGGCTGCAGGTAACAACTTTGCTGTGTTAGGATTATGTTATGTCTTCACTGTGTATCTTCACATAAAAGAATACTCCGACGATTTGGGAGTTATGCCCTTTCTCTATCATTTTCATATTGAGACAACATGATCGTTATCTTTTTTGTGTCTGTACGTCCAGTGGCTGCGTCTCAGCGTTTAGCATTGCACTTATAGGGGGTCAGTACGTCCTGCGCTGTGATCCGCAGAGGGATACACCGGTGAGCAGGCACAGACGTAGCCTGCAAACAAAAACTTAGCTGTTTATTTAGCCTAGCGATATCTCCGGACTATATTAGCTGCAATGGACAACTTTGAACGCGATTTTGAAGAGTTTCTTGTAGCGGACACAGATCCAGAGCCATACCTGTTTGAGCCGGAGTACACAGATGAGGAACTCCATGTGTTGGATGCTGAGCAGGCGAGAAGAGAGGCTGAATCCTCCGCTCCCATTTTGCTGCACAGAATGGGATTCGGTGCTACCATCGTTGGGGAGATATATCATCAGGAGGAAAACCACCGCAGAGAGTGCATCACAAGGAATGAAAACTTTGCAGCAGAGACTTCCGGTTGAGCGGCCATGGAGGCAACACGCTAATCCCGCAGCTTCTTCAAGCTAATTTCTAAAGCCCCAGTTACTTGGTCAGATAACACTGTAAATTGGTATAATTAGTTGTAGGGACATATAACATGCCTAGGATACAGCAGAAAAAGCTGGGACAACGTAGAGACTCGAGACAATTCCCCGTGACCGACAAGTCTCTCGAAGAAGAAACTAGCGCTAGCATTAGCACTAGCCAGGTTGCTACAGAGGGACTAAGCGAGGAAGAAAACATGGCAAACTTGGACGTGATTCTCCAAGAACTGAGAGAGTTTCGCAAAGAGAACGGAGACACGTTGAAGGACATTAAGGAAGAGATTAACAAGACTAACAACAGGATTGACGAGGCAGAAGTGCGAATTGCCGAGGCGGAAGAGCGAGTACGAGGAGTGGAGGGAGCGATACTGGAGATGCTTAAACGACAGACTCACCTGGAGGCAAGGTTAATCGATCAGGAGGGCCGAGCCAGAAGGGACAATATTAGGATCCACGGTGTCTGCAAAGGGGCTGAAGATAACACAGCCTCTGTGATTTCCTTTGTCGAAATGCTACTGAAAGAAAACCTGGACCTTCCGCCCTCCACAAACCTGTGCATCGAAAGGGCACACCGGGCTCTGGGTCCCTGACCTCTACGTGGCACACCGCCGAGATTGATTGTGGTCAAGTTTGCTAGCCACCGCTCCAAAGAGGACATCGTGAAGACAGCCTGGCAGAAACGTGAGTTTGTTTACAAAGAGTAAAGAGTGAATATAGATCATGACTATGCTCCAGAGGTATTCAAAAAACGCAAGGATTACACAGAGGCAAAACGGGTGCTGAAGGAGAAAAAAAATAAAATTCCAGACGCCATTCCCAGAAAGACTGAGAGTATTTTTTCAAGACGAAACTAAACTCTACAACTCGGCCGAGGAGGCAACCGTGGATATGGCAGCAAAGGGACTACCTGTGAAAGTGTTCAAGCCGCCAGAGAGCTGGGAGGAGAAAATCAAGCGCCTAACGTGGCACACGTCTGTCCGGGGAAAAGATGCTGAGACAGCCGCAGCGCACATGGCTTATAAGGAGAAGCTGGACGTTTTCAGGAGAATGTAACTGACTTTGTCTCTGCAGCAGGAGCAGAAGAAAGTGACTTTGCCATTTAGAGTAAATCCTTGCGGATGAAAGAGACTGGGTCCGAGCAGGTTAACGATTTTGACTGTCAAAACATTACTTTGCTCCAAACATATCTGAGAAAGTCGGGTTATAATTTGCTTACGTTTCCTCGAATATTGGACTCTGTCTCCTAGGTATGCATACTGATTTAAATAATCTATTATGGGGGCAATAGTTATTATGCAGTAATTTTCATTCTCATTTTCTCTTTTTGAGGGCCCTCTACCCCTTATGGGAGAGGAAGGAAATCCCTCAGAGCTGTCGGGACATCACAGCCACAACAGGGTCATAAAAAAGACCCCATCTCAGGGAGTCATTTCAGTGTTGTATATGTTTTTATTTTCAACAGTATGTTCGAAGCTCCAAAGTTTCAGTTCATGTTGGAGCTATGTGTTTTGTTTGTGTAGCATTTGGGGTAAGGTTACTTTAGAGACAGGCTGGGTGACAATACCAATAAGTACAATGAATACAGACCTAATTAAAGTAGTGTCATATAACGTAAATGGCATTCTCAATCCTATCAAGAGGAGTAAAATTTTGAATAAACTGAAAAGGGACAAGGTGGGAATCGTGTTCCTACAGGAGACACATCTCTCTGAACCAGACCATGCAAAACTGAAGAGAAGGGGATTTAATAAGGTCTTTTCAGTCTCTTACAAATTAGGCGCAAGATGGGGGGTTTCAGTACTGATATCAGAAAGATTTATTTTTGAAGTAAAGTTTGAAATTAAAGATAGGGAGGGAAGATACATTATGGTGGGTGGATTAATGGAAGGAACAGAAGTTACTTTTCTGAACGTCTATGCGCCTCCTGGGGCAAATTGGTCCTTCTATAAACAAATTTTTGACTTAATGCTATCTAAAGCCCAGGGCCTCGTGATATGTGGAGGAGACTTAAATGTTAGATTAAACCCCAGTTTAGACTCTTCACGTTGGAGCTCCTCCCAAAACAGTTCACTTAGCAAAAAAATCAACAGCATAATGCTTGAATCAGGTATAATTGATGTTTGTAGGGAATTCCACCCCAAAACTAAAGACTACACCTTTTATTCAAATCCCCACTCTGCCTACTCCTGAATTGATTATTTTTTGATGTTTTACAAGGATGTGCATTTGGTTAAAACTTGTAGTATAGGAGTAATGGATGTATCAGATCATTGCCCAGCTCAGATGGAAGTACTACTCAACTGTAAAAAAAGGATTACATCTTGGAGATTAAATAACTCTATACTAAATGGGAAGATGAAGGAGGAGTTGAGGGCTGAAATATAAAAATATGTGGAAGAAAATGACAACGGAGAGGTCTCTCCCTCCATCCTATGGGATGTTTGCAAAGCAGTGTTACAGGGAAAAATAATTGCTAAGACAACTGCATTAAAAAAAAGCAAACAGCAGTAACTTATTGATTTGGAAGCAAAATTAAAAGATTTACAAAGGAAACATAAAACAACATTGGATGCAAACCTGGAAAAGGTGATGCATCAGATAAAAACTAAAATAAATAACAACCAATCAAGAGACATACTTAAAAACTTAATGTTTGTTAAGCAAAAGTACTACGAAGTGGGTAGCAAATCAACTAAATTATTGGCGTATAAAATAAAGAAGCAGTAAACAGAGAGGACTATTTATAAGATTAGAGACTCAAGTGATGGTAGTATAAAATATGACTTAAATGATATCACAGTGTTTTGAAATTTATTACAAAAATTTATATACCCAACCAGGATTGGAAAACAAGAATCTAAGAGACCTCTTGCTTGAGGGGCTAAACCTCCCAACAGTGTCTGAGGAACATTAGACGTACATTACACGTGATCCATCAGATAAAACAGGAACAAACTGAAGCAGTCATATTGGGCTTGGATGCCTAAAAGGCGTTCGACTCTGTAAGTTGGTCTTTTTTATACAACGCTCTGCATAAATTTCAATTTCATAGAACGTTTATTCGGACAATCCAGAGTCTCTATAACAAGCCAACAGCAAGAATTAAAATAAACGGTTCCCTTTCAGCATCCTTCGAGTTGGAGCGTGGCTGTCAACAGGGATGTCCTATTAGTCCTCTCCTGTTTGCCCATTTTATAGAGCCTTTAAGTCAAATGATCAGACAAAATGATAATATACATGGTATCTCATTGAACATAAGATAGCACTTTTTGCGGACGACGTGTTCTTGTCGCACCCGGCCTCCTCTCTCCTTGCACTAATGCAAACACTTTCAGATTTTGGAGCAATATCAGGCTACAAATTAAACTCACATAAATCTCAGATGCTAACATTCAAATACACAACAGGTCAACAGTTCAGAGATAAGTATGCCATTAATGAAGTGAACAAATTGAATTACCTGGGTGTGAAAATACCAAAGGACCTTACAAGTCTAACCTCTGAAAACTATGACCCTCTGCTCTCCAACATTAGAAAGGATTTGGACAGGTGGAACCTGTTGCCCTTCCTGGGGCTGATTCAACGAATAGAAATAATTAAATTGAACATGCTCCCGAAGCTGCTTTATTTGTTTCAGTCACTTCCAGTAGAGATCCCTGAAAAGAAATTTGCTAAGTGGGATAAGTGGATTTCGAGATTTCTGTGGCAGGGGAAGAAACCTAGAGTTAGATACAAGACACTCCAGGTTCCAAGGTGTAAAGGAGGCCTTGCTCTCTGCTGCCTAAAAACTTATTATCAAGCTGCCCAGATTAAACCCTTGATCCATATTTGTGACCCAAGCTATTCAGCTATATGGAAAACCATTGAATGCCATTTCTCGGGCAAGATCCCATTACAGGCCATCACTGGGGACAATGAATTAAAACACCATCTTGAGGCAGAGCCTAACCCATGGCTAGAGGTATCACTTAAAACTTGGTTTAAAATGGTGAAGTTATACGGGCAGAAGGAGCCTTATTCATTGATTAGGTGGGTGGCTTATGACCCAGGCTTCACTTCAAACAGACTGGATGCAACCTTTAAGTTGTGGCAGCGGCGAGGGATCAATATTTATTTGGACCTCTTTGAAAAAACCTCTCTTAAAAGTTTTCAAAGCTTGAAGGATCAATATGGAATAATCAACCAGGACCTCTTTAAATATTTGCAGTTAAGGCACCATACAAAAAGAATAATTAACAAAGATGATCTGGGAAAATCTACATCTGGAGCAGGGGTGTTAAGAATCTTTATTGCTGCATACAGAGCAGACCTAGGTGCAGGGACTGTTTCCAAGTTATATAAAGGCCTTCAGGAATTAGGTGGGACCAATACATCTTACATAAAAGAAAGATGGGAAAATGAAGGAAACTTTGTACTATCATTAGAGGACTGGGAAAATTTAAATGACATGCGATGGAAATCAACTAACTCTTTGTCATGGAGGGAGTCCATGACACTACCAAGGCAGCTGCCTCGGTAGTGGCAGCTGCCTCTGAGGCTAGTGGCAGCTGCCGCTGTCGAGACAGCTCCCGAGGGCAACTGACGGTACTTCGGCACTTGCCGGTTACAAATTCAGGTGTTCCCATAGCTGCCAGTGAGTTGCCATGGCAACTGCCACTGTTTTACCAACACTAGCTGCCACTAGCCTCCGAGGCAGCTGCCACTAGCCTCCGAGGCAGCTGCCACTACTGAGGCAACTGCCTCGTAGGCTAGTGCCAGCTGCCGCTGTTGACAGGGCAACTGACGGTACTTCGGCACTTGCCGGTTACATCTTCAAGTGTTCTCACAGCTGCCAGTGAGTTGCCATGGCAGCTGCCAGTGAGTTCCCATGGCAACTCCCACTGTTTTACCTATGCACTTTATGTTTTTTAATTTCCAATTATTTTTCAGACCCAGATAAGTAGAACACCAGGAGGTCTAGGGCCACAACACCATCTATAGGTACCCTACATTAACAGCAGCATGACAGGGTGTGATAGGCTACTGGCCAGTAGGCCTACATATATTTATAAGACACCGATGAAGGGCAGCTCGTTGGCAGCTGCCGCTGTTGAGGCAGCTCGAGCCTTGTCGTAATTTTGTAATTTGGAACAGGTGGAATGATGAGAATCCAGCTTTGTTATATACATATGTATGTATTTATATATATGTATGTATATGTATATATATATACATATACATACATACATATATATATATATATATATATATATATACAGTGGTGGAAAAAAGTTTTCGGACACCCCATGCATTTGTGAAATATTGCATTAAGAATTACTCTTAGGTCTTCAAGTGCAATTTCTTTTAGTACAGTCACAGCCAAAATACTAAATAAATCCTAAAAAAAGCCATTAAAAACTTAAAATTGATTGGTTCCATAAAAATACATAAGAAATTTTGAGTATTGGGTCATTTTGGTACCAGTGATGAAGGTTGTTCTTTTTATTAAAAGACACAATTTTTGTTGCCAAGATTCGTGTCTACATAAAGCCAGCACATCTGAAAGTTCTTCAGACACAAAAATGGCTAAAACAAGGAACCTAACGCAGGAAACACGCCTGAAGATAAAGATTCTCAGCCAGGAAGGGTACAGCTGCCGCCAGATAGCCAGGAAGTGCAGATGCAGTCCTTCAGCAGTTGGATACACTCTGCAGAAATACAGACGAACCAACAGCTTGGAAGACAAACCAAGATCTGGGCATCCAAAGGTTTCTTCAGCAAGAAATGACCGCATCCTGATCCACATGTGCAGGCAAAACCGCCGAATGACATCACAGGAGCTTTAGCAGCAGTGGTCAAACCAAACTGGTGTCCAGTGTTCCACCCGCACTGTACGTGGCCGACTTTTAGATCATGGCTTAAGGTCCTACAAGGCTATCAAAGCCCCTGATCAATGAGAGACAGAGGTTAGGCGTCGTTGGGCCCAGGCACACAAGAACTGGACAGCCAGGAATTGGAAGAAGATTTTGTGGTCAGATGAGTCCAGTTTCAGCTTTATCTTCCTCCTACTAATGTGAGAGTGCAGAAGGCCAGGCGACATTATCTCCAGCATGTACAGTACCTACTGTCAAGCATGGTGGAGGCAGTATCATGGTTTGGGGATGCATGAGTGCTGCTGGTGTTGGTCATCTCACTGTCTGTGATGGCACATTGAACTCTACCAAGTATTGTACCATTCTCGAAACCCACATGCTCCCTTCTGTGCGTGCACTGTTCCGTCGAGGTAAAAACTGGATGTTTCAACAAGATAATGCCCCTTGCCACACATCCAAGGCCAGTAGAACTTGGCTGCAGGAGCACAGTATCCAGGTCTTAGAGTGGCCAGCTCAATCCCCGGACATGAGCATTGAAAAATCTGTGGTGGATTATCAAAAAGTCTGTTTCAAAGCATAAACCAAAGAATTTAGAAGAATTAAAAGCAGTAATTCAAGAAGAATGGGACAAGATTACCCCTCAACAGTGTGAAAGGCTCATGGGGAACATGCCAGCCAGGATTAGAGCTCTACTACGTGCCAGTGGCAGGACTACTAAATATTAATTTGATGATGTGATGGTTTATTTATTTTTTGTTCAGTTTTGAACACATTCTCTGTTATTTGTTGACTTTGATACCGACAGTTGAGAACTGACATATTGAAACTGTCAAGAATTTAGTTTTGTTAGTTTTTCTTGTAAACAATAAACAAAAAAATATAATTTGTATTTGTTTGTATCTGTCTAATGCAGCCACACCTTTTGAAACACAAAAAAGATTTTTCCACAAATATTTCATGATAATATTTGAGATTGTGTAAAATTTTAAGGGTGTCCGAAAACTTTTTTCCACCACTGTAGATATATATATCAATCAATTTTATTTATAAACCCCAATATCACAAATCACAATTTGCTTCACAGGGCTTTACAGCATACGACATCCCTCTGTCCTTTGACCCTTGCAGCGGATAAGGAAGAACTCCCCCAAAAAAAACCTTTAACGGGGAAAAAAAACGGTAGAAACCTCAGGAAGAGCAACTGAGGAGGGATCCCTCTTCCAGGACGGACAGGCGAGCAATAGATGGGTGATTCTCATGAACTGTATCACAGTAACATAAAAATATAATTAACATAATTTGGCAGATTTTTTAACTCTCGTGATTAAAGTAGAATGTGAACTTTTATCTTTTGATAAAAGTTATACAGGAAAACAATTTAATTCAATTTTATTCCAATTTCATACCAGCATGATCCAGAATAATTCTCATTACCAATATGGAGAATGGAGAAAGCAGACCATTAATTAAAAAAAGATTTTTACTGAATTTGTCACATTTACATTAATGAGCACATTGAATGAACAGCAGAGTGCATCAATAGTATTGTTTTATATATTTTTAATCACATTTAAAAAGTAGTAACTTCATTACCGATATGCTAAAGGTATTTTAGAGCCAAATTTTTCAAATTATTTCTTTGTTAACAAGAAATGATTTCCAGAAAACACATGTGGAGCACTGTTAAGGAACATAATATAATAAATGAACAAATAAATTTCTCTGAAGAATAGAAATATGAAAATATCAGTTTATTTTCATCTGTAGCAGTAATGAAATGTCCATTGCGGAGGATGAGATCACATGTTGCGGTAATGTGAATGATTTCATTTCATCTAATGGAAAAGGTTAACAGGACATGACATAACTGACATTAACATTTTGACAACTGAACATGAAAAAGATGAAATTCATCGAAACTCATGGAAATGCCATTTCATGCAGTTCAGATGTTTTTTGAGTACTTTGCCCAAATTTGAGGCAAGAAGAAGAAGTTGCAGGCATTGGCTCTGGGATGACTTCCTTGATGTCCTCCGGGAAGTACCACACTTTGTCCCCTGGTATCTTGACTGTTGGGATGAAGAACCTGTTCAGTCCTGCCCTGTACATTGTGTCCACCTCGTACTGCTCAGCAACAATCTGTATGCTGAACACAGCATTTCACAGATTTGAATTTTTTCTGTTTTAATATTGTTATTGGGCGGCATGGTCGTGTGGTGGTTAGCACTCTCACCTCACAGCAAGAGGGTTGCTGGTTCGATCCTGGGCGTGGGAGCCCTTCTGTGCGGAGTTTGCATGTTCTCCCCGTGTCAGCGTGGGTTCTCTCCGGGCACTCCGGCTTCCTCCCACAGTCCAAAGACATGCAGATTGGGGACTAGGTTAATTGATAACTCTAAATTGTCCGTAGGTGTGAATGTGAGCATGAATGATTGTTTGTCTCTATGTGTCAGCCCTGTGATAGTCTGGCGACCTGTCCAGGGTGTACCCTGCCTCTCGCCCAATGTCAGCTGGGATAGGCTCCAGCCCCCCCGCGACCCTCAAGAGGATGAAGCGGTTAGAAGATGAATGAATGAATGAATATTGTTATTGGAAATGAATTTGTCAGCAGTAATGACACAATGCATGAACACTTATAAACACAGACATATGTCATTCTATTTAACTACATTTATTTATCTTCCAATTTAAATATACAGCATGCATTACCTTTATATGTGAGCTTTGTAATTTGATTACCTGTGTAACAATGCCTGGAAAAAGGTCTCCGTCGTAGTTCACCAGAACCCATGTCCCAACTTCAATTGCTCTTGCATCTGTATCTCCTTCCTCCTTTTCCGCTCCACTGTTATGTGAACAGGAAAATCTTAATTCTCTTGGAGAGAAGCAGTCACACCAGCTTTTGCAGAAGCAGAAGACATCTCTAACCCTGATGCAGCCTGCTTCCTTTGCAATGAGCTGTGAACAGAGGAAAAAAACATTGAAAAAACAAACAAAAGAACAAATTTTGATCATCTTTTAGGTTCGGTATGGAAAACAGAGTAGGATATGAAGCATAGTTAGAACTTACCTGGTGCACGCTCATTGTGCCAGGCACAGGTTTGAGTGAGGGAGGAACCAACTCAGAGCTTTTGAGAATCTCCTCCTCTGTGACTTCAAATATTCTCACACCAGAATGCTGTTTCAGATTTGTGATAGTGAAGTAAGTAACTAAAACCTTTGAGGAATGGCACAGTTGAAGCCAGGTAGAAGGCAGTTTTGTTCCTGTACTGTGAGGTAGGCCCATCAGACAGGAAGTGGACCTTGGTGACAGCAGGGTAGTGACTTCGGAGGTGCTCTAAAACTGGGTCCAGGTGTGCCCATGTTGCAGCAGCATCATGTCTGAGGCAGTCTGTCACCGAAGCAAATGATTCTAGTCTCCCTCCACTCAGATAGAGCACCCCTGTGTGGAGTGTCACCTGTCTGTGTGATCCTCCAAAGTGGACCTCCTGGATCTCCTTGTTCCATTTACAGTTGTAATTTTCACTATAGTCTACATGAACTACAGCTTCATCCTCCTGCAGGTTTGACTTCAAGATCTGGATATGCTCAAATTGATGTTTAATGTTGTATGTATGTTTACAGAAGCGAGGAAGTGATTCTTCAGTAAGACTCACAAGCTTCTCAATGGAGGCAGAGCATTTTTCAAGGCTGGTTGTCTTGACCTCTATTTCAACAGTTGATCCATTTTCCCCTTTTTTTGTGATGGGTGGGGACCTGCTCACCCACTTCTTCCACTGGACTAGGTTGTCTTTTGTATTTGGATCCAGCATTGGGGAGAATGACTTGCTTTTGCAATCTTTGCATCGCCTGTACATGCAATCCATGTTCCCTCTCTCACACACCACAAAGTCAACCACATCTAAACAAGATGATACACCTGCAATTCCCAGTTGGTGTAACTTCTCATGAATTTTACATGCACACGTTTCCCTGTCCAATAGTGTTGGACTAGAGATCCAGAAAGGGCGGCACTTGAAAAACTGAGCACGAGAAATCTTCCTGCTTGGATTCTCCATCAGAAAACGTTTGTGAAGATTCTCTATAGCGTCACAGAGAAACCTTCTCCGGAACACCTGCCCACTTCGCCTCATCTCTCCTGCTTTCCCATTCACAATCGTGGATACATCATCACGATGAAAGAAGGTTCTTATGGCACTTCCCATCAGTTGTCTCCTATTGATGGACTGGAATAAGCCTACTGTTGTAGGCTTATTCCTTGTTTTAGTTTCTTCTTTTCTCATTTTCATTCGCTTTATTTGCTTTCTAAGCCTGTCTATTTCTCTGTCTTTCATTTCCAAGGATTTGTTTTTTTTTTTTTTAGTTTGGCTCTAAGCTTAGATGCAGCAGGCCTCTTTCTTTTTGGTGTTGATGTTCTTGGGGAGATTACTGGTGAAGGACCTTCATGAGCTCTGTGATTTTGACCATTTTCTGAGATACGATGTAAGACCCTGCGTGGCAGTCCAGGCTGTACGTCAGTGTCATCAGTGATCGAGGGTGGGGTGAGATCTAAAACATCTCTTAAGGTCTTCTTTTTTCTGTAATATTTAGCAGAATTTTGTCTCAATTTTTTTGTTGCCTCTTTGATTCTTTTGCATCCAGGTCACTGGCAGATTTTAGTTTACCCTCAGATTTGCGCTTTCGATACCTACAAAAATAAAATATCAGTGACTCACTGTCAGTACTTGCATGACAAGCATTGTACAATAGT
Source organism: Epinephelus fuscoguttatus (assembly GCF_011397635.1). Lineage (NCBI taxonomy): Eukaryota > Metazoa > Chordata > Actinopteri > Perciformes > Serranidae > Epinephelus > Epinephelus fuscoguttatus. The sequence goes on along the minus strand of NC_064770.1, from coordinate 2,268,262 downwards.
AACAAAAAGATTCAACAATAACTAATAAACAGCAATAATGCATTTATTAAATATTAATAGATTAAATACAAATGTGGATGTGATACAAGAGCGGAAATATAATCAGTGTGATGACATTGGGGTTGAGCGAGTACTCTACTGAAACAAGTATCCAGTATCATCTGAAGTTTATTCATTCAAGTTTATAAAAAAAAAAATCTTTCTTGTGATCAAAAACATTGATCTGAAGCTCAGTTTCTGGACGGTTCTGTAAATAGTTTTCTAATAAACAACAAATATGGCAATTTCTGATCATATCAATTTCAGACTTAAATTAATAACTTCCTGTTTAAGCACCACCCACATCTGGGTTAAGTCCCGCCCATTCCAGGTACAGGTATGGATACATTTTGTTTAGATTAGATTTAGCTGGTATGCAGATACAGATAATAGTGTACTTGCTCATCCCTATGACATCTTCCCTTACTATAACTAACATATACCTCTCTCTTTCCTTTCTCCTGTATTCTTCCAGACATTCGGGATGCCCGTATAATTTCTCCCTGTGCTTTCTAACCCTAGCTTTGGCTGCAGTCTTCTTGCGCTGGTTGTCTGTCAGTCTTGGCAACAGTCACAAAAAAACATTCAACATGATCAGTAAAAAGGGCGTGGAGTATGCTAGCTATTCACAGAGTTAAGTAATTACAATTGAGTAATCGAGTAATAACATAGTTATTACGTAATGTAAGAAGTTCATAAAATATTAATTAAAACAACAGTTAACTGTCATTTATGAATGTTATTTTAAGCTCAAAGGTTAGCATTATGCTAGCATTAGCACTTAAATATGAGCGTCTCATTACCGTAACATCAGTCAATCAATCAATTTTATTTATAAAGCCCAATATCACAAATCACAATTTGCCTCACAGGGCTTTACAGCATACGACATCCCTCTGTCCTTATGACCCTCGCAGCGGATAAGGAAAAACTCCCCAAAAAACATAACTTCTCATTACCGATATGAGCCTTAAAAGTACGCGGTAATGAGAAACATGAGTAACGGTAATGAGACGCTCTTTGCTAAGTTAGCGTATAGCATGAAATGCTAGCATGCTACACAACCACTACCTAGATTATCACCCCATATTGGTAATGATAATCAACAGTGTAACGGGGGAAGATTCTAAGTCATTTACAAAAATTTCATAATGTGAGAGAACAAAAAGCAACTAACCTTGTGTCCATTTTGAACCTTCTGTCTCAAGTGATGCATCATGGGACTGCTTGTCAATTTAAAGGGACAGTTCAGTTTTTATAGGTAGATGAAATTGTGTTGCGGTGATGAGGAACTTTTTGTGCGGACACAATCATTTTCAATAAAATAAATATATATTTATTGTTATACACCATAAATATCCCTATTGCTCATAAATATAGACACTTTTACATAACACTGCATAATTTTTTTTTATTTATACAAAATGGATTTTTTTAGGGAATTAAAAAAACGATACAATAATGGATCTGGACACATTTCGGTAATGAGAATTCATCGGGATATTATGTTAAATAATTATGAAAATTATATTAAAACTGTAAAAAAAACCTTTTATCCCTACAGTGTACTTCACCCTCTTTATGGGAAAATCATTAACTAATAATAATTCAGTGTTGTTTTTGTAAAATATGACCTGGACATGTTCACTAAAGCTTCATGAGAATAACCCAGATGTCATACAGAAGCATAATAAATTAACAGTAATCCATATGACACAATGAGACAGAGAGAGAGAGAAAGACCTAGACAGAGAGAGATGCAGGACAGATGGTAATGACAGTAGCTTACAATGACATTAATGAAGTAATAATATTATAATTATAGTTCTGGCTACTGTGGTACAGTATGTTGAAAGTAATATCTGATAGTATACATATGTGACAATAATCATATGTGTAAAATAACAATAGGAGTATGACTAATGATAACAGCAGCAGCAGCAGGAGGCATCTGGCAGGACCACGGCAGCAGCACAACCACACACATCACACTATCCAGGCACCACTGCAATACGAGTTAACCTGAGAGACAATGGAGCACAAAGGCTCCGGAGAAGAAGCCGAGTTAGTGACATCCAGAATGGCCGAGTTAGCAAGATGCAGTAATAGGACACGAGAGAGAGAGAGAGAGAGAGAGAGAGAAGGAGAGAAGGTGCCCGGTGTATTATAGGGGGTCCTCTGGCAGACTAGGCCTAAGTCAGCCTAACTAGGGGCTGTTACAAGGCAAGCCTGAGCCAGCCCTAACTATAAGCTTCATCAAAGAGGAAAGTCTTAAGTCTAGTCTTAAATGTGGAGATGGAGATGGCGTCTGCCTCCTGGACCGCAACAGGAAGATGATTCCACAGGAGAGGAGCCTGAAGGCCAAAACACACCGGAGGCGTCATATGACGGTGGCGTCATATGACGGTGGCGTCATTGACGCGAGTCAAGTGCTGCCCCCAGCACACACAAAAAGCGTCGCGCTGCGGGGCGTCAACCGGATTTCTATTGCACACTCCAGTCTGCTAGGCTGGGAAGTACAAAATAGCGCTTTTTCAAGGGCGGCAACGCTGGAAAAATAGGACAACGTAAGCGTAAAGTGCTGCTGTGCAGCACGTCGATGCGCGTTGAGCCACCGCCAGTGTGTTTTGGCCTTGATAGCTGAAGACTCTGGCTCCTGATCTACTTTTGGAGACTTTAGGGACCACGAGTAACCCTACATTCTCAGAGCGCAGAGTTCTGGTGGGATAATATGGCATTATGAGCTCTCTAAGATATGACGGAGCTTGACCATTTAGAGGTTTATAAGTTAACAGTAGGATTTTAAATTCAATTCTGGATTTTACAGGGAGCCAGTGCAGAGGAGCTAAAACAGGAGAAATATGATCACATTTCTTAGTTCCTGTTAGTACACGTGCTGCTGCATTCTGAAATAGCTGGAGAGTTTTTAAGGACTTACTAGAGCTACCAGATAATAGAGAGTTACAGTAATCCAGCCTTGAGGTAACAAAAGCGTGGACCAATTTTTCTGCATCTTTTCGGGTCAGGATAGGCCTAATTTTTGCAATATTGCACAGATGAAAAAATGCAGTCCATGAGGTTTGTCTTAAATGAGAATTAAAAGACAAATTTTGATCAAATGTTACTCCGAGGTTTCTTACGGTAGCGCTAGAGGCCAGAGCAATGCCATCTAGAGAAACTATGTCATCAGATAAAGAGTCTCTGAGTTGTTTGGGGCCAAGAACAATAATTTCAGTTTTGTCTTAATTTAACATCAGGAAACTGGTGCTCATCCAGGTTTTGTCTTTAAGGCAATTATGAAGTTTAGTTAATTGATTACTTTCTTCTGACTTCATAGATAAATACAACTGTGTATCATCCGCATAACAATGGAAATTTACAGAGTGATTTCTAATGATGTTATCTAAAGGAAGCATATATAGAGTAAATAGGATTGGTCCGAGCACAGAACCTTGCGGAACTCCAAAACAAACTTTGGTACGTAAGGATGACTCATTATGAACGTGAACAAACTGAAAACGATCAGATAAATAAGATTTAAACCAGCTTAGTGCAGAACCTTTTAGGCCAATTAAGTGTTCCAGTCTCTGTAGCAGAATTTGGTGGTCAATTGTGTCAAACACCACACTAAGATCTAATAAAACAAGGACAGATACAAGTCCTTTGTCTGAAGCAATCAAAAGGTCATTTGTAATTTTAACTAGTGCTGTCTCAATGCTATGATGCACTCTAAATCCTGACTGAAATTCCTCAAATAAATTATTATTTATATATATTACTGCTAAGGGCTAAAGGAATACAAGGCTCAATAGAGCTTTGACTCTCAGTCAGCCTGGCTACAGTGCTGAAAAGAAACCTGGGGTTATTTTTGTTTTCTTCTATTAATGCTGAGTAATAGTTTGCTCTGGCATTGCGGAGGCCCCTCTTACATGTTTTGAGACTGTCTGCCCAGATTAAACGAGATTCTTCCAGTTTGGTTAATCGCCAATTCCTTTCAAATATTCGCGATATTTGTTTTAACTTAAGGGTTTGAGAGTTATACCAAGGAGCGAACTTTCTTTGCTTTGTTAACTTCTTTTTAAGAGGAGCTACAGAGTCGAGTGTTGTTCGCAGCGAGCCTACTCATTATCGGCAAAATGATCAGTTCGGGAGAGGTTAAAGTCGGTACGGGAAACCTCTGTTACTGAAGGACTTGGTATTGAATTTAACGACGGAGGAATCATTTCCTTAAATTTTGCGACGCACTATCTGATAAACATCTAGTATAGTAACTGTTGCTGAGTGGCGTGTAATCGCGTAAAAAGAAATCAAAAGTAATCAGATAATGATCCAATAGCGAGGGATTCTGTGGAAAGACTGTTAGTTTATCAATTTCAATTCCATATGTCAGAACTAGATCGAGGGTATGGTTAAAACAATGAGTGGGTTCATGTACACCCTGACTGAAGCCAGTGGAGTCTACATGAATGTTAAAATCGCCTACAATAATAACTTTATCTGATTTAAGAACTAAACTGGATAAAAACTCTGAGAATTCAGATACAAATTCAGAATACGGGCCAGGAGCACGGTACACTATAACAAATAAAAGTGGCTGCGAGGTTTTCCAGGTCGGATGTAAAAGACTAAGAATGAGGCTTTCAAATGAATTATAATCTAGTTTAGGTTTAGGGCTGATTAACATGCTAGAGTTAAAAATGGCTGCAACTCCCCCTCCTCGGCCGCTGCCTCGAGGAATGTGGGTATTATTATGACTGGGAGGAGTGGACTCATTTAGACTAACATATTCATCTGGACATAGCCAGGTTTCGGTGAGACTGAGTAAATCAATATGATTATCTGAAATTAATTTGTTTACTAACACTGCTTTAGACGATAGAGGCCTGATATTTAACAGTCCGCATTTAATTCTCCTGTTTTGTCTTTCTGTTACAGAAGAGGTTTTAATTTTTATGAGGTTGTTATGCATAACTCCTCTTTGTTTAATTTTGGATTTAATTAATTTAGGTTGTCGTGGGACAGACACCGTTTGTATAAAACTATGAAAACTATGGCTGGGTATATATATGTATATATATGCTGTTGACCTTAGCATTTTCCAATCATGTACTACAGGCTTTGTGAAGAAGAGGAATAAAGAGACTATACAGCTGTTAAGATTTTTATGTAACACCTTTATCCAATCTGTAATAGAAATACGGTAATAAAATATTTCACACCAAGTTAAAAAAAAAAAAAAAGTTATGTGGGGATATTGCACAGGTATTGCATGGTCCACAAAGAAAAAAAATCAGTCTTGTTCTTCAAATCTGGCAAAAAACTTTGTAGTTCTTCACCTCGGCAACTTGTGTCCAGAAATTGTCACAGTCCGTTTTCTTTTGAAAAATGAAAGTAAACATTTCTGCTGGAGAATCAACATAATGCTCATCTTCCCAACTACGAAGGTCCTGGAGGATTTTAGTTTGCTCCTCTTTGTCCATGGAAAGGACTGCTGGTTTTTCAAGCCTTCCATCAAACTTTGTCTTGCGACACCAGTCAGCAGCAGCTGTGCAGTCTCCCAAAAAAACATTGCTCTGCAGTAAACAAGAAAACAAGGTCAGAGTATTCATTGTATATTGATATTCCCAAGTAATGATTCGAACTTGCTTATAATTTACAGCAAATTAACAAATTGATGATATAATTAGAAATGCTTATTACTTTATTGTCAACAAACTCGCTAACCAGAGATTTATAGATACTCTTTATTAAGTAGGCTACCATTGTTCACAGTATTGAATTTGCTATATTGCCTTACGATAAAAGCAAGATTGTATATTTTATGTGAAAGTGGTATTCATAAGCTTGGTAATGTTAACTATTTCAGTACTTCCTTCTGTGAACTGTTTTGTCTTGTTTTTAAATTTAAACCTCATTTGTCTTCTTGGTTTGTATATAATTCCATTGTTATTCCTTTACATGCATGCAATTCATAGAAACAAAAAACCAAAGGGTCATAATTTTATATTAATAAAGTTCCACCACAAGGTGTCACCTTTCTGCAAGTCAAGTAGGCTGTGCTGCAAAATAATAAGTTATAGTTGTGTAAAGCATTTCACAGTAAGATGCAATGTTACTTTCAGCAACAAAAAAAATGTGTGGAGTGGATGAGATCATATATGCTCAGCTTTGTTTTTATTGTCTCGTGCAACTAAAGCCACTTAAATAATAAAATTGCATGTTTCAGGGCAGAAGTACCATGTTGTTTTCTTATGCTGTCCCAAATTACCTGATGTCCCAATATACCTGAATTCACCCTACGTTAACTTTGATCCTCTTTGTCTCCTGCTGTCTCTATCCCGAAAATGGTTAGGAATAACAACTTATTGTGTAGGTCTTACATCGCTCTTTTCCAGTGTGTGGCCTTGTCATCAGTACAACATGAGGTGCATGGAGTGCAGCTGGGTGTAGAAAAAGTGTGCTTCTGGTGCTCTTCGGTGCGGGGATCAAAAAAGTGATAGAAAGAAAATTCAAAAAACCGAAGCACTCAGGGAGTAGAAAAATAAAAAGCCTTTAATAAGTCATGGCTTTGTTCTGATTAAAAATGTCGACATGTTTCGGCTGTGTGGGCCTTCATCAAGACAAATAAAGAGACTCTCCTTCAGACAACCTCTTAACACTAATAAACAGTCACATGATCAGCGTGGCCAGGTGGAATCTCTTCACCTGATTGGGGTGAGCAAACAGATCAATTAGGGCCTTGTCATGTTTGGAGAATTTTTAATATACTTGTGTGTACCTAATGTACTAATTACACTTTCATGCACGACATGGATCAAAATTACCTATATTCATGTAATGTCATACATGCCTGAATGTTCCTTTTCTTTAGGCTATATTTGAAATGAATGCATTCTAACTATATAACTATGTTACTATATACATCTTTTCAATTTCCAAAAATCTTTGTTTTTTATTACTTTATTTATTAAAAGGCTAAATTTACTTTTTTTTAATATTGTTTTTTTGGGCATTTTATGCCTTTATTGATAGTCCTCATCTTGGAGAGAGAGATAGGAGATGGAGGCAGAGAGAGGGGGAGAGACACGCAGCAAAGGGCCGTCCGATGCGGGACTCGAACCGGGGCCACTGCAGTGAGGACTGTAGCCCCTACATATGGGGCGCCTGCTTATCCTACTGCGCCATCTCTTTGACATATATGTATGAAAAATTGACCCATGTATTTAGAGCGATTTCAAACAAGAAACAAGAGATTCAAAGTGTTTATTGTCATGTTCAGCAAGAAAAAACAAGTTTCTCTGTGCAATGAAATTTTTTCTTTGCTGTCCACACTGATGCCGAGTTGTACAATAGTATGAAATTACGGTATGAAAAAACAGAAATTACAATAAATAAAGAATACAAATCTTACATATCTGGTATATACAAAAGTGAAGTGTCTGATGTTAGCAATGCAATGTGCAAATTACAATGTGCAAATCAAATGCGCCGATTATTATGTGCAAAATGTAGGCTACAGTGATGAGAGAGTCCGTGGTTGTGACTCCTGTCATCTGTTCAGGAGTCTGATGGCAGAGGGGATGAAAGAGTTTTTCAGCCTTGATGTTCTGCATTTCACACTTCTGTAGGCTAGGCTTCACCCACAACAGTCCGTGTTGTGGGTGGGTGGGGTTGTAGTCTTGACGCAGGTGGGAACAGTGCTCTGGCTGGACCTCCTGGTGTTCTATCTGGGTCTGAAAAATAATTGGAAATTAAAAACATCAAGGGCATAGCTTTAGTGTAGGTAAAACAGTGGCAGTTGCCATGGCAACTCACTGGCAGCTGTGGGAACTCCTGAAGATGTAACCGGCAAGTGCCGAAGTACCGTCAGTTGCCCTCGGGACCTGCCTCAACAGCGGCAGCTGACACTATAGCCTACAAGGCAGCTGCCTCGACAGCGGCAGCTGCCACAACTGAGGCAGCTGTATGGCAAGCCGTTTTAACATTTAATTGCCAAGTTTGACTATCTGCAATTACCATTATAGATATCAATAACGTCATTTTGACTAGTAGTAATGTCATTGTGACTAGTATGAATTTTAATTGAAGATATCTACAACGTCATTCTGACTAATCAAAACTGAATTACAGATATCTATAACGTCATTTTGACTAGTCAAAACTGAATTACAGATATCTATAACGTCATTCTGACTAGTCAAAACTGAATTACAGATATTTATAATGTCATTTTGACTAGTAAAAACTGAATTACAGATATCTATAACGTCATTCTGACTAGTCAAAACTACAGTTACAGATATCTGTAGTTCAGTTTTGACTACTAAGATTCAAACTATTTTTGCCATTCATGTGTATGGCGTTTGTCATTATAGATATCTACAATTACATTATGACTATCTGTAATTCCAGTTTGAGATATCTACAACGTCATTTTGACTAGTCATAATTCAGTTGTAGATATCTACAACGTCATTTTGACTAGTCATAATTCAGTTGCGGATATCTACAACGTCATTTTGACTAGTGAAAATGACGTTGTAGATATCTACAATGTCATTTTGACTAGTCATAATTCAGTTGTAGATATCTACAACGTCATTTTGACTAGTCATAATTCAGTTGTAGATATCTACAACGTCATTTTGACTAGTCATAATTCAGTTGCGGATATCTACAACGTCATTTTGACTAGTCATAATTCGAATTCAGGATATCTACAACGTCATTTTGACTATCTGAAACTCAATTCAAGATATCTAGAAAGGACCATGTAGATATCTTCAATTGATGATAATTAAAGATATCTTGAACTTGAATTATGACTAGTCAAAATTAAATTGTATGGATCTCAAACTGGAATTACAGATATCCACAATTCAGTTGCAGATATCCGCAATAACAATTGCAGATATCCGCAACTACATTGGAGATATCTATAATGACAAACCCCGTACACATGAATGGCAAAAGTAGTTTGAATCTTACTAGTCAAAACTGAATTACAGATATCTGTAATTAGAGTTTTCACTAGTCAAAATCTAATTACAGATATCTTGAATAAGTGTTTTGACTAGGCAAAATTATGTTGCAGATATCAGTAATGAATATCCAGTCTAGCGATTAAATGTTAAAATGTCTTGCCATAGCAGCTGCCTAGTAGGATAGTGGCAGCTGCCACTGTCGAAGCAGCTCGAGGTCCCACTGAGGCAGTTCGTTATCGTAATTTGTAGTTTAAAACAGGTGGAATGATGAGAATCTAGCTTTGTATAATGTACATACTGTAACGGACTGGGTGACGTGGTGTTAACTGTTGTTACGTTATGCTGTCACCGTAAGACATGTTATGTTCATCTAGTTAAAAAGGTCTGCGATTGCAGTTAGTGAGTTTTCCATGATGTTACTGAACGTGTCATTGCCAGTGAAGTTGTGTGTGTTTAGAGGCTGTGAAGCCTGTCAGTCATGTCAGCTACCTATGACAGTGATTTGTGAGAGATAGCCGCTTGTGATTGGCAGAGGCTCTAAGAGGGAGGGTTGTTGTTGTTTCTGCTAGTTGGGAGGGTGTGTGTAGTTTGGTTGGGGGACTAGCGGGAGATGTTGAAGTGAGCCGCTAATGTTAAGAGCACATGGCAAGCAGACAGGTTTAGTTTTTTTGGCGTTGGCTACGGCCCACAGTAGCCTGTATTGAGTTTGAGAATAAAGAGCAACGAAACGAGTTCATGCCTCTTAGCTTCACTGTGAAGGGATGCTACAATTGGTGTCAGAAGTGAACGGACTTTGCCGACGTGGTTCCTGCACCGCTCGCTAGCTCATTGACAACAGACTCCGGCTGCTACAAGTGTGTTACGGGCGAGACATGTTGCCGCTGAACCCTTACAAGATCAAGGGGGAGGAGGAATCCGACGAGCAGAGGGGTTATGGCACGGACACGGCTTTGGGTGCTGCAGGACACAGAGAGCAGGTGAGAGAGATGGCAGCGAGGATGGCTGCAGAGGCTGGCTTGGGCTCATCTCGCTGCTTCAGCGAGGGAAATGCCAACCGCGGGAAAACAGCGGCGGCCAAATGTACGGACATGCACAGGCAGAGACAGGTAGAGCCACATGGGGGTCTACTTCCATCAACTATGAAAACCCCCAGGTATGATGGCAAGGCTAACTGGGAAGCTTTTCACGCACAGTTTGAACTGTTAGTCCAAGCCGGCAGGTGGTCCACGGAAGAGAAAGCCCTCCAGCTAGCAATGTGCCTTACTGGTGATGCTTTGTCAAGCCTGCTACTACTGAGCCCTGAGGATAGGAGTGACTATGATGCATTAGTGGGAGCTTTAAAGAGGCGGTTTGGCCTATGCTCAGCGGCTAGCCTGCTACGCTCTGAACTGTGCAGCCGCCAGCGTCGACCAGGAGAGCCGCTGAGAGATCTCGCCAATGATGTTGAAGGACTGGTTCACCGCACCTATGCTCACATGCCCCTCGCCATCCAGAGTGAATTAGCCCGGGACCATTTCCTCCAGGCCCTGCTGCCGCCCGACCTGCGTATCCAGACACTACTGGCTCATCCCAGGTCCCTCCAGCAGGCTTTGGAGTTGGCTACAGAGAGGGAAATACTGTGTACTGATTCTCTGGCAGGCACACATGACGCTTTGCCTCAGGTTAGAGCTGCAAGTGGGACTGATTTGAATGCGACAGAACCTGCCTGGGTGGGTGAGTTGACTCAACTAGTGCGGGCTGCCACACTAAGAGAGGAGCAGCGACCGAAGCCGCGTCCAAGACTCTGCTGGGGATGTGGACAACCTGGCCACCTGGTCCGACAGTGCCCTCGCACACCTCCAAATCAGGGAAACGGAACGGGGACCGCATAATCGGGACGATGCGGACCCCTGGTGCTGAGTCCCGACCTCTTCCAAGCGGGGAAGCAGCACAGCGCTCCAACCAAGCAGGGGCATGGCAACCACCAGGCAAGATAGATGGTCAACTGGAACGGCTCATGGTACTGGGCCGGACCTGGATAGGAGACTGCTGGTACGTGCCAGTGACCATTGGAGGAACACACTGCTCTGCGCTGGTGGACACAGGTTCTTCAGCCACCCTGGTAAAACCTGATGTGGTGGGTGGTGGAATAACAATTTTTCCCACCATAGTGAAACTTCAGACAGTCACCGGAGAACGAGCCCCCATGGTGGGGGAGGCATTAGTGACTCTGGGGTTGGGGAAACAGTTGGTTCGCTGCCCAGTGTGGGTCGCGACCTTGGAGGACTGTATCCTGGGGCTGGATGTTCTTGGGGCATTAGACTGTGTTATTAACACAAAGAGAGGAACTCTCACCTTTCAAGATGGACATGTTATCCAGATGACTAAGCGGACATCCCAGCCAGGCTGCCCTGTGACTCACACTGTTGCAGTGTTAGCGGCTGAGACAACAAACGTGGGTGCCACTGGCCCACTTCCACATCCAGTTTCCCCCTCACCACCTGACGGGAGAGAGAGAGTCCTGGCCGTGAGGGAGGTTTGGTGGAAAAACTGTGATGGACTGAATTCCAGTGAACAGGATCTACTGTGGCAGCTCCTGCTGGAGTTCAAGGACTGTTTTTCACTGTCGGAGGAAGATGTGGGCTGGACGGAGCTCATCCAGCACGACATCGACACCGGAGATGCGCAGCCCATCAGGATGAGACCGCGACGCCTCCCTCTGGCCAAGCAGGTGGCGGCAGACAAAGCCCTCCGAGAGATGCAGCAGGCTGGACTCATCGAGCCCTCCACCAGCTCCTGGGCCTCCCCAGTCGTCATGGTCCCTAAAAAGCTGAAAGATGACTGGCGGTTCTGTGTGGATTTCAGACCCCTTAACAAAGTGACCAAAAAGGACCCCTACCCCCTCCCGCGCATTGATGAGGCCCTCGACACAGTGGCGGGGTCCTCCTGGTTTTCTTCTCTGGACCTGCGCAGTGGATACTGGCAGGTCCCCCTCACCCCTGAGGCCAGACCCAAAACTGCCTTCATCACGAACGGGGGCTTGTGGCAGTTCAAAGTCCTCCCATTCGGTCTCTGCAATGCCCCCGCCACGTTTGAGAGACTGATGGACAAGGTACTTTCTGACGTTTCCCGCCAAGAGTGTGTTGTGTACCTGGACGACATTCTTGTCCATGGTGAGTCTTTTGAGTCAGCTCTCAGGGCCCTCAGACATGTGCTGGAGAGATTGGCAGCAGCAGGACTGAAACTGCACCCCCAGAAATGCTGCTTTCTGAGGCGTGAGGTCACCTTCTTGGGCCACAAGCTTGGAGGGGGGGGTGTTGGCAACATGGATGAGAAGGTGCAAGCTGTGAAGGATTGGCCCACCCCCAACTCTGTGCAGGGCCTCAAGAGCTTCCTGGGCCTGGCCTCCTATTACAGAAGGTTTGTGAGGGGGTTCTCCTGCATAGCTGCACCCCTATTCCGTCTCCTGCAAAAGGGGGAGACATTTTTGTGGACAGAGGAGTGTCATGCGGCCTTCACCTCACTGCAGAGAGCCCTTGTGGAGGCCCCAGTTCTGTCCCCACCGGACCCCTCCCTGCCTTTCATTCTTGACACAGACGCCAGCAATGTTGGCTCAGGTGCTGTGCTGGCTCAGGTGACACCTGACGGGGAGAGAGTGGTGGCATACCACAGCAGAACATTCAACAAGGCAGAACGTCGTTACTGTGTCACCAGACGGGAGCTGCTTGCCATGGTCAGCGCCATCCGGCATTTTAAATACTACCTCGGGGGCCTCCACTTCACAGTCAGGACTGACCACTCTGCTTTACAGTGGCTCATGTCTTTCAGAGAGCCAGAAGGCCAGCTGGCGCGCTGGATCGAAGAGTTGCAGGCGTATGACTTCACTGTGGTCCACAGACCAGGGGCACAACATGGAAACGCTGATGCACTGTGCCGACGCCTGCAGTTACTGTGAGAAAAAGGAGACACTGGAGGGAGCACAGCTGCAACCTGATGTGAAATGTGCAGCGATGGGTGCAGAGGGGCCAACAACCAGCCATAGACCAGCAGCTGTGGATGCAGCGGAGTGGGGGCTCAAACAGGAGGAGGATGTGGACATCAGACCAGTGCTTGCATGGGTGGCGACACATCACAGACCCCCATGGGAAGATGTCGCCATGTTTTCCCGAGCCACTAACGGACTCTGGTCGATGTTTGAAGCCCTGCACCTGCGTGATGGGGTGCTACAGAGGGGGTGGAAGGAGCCAGCTACGGGAGAGACACGGTGGTAGGTGGTGGTGCCAAAGGCCCTGCGGGAGACGTTGCTCCAGGCGGTGCACGGAGCGCCAGGATCTGGCCACTTTGGGGTCACCAAGACCCTCCGCCGCCTCCGACAGGGGTTCTACTGGGGCCAGCATAGGCGGGATGTGGAAGACTATTGCCGCCACTGCGACAGCTGCACTGCATGCAAAGGGCCCACAAACAGATCCCATGCCCAGCTTCAGCAGTTTCCAGCAGGGTGCCCCATGGAGAGGGTGGGGATTGATGTCCTTGGGCCGTTTCCCCGCACAGACAGAGGTAACCGCTACATCCTCACTGCCATGGACTATTTCACTAAGTGGCCTGAGGCATACAGCCTACCGGACCAGGAGGCGGAGACTATTGTGGACGCGCTGGTGGCGGGAATGTTCAGCAGGTTCGGGGTGCCTGAAGTCATTCACACTGACCAGGGCAGAAACTTTGAGTCCCGTGCATTTCCGCCCAGGACTTTGATCCAGAAGCTGAATAACATTAAATGCGCAACAGAAGAAGAAGCTGGTAACAACATGGCATTTTCGAATGGACAAGGAGACACAGTTCATGCTGTGTCAGCTGAAAAAGTTATATATCTTAAAATATATAACTAAACATGGATGGGAGGAAAACACGGATGGCGACCTGGTTAAAAAAAAGATATATACTTGATCCTGACTAATGTTTCAGAGTCCACCTCAGTGGATGTGCTGCTGACAAACTGGGGAAACTGCTCCCATCCACTCGCCTCTGGATAACCACACGACCTGCAGCAGCCAGTCAGATCCCTCCTGAGTGTGTTGACATGGTGACGGAAATCAGAGAATTCAATGACCCACAGAAGGAGAAGTACTTCAGGAAGAGATTCAGAGATGTAGAGCAAGCCAGCAGAATCATCTCCACATCATCTCCACAGCACAAATACACACTCACTGCTCTGCTGAAACCATCACAATTACAACCCAAACAGTTAATTAACATCTCCGAAAACGTAGTTGTACTCTGATTATGATTCAGCTGAAATTATAACTGAAATTGACTGCAGATGTGAGTGAAATTGTGTAAATGTAACTCCATCAGACTGCATAACTCTAAATAGATGAGCTTTAATTTAATTTCCCTTTGGGATAAATAAAGTTCCTCTTATCTTATCTTATCTTATCTTATCTTATCTTATCTTATCTTATCTTATCTTATCTTATCTTATCTTATGTTTGCTCCTCATGCTCCATGCTCCTCTGCTGTTTCATTTTATGTATGCAATTTTGTGTGTGTGTGAGAGTGTGTTTGTGTGCGTGCGTGTGTGCTGATTGATCATAAGAATGTGTATATGTATGTGTGTGTGTGTGTATATATATATATATATATATATATATATAAAATCCCTTCACGTGCTCATGAGGGGGATTTTGTCGATTAATGAACACTGTGCATTGCTTGTGATGTGCATTGATTGGTTTAATAGTCTTCATCTTAGAATTTCAGATGGTCTGCAATGCTGACTATCTGATCAGCAATGTTGTGGCAAAGTGGCCTGGCTCGGTCCATGACTCCCGAGTCTTTCGGACCTCTGGAATCTATCAGTGCCTATCACAAGGTGAGCCACATAACCTCTATTAATAACCACTTTTTACATCATGGCTGTGTCAAGAATGTCACTCTATTTATGAGGTTGTGATGATGAGATTTTGTATTGACAGGTGAATTCTCTGGTGTGTTGCTGGGGGACAGGGGGTATGCCTGCCAGCCTTTTCTCCCCACACCATACACAGACCC
Organism: Epinephelus fuscoguttatus; assembly: GCF_011397635.1. Taxonomy (NCBI): domain Eukaryota; kingdom Metazoa; phylum Chordata; class Actinopteri; order Perciformes; family Serranidae; genus Epinephelus; species Epinephelus fuscoguttatus. The sequence continues at coordinate 2,253,212 of NC_064770.1, read as the reverse complement.
TCAGGAAGCACAGCAGGCCTATAATCATGCCCATGCCAGGACAAGGGCCAGGATTGAAATGACCTTTGGCCTCCTGAAGGCATGCTTCACTGTCTTAACCACTTAAGGGTCAGCCCTTTGAGGGTATGTGACATCACTGTGGCCTGTGCTGTCCTCCATAATGTGGCCTGCCTGAGGAAGCAGAGGGCCCCCAGAGTGCCATCACACATGGACTGGGACAATCCTGCCATCTTCCCTGATGACGACAGTGGTCGGCTGGTCAGGGACCAATATGTGTTAAATTATTTTAGTTAACATGCATGCTGTTAATTTCAGTTAAATATGTCCTGGAGTGGCAGAGACGCATGCTGTGAATTTCAGTTAAATATGGCCTGCATTGGCGGAGGAATTTGTGGGTTTTTTTTATTCAATTTAAATTGATTTGGCCTCTTATGTTGTTTGTGCTGTACACTGTGTGTATACAAGCTTGCAGGGAGGCTACTGTATCCATTCATTTGTCTGTTCATTTGTTGTGTATGGATTTGTCCTGCATTTATTTCAGTGTGCAGACATGCGGGGTGTATCATATACAAACCTTTGAATGTGTATTTATTCTTGTGTTGTATAATATGCTTTGATTCCATGCTTTCTATCTTGTAGAATCACTGTGTGACTTCAGTTTTGAAAGGAGCTGATGGTTTACTTGCTTTGTTTTTATCCTTATTCAATAAAGGAACATCATGTTACTCTTTGATGTGTATTTATATTTATATGGGATGTGTTCTTTATATATAGTCTATGGGAAACTGTAAATTATCTAATGATTGCAAAATCATCTAAAATCATCATTTATCTAAAATGATTGCAATTAATGATCACCAATGTTTAAATAATGACAGTGGGTCTGGTTGAATGTGATAACAATGTGCAGTGGGCAGTGGAATAACTATTGGTTTCCGTTTGTGGTGACTGCTGACTGAGATAAGGGATGAGATTAAATAGATCCTGGAACTTAGCCTGGTCTGGAGCAGGCTAGCTCCACAGAATAAATCTCCATGGTAACTTATGTCATAACATATCCCGCTTTCCACTATCCCGCTTTTGTGCAACAAGGATCACGGATAAGTTGAGCCAGGATAACAAGATATCCCGGCTTAATCCCTTAACCTAGTTTTGTGCAATAGGCCTCTGGTCTTCTGTGAATCAGACCTGAGAGAGTGTGGCATCAATATCAGAGCAATTCAATTCAATTTCAATTTTATTTATAAAGCCCAATATCACAAATCACAATTTGCCTCACAGGGCTTTACAGCATACGACATCCCTCTGTCCTTTGGACCCTCGCAGCGAATAAGGAAAAACCCTTTAACGGGTGAAAAAATGGTAGAAACCTCAGGAAGAGCAACTGAGGAGGGTTCCGCCTTCCAGGACGGACAGACGTGCAATAGATGTCGTACAGAACAGATCAGCATGATAAATTAAACCTGTTAAAACCTGTTAAGTTCCCTACTTGGGGGACTTTGAGAGCGACTCTGCAAACACAGTGTGAAACAACGCACTGATCACAAAGAATATAGTGATGTTGCACATCAAATTAAACAGCAGAACCTGGGCTACAAGGCTGTAAAAACCCTTTTTACATGCCCCAAACACAGCTCAAACAACAACCAAATAAACAACAACAAATCTAACTCCATACAGCACCAATATCCCGACCCACTTGGTATATTTCGGGCTCTAACTCGACCACACATTATCAAAACACACGCCATTCATCTCAAATGAAAGCTGAGACTCCGCTGTTTCCACACGTGTCAAAGCGCTCTACACCAAAGCATCAGAGAGATAGAGGCCAAAGAACTATAACAACAGAAATCGTTTCGCCGAGCTATAGTTGTAATATTTCTCTTACCTTGTTGTTTTTGCCGTGAAAAGGTCATTCTGCCGTTTAATCACGCTTCATTCCCGTTGACCGACATGTTGTCCGTCATTCAAATGAATCCGGGCGACAAATGATGGCCTTCAGGTTCCGGGGATAAGCATAACAATGACCGCTCACAGCAGCCGACATCTCCCCTACAACGCGTTCTGCTGACTCTGATTGGCTTACAGTACTGTCAATCTCATTTTGGTGGGTATAGCGTCATTCTATTGGCTCTAATGAATCAAACGAGGTGTCAATCGATCAAATCAACCAAGCCGTCGCTGAGATACGAGCCTCCAAACACAGAAGAGAAAATCAGTTTCAAATGTAGTAGGTGGGTATTGGTCAGTTTGGAGTGGGAAATAGAGGAAAAAAATGAAACGGACAGTTGTATGTGTATAACCTAAACATCATTGGGGATATACAGAAACAAAAAATGAAAGATATAGGATTATACATGGCAAAAGTCACATGCAAACATGGTGCAATTTTGGAGAGCTCGTATGGATTTTCTGTACTAAAATCTCTAATATTCTTCTGCTTCACTTTATCAGAATCAACCTTTGCAGAGTTAATGTTCACATATTGTACTATGATTTGATAGAGGTTTAGAGCTGCAGCTGCATCATTCCAAAGGGATACTCATCCTGAAAATGCTTTTCTTTTTAGACGAACTTGAAAATGTTTCATTTGTGCTGTGTGCCATCTTCATTTACTCTTCACATACACATATACTGATATTTACACATCTTAACAAATCTGACAAGTGTTCCCTTTACCATGGCACCAAAAGTAGACCTTGTGGTTGCACATATATTTCATTTCATTCATTTATGGGTATGCAATGAGACAGAGAGAGATGCAGGACAGACAGTAATGACAGTAGCTTACAACAACATTAATGAAAGTAATAATATTATAATTATAATTATAATTACGGCTATTGTGGTACAATATGTTGAAAGTATATATTAATATATGATAGTATACATATGTGCCAATAACATAGTACGACATCTATTGCACGTCTGTCCGTCCTGGAAGAGGGATCCCTCCTCAGTTGCTCTTCCTGAGGTTTCTACCGTTTTTTTTCCCCCGTTAAAGGGTTTTTTTTGGGGAGTTTTTCCTTATCCGCTGTGAGGGTCTTAAGGACAGAGGGATGTCGTATGCTGTAAAGCCCTGTGAGGCAAATTGTGATTTGTGATATTGGGCTTTATAAATAAAATTGATTGATTGATTGATTGATTGATTGAATAATCATATGTGTATAATAACAGTAGAAGTATGACTAATGACAGCAGCAGCAGGAGGCGTCTGGCAGGACCACGGCAGTAGCACAACCACACACGTCACACTATCCAGGCACCGCTGCAATATAAGTTAACCTGCGAGACAGTGGAGCACAAAGGCTCCGGAGAAGAAGCCGAGTTAGTGACATGCAATATGGCCGGGTTAGCGAGATGCAGTAACAGGACATGAGTGTTAGCAAAGGAGAGAGAGAGAGAAGAAGAGAAGGTGCTCGGTGTATTACAGGAGGTCCCCCGGCAGACTAGTCCTAAGTCAGCCTAGGTAAGCCTGAGCCGGCCCTAACTATTATCAAAGAGGAGAGTCTTAAGTCTAGTCTTAAATGTGGAGACGGTGGCTGCCTCCCAGACCGCAACAGGAAGATGATTCCACAGGAGAGGAGCCTGATAGCTGAAGGCTCTGGCTCCTGATCTACTTTTGGTAACTTTAGGGACCACGAGTAACCCCGCATTCTCAGAGCGCAGTGTTCTGGTGGGATAATATGGCATTATGAGCTCTCTAAGATATGACGGAGCCTGACCATTCAGAGCTTTATAAGTTAAAGCCCCTACAAGGAACTTTAATTTTGAGTTTATTTTGGCGACCCTGTGGACAAAAGCGGTAGTGTTTTGCCGGAATGAAGCCTACATTTCCCATGAGCTCCCGCGCGTATTGTCGTAAAGATGCTTACCTGGCTCGCGCATGTGTTTGTTTTGGGGATGAATGAAACAACAAGACGGGAAAACTTTGCCCCCACTCCTATCGGGGATCCCAGCTCACCTCTGCTGCGCCCCAGCTCCATCTCTCCGGCATAAGTGCCACTGCCGCCAGGGTAAACGCAGCGGTCGGCTGGTAAGGCTGAAGGCCTGTTTGGCGAGCACTTCCACGGCTTCTTGAACTGAGTATGGAGCGGTGCCTCGCCTCTTCATTTCTCGGCACTCGCTGGACCCTGTCGACGCCTGGCTGGTACCTGTTGTTGGCCCGGATGAGGTGTTCCAGCCCCGCGGCCCCTGCTCTCCTCGTCCCCGCTGGTGCGGGGTGAATCTGCACAACCTGCGGCCTCTGTGTGTGGCTCCCCTGACAGCTAATGGACGTCGGGCCGTGGACCCGCCGGCTCCTGCCAGGATTGGGCTGGTAAATGCTAGATCGCTAGCGAACAAAATGTTTATCCTGAAGGATTTCCTGACTTGGATTTTCTCTGTGTGACTGAGACATGGCTGACTGTTGGTGAGTCCAGTGCTTTCACAGAACTTTTACCCGATGATTGATGCTATTTCAACTCCCCGCGGACGTCGGGTCGAGGAGGAGGAATAGCAACTATTTATAAGAGTCACTAAATGTAAGCAGCTAGGTAAGATGAAGTGTGCCGTCTGAGTGCCGTAAATCGCTTCGTCCTGGAAGCGACCTGCAGCAGACCCGGACACAGTTTCCTAAAGGTATGGATATACACTATATAGAAATAGCTTATCTTCACACCGATGGTCTCATTTTCTGTTGTAGGTCACGCGCAGACATCAGCAGAAACGAGAGACTTGCATATCCAGTTAAAAGTTCCTTGTAGCGGCTTTAAGAGTAGGATTTTAAATTAAATTCTGGATTTTACAGGGAGCCAGTGCCGAGAAGCTAAAACAGGAGAAATATGATCTCATTTCTTAGTTCCTGTTAGTACACGTGCCGCTGCGTTCTGAATTAGCTGGAGAGTTTTTAAAGACTTATTAGAGCTACCTGATAATAGGGAATAACAGTATTCCAGCCTAGAGGTAACAAAAGCGTGGACCAATTTTTCTGCATCTTTTCAGGTCAGGATAGGCCTAATTTTCGCAATATTGCGCAGATGAAAAAATGCAGTCTGTGAGGTTTGTTTTAAATGAGAATAAAAGACAAATCTTGGTCGAATATTACTCCGAGGTTTCTTACGGTAGTGCTAGAGGTAAGGAAACTGGAGCTCATCCAGGTTTTTATGTCTTTAAGGCAATTTTGAAGTTTAGTTAATTAAAGGTTCTTCTGGCTTCATTGATAAATACAATTGTGTATCATCTGCATAACAATGGAAATTTACAGAGTGATTTCTAATGATGTTACCTAAGGGAAGCATATATAGAGTGAATAGGATTGGTCCGAGCACAGAACCTTGTGGAACTCCAAAACAAACTTTAGTAGGTAAGAATGATTCATCAAAAGTTTGTTTTGCAGCCTCAGTGTACTCTGGAGTGTTCACACAGATCTTTAAAGAAGAGTGTGGGCTGTACCAGGACAAAGTGTTCTGCTTCATCCATTTGAGCTTTCAGGAGTTTCTGGCTGCTCTGTATGTCTTTGTCACATTCATGTACACTGATGTCAACCTCCTGTTAGAACCACAATCCAGATCCAGGTGGTGGCCGAAACTGTTAACATTAATATCAAATGAAAAATCAGTCTTTCAGACTGCTGTGGACAAGGCCTTACAGACCTCAAAAGGACACCTGGATTTGTTCCTCCGCTTCCTTCTGGGTCTCTCACTACAGATCAATCAGACCCTTCTACGAGGTCTGTTGAAACAGACAGGATATGGCTCATATACCAACTATGAGACAGTGCAGTACATCAAGGAAAAGATACATGAGAATCTGTCTCCAGAGAGGTGCATCTGTTCCACTGTCTGAATGAGCTAAATGATCATTAGCTAGTGGAGGAGATCCAACAGTCTCTGAGTTCAGAACGTCTCTCCACAGATAAACTTTCTCCTGGTCAGTGGTCAGTTTTGGTCTTCAACTTCCTATCATCAGAAAAAGACCTGGATGTGCTTGACCTGAACAAATACTCTGCTTCAGAGGATGGTCTCCTGAGACTGCTGCCAGTGGTTCACTTGTCCAAAAAAGCTCTGCAAGGAGCACTGCTAACCAAATAAAGTACCGTAGATATATTAAATCAGATACTCATTTTACAGAGGATAAAGTAAAAAAAAAATAAATTGTTTGTCTAATTGCTTTTTCAGGCTGAATGGCTGTAGATTGTCAGAGAGAAGCTGTGATGCCCTGGCATCAGTTCTCAGCACCAAATCCTCTTATCTTAGAGAGCTGGACCTGAGTAACAATTATCTGCAGGATCCAGGAGTGAAGCTGCTCTCTGTAGAGCACTGTACAACACTGTAGACTGGAAACTCATTAGAGTTCAGACCATTAAACTAGAAAAAATAAACCCCTTGAATATTCAAACTACCCTGTGTTAAGCACAAATCTACAAGCATTACCTGACAATATCTCATACCTGACAATGACTTACAGTTAGAGCAAGAATAAAGAAACACCCTTGGGTTCAGCAGAACAAAACATAATGATCTGTTGCTATTTTCTTGCTTTCCTTGTGCATTGGAAGACTGTCAGGCTGTCTGGTCACAGAGGAAGGTTGTGCAGCCCTGGCCTCAGCTCTAAGCTATAATCCCTCCCATCTGAGAGAGCTCTTTTTTCAGCACTTGTAGTATAAAAACAAAATCAGGGAGGGCGGAAAATTGCCACCTACCTACTTTTGTTTATACAGAATGCGCCTTTTTCGGGGCAATGGGGGGCGTGAGCAAGTAACAAAACGTGTAGCTCAGCGTGTGACTTACAGTGACGTGGGACGGAAGCTGCGGCTAGTCAGGCGGTGGTAGTCAGGTGGTGGTAGTCAGACAGTGATTCTCTCGTAAATCGGCCCGTTCTTTACCATCCCCGTCATCTTAACGGTTAATGGCCTCTGCGTTTGTGAGGACAGGGAGGGTGCGCAATTCCTTGTCTCCCCAGTTGCTCATCTTTACAGTGTCTGTCAGGTTTGCATTTCCCTCTTATTACTAGCTGCTCGCTAATTCCTGCTATCAGCTGTTTCCTGTTTATGCACCGCCAGTGGCTCACACGTGCAGCATCATCAACAGCTTCCACAAGTCTTCAACAGCCCCTCCTGTTGCAGAAGGCCGCCTCTGTCTGTTTAAACTTAAAGGGTTCTGCCAATATGATTACCCTACGAGGCGGAAAATTTGGCGCCTTGGATCAACTCACCTTTCCGCCTCTGTGTGTATAAACGCTTGCAGCTGGCCGGCAAATCGGCCCAACATTCGCGGGAAAATCTGGCAGTGTAAAAAGGGGTTTAGCCTCAGCCACCTCCATTTCTAGTCATCTACCATGGTCACAATCACTGTGGCAATAGACATTTTCCTTGGTGATTTTCTCTTGATTCCCAATCCCTTCCAGGGCAGAAGTGTGTGATCTCTCTAGCCTGTTCAAATTATACTCCAAGGTCTCCCTCCAGTCAGTCCTGCCTAGAAAGAGGCACTGATTCTAGGACAACCAAACCACCAAAACTGACTTATTTTAGTGTCAAAGAGTAGTGAGACCATGCAAGGAAACATGATCAACATTGCTTGGATCTGCAACCTTATTCATGCAGTCACTACCTAGAGCTAATTACTAGGGGTTGGTCAGATTTTTCAGTAAAATATCAAGCTATCAATGAGATTTTCTTGAGAAACTATCTTCTGAAGTTAAGATACAGTACAGGCCAAAAGTTTGGACACACTTTCTCATTCAATGCGTTTTCTTTATTTTCATGACTATTTACATTGTAGATTCTCACTGAAGGCATCAAAACTATGAATGAACACATGTGGAGTAATGCACTTAACAAAAAAAGGTGAAATAACTGAAAACATGTTTTATATTCTAGTTTCTTCAGAATAGCCACCCTTTGCTCTGATTACTGCTTTGCACACTCTTGGCATTCTCTCCATGAGCTTCAAGAGGTAGTCACCTGAAATGGTTTTTCAACAGTCTTGAAGGAGTTCCCAGAGGTGTTTAGCACTTGTTGGCCCCTTTGCCTTCACTCTGCGGTCCAGCTCACCCCAAACCATCTCGATTGGGTTCAGGTCCGGTGACTGTGGAGGCCAGGTCATCTGCCGCAGCACTCCATCACTCTCCTTCTTGGTCAAATAGCCCTTACACAGCCTGGAGGTGTGTTTGGGGTCATTGTCCTGTTGAAAAATAAATGATCGTCCAACTAAACGCAAACCGGATGGGATGGCATGTCGCTGCAGGATGCTGTGGTAGCCATGCTGGTTCAGTGTGCCTTCAATTTTGAATAAATCCCCAACAGTGTCACCAGCAAAACACCCCCACACCATCACACCTCCTCCTCCATGCTTCACAGTGGGAACCAGGCATGTGGAATCCATCCGTTCACCTTTTCTGCGTCTCACAAAGACACGGCAGTTGGAACCAAAGATCTCAAATTTGGACTCATCAGACCAAAGCACAGATTTCCACTGGTCTAATGTCCATTCCTTGTGTTTCTTGGCCCAAACAAAATCTCTTCTGCTTGTTGCCTCTCCTTAGCAGTGGTTTCCTAGCAGCTATTTGACCATGAAGGCCTGATTCGCGCAGTCTCCTCTTAACAGTTGTTCTAGAGATGGGTCTGCTGCTAGAACTCTGTGTGGCATTCATCTGGTCTCTGATCTGAGCTGCTGTTAACTTGCCATTTCTGAGGCTGGTGACTCGGATGAACTTATCCTCAGAAGCAGAGGTGACTCTTGGTCTTCCTTTCCTGGGTCGGTCCTCATGTGTGCCAGTTTTGTTGTAGCGCTTGATGGTTTTTGCGACTCCACTTGGGGACACATTTAAAGTTTTTGCAATTTTCCGGACTGACTGACCTTCATTTCTTAAAGTAATGATGGCCACTCGTTTTTCTTTAGTTAGCTGATTGGTTCTTGCCATAATATGAATTTTAACAGTTGTCCAATAGGGCTGTCGGCTGTGTATTAACCTGACTTCTGCACAACACAACTGATGGTCCCAACCCCATTGATAAAGCAAGAAATTCCACTAATTAACCCTGAAAGGCACACCTGTGAAGTGGAAACCATTTCAGGTGACTACCTCTTGAAGCTCATCGAGAGAATGCCAAGAGTGTGCAAAGCCGTAAACAAAACAAAGGGTGGCTATTTTGAAGAAACTAAAATATAAAACATGTTTTCAGTTATTTCACCTTTTTTTTGTTAAGTACATAACTCCACATGTGTTCATTCATAGTTTTGATGCCTTCAGTGAGAATCTACAATGTAAATAGTCATGAAAATAAAGAAAACGCATTGAATGAGAAGGTGTGTCCAAACTTTTGGCCTGTACTGTAGTTCTACTTAAATTACTGACACCTAACCATGGATGTATTTTCTTGCATCAAATGCATAACTGCAATGCATTGTGTGATGAACACCTCTGGGGTGACCATTGTTGTTGACTCACCTCTCAGTCTTACAAGGGTAGATCTCACCAAGTTCACTTTAGTTTGTCAGACAACCTATGATGGCCGCAATGATTCCCTCGAGGGTAAGTGTTGTGAGGACATAAACAAGGGCATGTTGAACAACTAATGAAGCGCAGCCATGGTTTAAATTACTGGTGGCCATTTCACTCAGTCATGTGTTTTCAGGTGTAACAGCCCTTGCCAAGGTTAGCATTGAAGCCCCTTCTTCAGTGCCACACTTTCCCCCCAAGAGAGCTGAATATATCCTGACAGCAGTTTGGGGCTCAGTACTCAACCAATATGTTCCTATCTGCCACCAAGCCATTTAAAAAAATAAAATCCAACTTCAATTAAATTAGCACTGTCCCTTACGTCCTGGCTCCAAGAATGTGTCCCAGTATGCTTGTTCTGATCTGCTTCTAACTGGTCTTTTCAAACCAGTCATACACAGGACGATACACAGGACAAGATTAGTCAGGGTCTAACATTCCCCTTTACCTGGTTTTGACAGGTTTGTGGTAAAGGAAAGCATTATTTATAATGTATATTCTTCAATATGTATGTATATTATTATTATAATCATCATTTAGAAATGACAAAATGCTTAATGTCACTTGTATTTCTTGTCCCCAGTGTGGAACATAGTGGAGGGTGGAAGCTGAAGTCAGGTTTGAGGAAGTGTAAGTGTGTTTTTATCTGCTTTAAATAATAACAAAGCACCATTCCAATTTTGTTGTAGGGATGTGGCCTGCTATAGTTGAATGTAGAGGTGCTTGTTTAACTGTTAATATATGAACTGATAAGAAATTTAACAGGTGTAAAATTATGTTGTGTTGTCTTTTTGTCCTCATCAGATGCCTGTGATCTAACATTGGACCCAAACACAGCCAACAGGAAGCTCTCTCTGACAGAGAACAAGAGAAAAGTGACAGAGGTGAAAGAAGAGCAGCCTTACCCTGATCATCCAGAGCAATTTCACCACTGGAAGCAGATTCTGTGCAGAGAAAGTCTGACTGGGCGTTGTTACTAGGAGGTGGAGTGGCAAAGATGAGCTCATACGGGAGTGGCATACAAGGGAATCAAAAGGAAAGGGTGGGATGACAATTGCTGGATCGGTCAAAATGACAAGTCCTGGAGTCTGTTATGCTGCAATAATTAGTCTGCTGTCACAAAGATAGGAGAACAGTCATATCATCCACTCCTCCCTTGAAAAAGTAGTAGTGTATGTGGACTGTCCTGCTGGCACTCTGTCTTTCTACAGTCTCCTCTGACACACTGGTCCTCCTCCACACTTTCGACTGCGCATTCACTGAACCCCTCCATCCTGGGTTTGGGATTGAGTTTAAGCGTGAGTCATCAGCTTCTCTGTGTCTGATATAGCATGAGGTAGAGTTGCCACTTGTCTGAAGAAACTAATTAACAGAGACAATTGCTGAATGAAAAGTTCAATGATTGACATGCAAAGTATAAACATTCAGTTGGGAAAACTGACTAGAAATTCTAGGGCAAAGCTAGGTAAATATGCTTCAGCTGAAGTGCTTGGCAAATGTTGAACAGCATCAGAAACCCCTTCCCTGTGGACCATTCTCTCTTGGAAGGGTTGGGTTGCATCCAACAATTTTTGTAGCTTTCTGAAACTTACAATCCACAACAGCAAACCCTCTTCACACAATGATTGGCCAGGTATGCTGAGGTGTGAAGGTAGGCAGAGTTAGTACTTCTCTCTGCTGTCTTTCTTTAATCATTACACCACTGCTTTTACCACTTTTTATGTGTACACACATTTACAACACCAAGCATGCCTTCAAGGACTGGCGTCTAACCCGACTTGGTAATTACAGCCCTATGGAACAGCTAAAAACTTGTTTGTGCTTATGTACACTGTGGGATGACATGTACACTGAACAAAAATTTAAACTTAAGTAGAAGATCTAGGACTGTTGTTACGCACACAAAAGACAGTTCTGTTAAAATTTGGCTGCAACTTTCTTAAAATCTGTGTTAGTGGGCACTTCTCCTTTTCAAAGATAATCAATCCTCCTGACAGGTATAACATATCAAGATGCTGATTAAACAGCATCATTACTACACAAGTGTGCCTTGGGATGGTCACAAACAAACCCGTGAACTGAATATTCATTTTACTACAATAAGCCAAGACAACATTTCCAATGTTGTTTCTGTGAATTTGGCAGTACATCCACTGGCCTCACAATTGCAGACCTAATGTAACCACACTAGCTCAGGATCTCCACATCCAGCATCTTCATCTGCAAGATCCTCTGAGACCAGCCACCTGGACAGCTGATACATGCTCTTCATCCACCACCATGGCCTCATGTTGCAGCATGATAACGTATGGCCCCATGTTGCAAGAATCTGTACACAGTTTTGTGAATCTGAAAACAACCCAGTTTCTGCACAGCCTGCATACTCAATCAACAACTTGATCAACTATATGCAAAGGAGATGTTTCACACTGCATGAACGAAATGGTGGTCACACCAAATACAGTCTTTGGGGTATCTTTGACCAAAAATGTATTTCTGTACCACTAGTCATATGAAATACCAATAAATATCTTTTTTGAAGACAAAACTTTTACAGTGACCTTTTAATTTGACCAGCTCAAGGCACACCTGTGTAGTAATGATGCTGTTAAAATAGCATCTTGATATGCCACACCTGTCAGGGTGGATGGATTATCTTGAAAAAGGAGATGTGTTCACTTACAGAGATTTTAACAGATTTGCGCACAAAAATTGTGTTGAGTGTTTTGTGTACACAAAAAAAGTCTTAGATCCTTAACTTGTACCTGTAAAAATGGGACCAAAAACAAAAGTGTAGCATTCAAAGTTTTGTAGATCTTTCTGAGCATACCCCCACCCTACCCATTCATACTAATCCGGGACTGTGATGAGTCTGCATACAGACAGGAGGTGGTGCAGCTGGTCCTCTTGTGTGGTCAGAACCACCTGGAGCTGAACCTGCTCAAGACTGTGGAGATGACAGTGGACTTCAGGAGAAGCCCCCCAACACTGCCCCGCCTCACCATCCTCAACAGCACAGTGTCTACTGTGGACACCTTCAGGTTTCTCGGTACCCAATCTCTCGGGACTTGAAGTGGGCCTCCCACATAGACACTATCCAGATAAAGGCCCAGCAGAGGCTGTACTTCCTACAACAGCTCGGGAAGCTCCACCTGCCCCAGGAACTGCTGATCATGTTCTACACAGCCATAATCCAGTCCTGTTCTCTGCACATCCATCACCGTCTGGTTTGGATCTGCCACCAAACTGGACAGGAACAGACTGAAAAGGACAATCAGGTGTGCAGAGAGGATTATTAGGACTGATTTTCCCTTCATCAAGGACCTGTACAGGTCAAGGGTCAGGAAATGGGCAGGCAAATTCACTGTAGACCTCTCACACCCCAATGGGTCTCATTCATGAAACGTGAACAGAAGGAATTTGTGTGTAAACTGTTCGCAGACGGAAATTTACGTGCATGTCCGCATTCATCAAAATTTTAGTAGCTCCGATCTTTTCGTAGCTACTAATAAAATCTACTCCTGCTCCTGACCACTTGTAGTGCTTGTGTAAATTTAGTAAAGCACATAAATATTGCTTGTCACTATTGGAAATTACAATTTTAACTCAGATGCCTTTGAAACACGTAATCTAAACATGACAAAATATTAAAAATATAACACATTTAGTTAAATTAGTTGGCAATGAGCAGGTTTAAGATCCAGATTAGGTTCATGATTGTGAAATATCTATGTAAATCGACTCAATAGATTACACGTTCTTTCTGTTGAATGATGGCTATATGTTATCTGTATCATTTGTTAAAATAAATGTTAAATAGCGTTACATTCCAACAGCCATCACTAATTTAGAGTTTATCCATTACGCACAAAACATCTCTGGGTTCCCATTCCCATTTCATTCAAAACCCCACAAATGAATCTTCTGTTTGTTTGGTGACCGCTGTATTCTTTTTGTGTGTGCTTATGCGTTTCTTTGCCTCCAGTTTCATGTCAAACCATTTACGCTTCACCTCTGACATGGTTCTTTGTACCACGGAGACGACATTAACAGCATCTGCTACCTCCCTCCAGGCGTTCGCCTTGCCTGTCCCTGTCACATTACTAACTGAAGAAAATAAAATGTTTTTTCTTAAGTCCACTTCACCGAAAATTATTTCGATCTCCGTTTCGGAAAAATTCTTTTTTTCTTTCTTTCTCTTTCTTTCTTTGCGCCATGACTGACAGGTCGACAGGATGCACCTACACCTCCTAATATGGTGGTCATTGGCTATTCATGGGCGGGGATTTATGCTAATTGCTGATTACCGGGAGCGCGCTGTCACTTTACGATGGATTGGCATTCATGATCATACACACGTGTTTACGATCAAATCTGAGTTTCCCGCGGCGTTCCTGAATCCGGAGTAGGTTTTTAGTAGAGTAGGCTTTTATGTGCAAATCTACACGCAGATTTACTCACTTTTCATGAATGAGACCAACTGTTTAAACTCCTCGGTAGGCGCTACAGAGCACTGTTTGCCAAAATCACCTGTCACAAAGACAGTTTCTTCCCCCAGGCTGTCGCTCTGATGAACTCCTAAACGGTCACAGAGTGGCAGGTCAAACAACACTGCATCCTTGTATATTGTATATATATTTTTTAAAATATTTTTTTAATAATATTTTCATATTTTTTATATCTAATGTATGGTTGTATATTTTTTGTATATTGTATATTCTGTATGTTCTTACCTAAATTTGTGTACTTAAGTCATTTCTGGTACATTGAGAGCAAGTCTACCGGAGTCAAATTCCTTGTATGTACACACATAGTTGGCGAATAAAGCTGATTCTGATTCTAAAGCTGATTCTGATTCTGATTTACATTTAATGATGTGACTTGGAGGATCAGATAGCTTAGTTATTCTTCTTCTGGTGTTTGTGGGAGTTCTCTCAGCTTCAGGTGCATTGCTACCTCCTTCTGGACTGGAGGAGAGCCCACTCTGCATTGGAAAAACCAACACGAATTGAATCAGGCCAAAGCGTCCTTATCTGGATTTCATCATTACCGGACATGTAAAGTGTGTATGGGGCCTAATTGCTAATATGTAAAATTGACTGTGGTCATTACATTTGATACCTGTGTGGAACATAGCAGTAAATACAGTACATGTGAGGAAAATAAGGCTGACACCAGAAATACTACACAAACCAAAAAACAAAAACATGTTAGTCAGTACAGCTTTCGTTGACCACTTTTGTCTCCTTTAATCCATAGAATAGTTCTTCTAAAATCATTGTAAATACATGTACAGAAGATGTTATTTTTTGCTGTGGCAGGGACAGTGCCTTGGTACATGGGGTGCCTGCTCTACCCATTGAGCTACTCGGTGACCCAACTTATTTTGTCTCTTGCTGTTGTAAAAGTCCATGTGCTCTTAAGTAAAACACAAAATTACTTTAAAACTTCTAGTGTTAGAAGGGGCTGTAAACAATTTCAGCAACCAGGAGATCCACCGATATCAACAGAAGCTAGCAGTGTCAGGAAACAGCAGCTAATAAATACCATGTGTACCAGCTGATTGCTCAATTGCATGTTTATTTGTTAGAAAGAATGTAATGGAACTTAACTGTCATTAATGCTATTAGTTTAATGTGTTGTTACGCCCTGACAAATCAAATGTCTGCGGAAAAAGGCCTGTAACTGCACTGTGTTGTTGAGTTGTGTAGAGGTTACCTGTGTCATATTCTACTTTTAACACATTTATTGTTGTTGCTTTATGTGTTCACAAATATATTATAAATATTCCTAAATATAACTGTGTTGACTGTCCTAACATACTGACACAAAAAGCTGGGCCAAGCAGTTTTATTCCAGCAGGTAAGTATTGGATGGATTTTGGGTCATTGTCTCCACCATATTAGATGGGACTTTAGAGGTGTCAGGATACAACTCCATAGCAGGGGGCCTAATAGATTAGTCTGGTCAAGGATTACAGACACACTACTACCATACTAGATAGGTGAAACCTAATAAGATGGAAAGCAGAACAAGCATCAGACAACCGTCACCTGCTGCTGTGTTCAGCTGTAAAGGAGAGTTCTAAATCTTGGTGGAGAGACAACAAACAACCAGGGCCGACTTTGTCATGCCAAAGCCAATGGATTTTATTTACACAATTTAGTTTGTATGACATGGTCACCATAATTCCATGTGCATTACACAAGTAAAAGCAACCAAGTGAACACATGTAAGATGTGACAGAGTGTAATATGTTTTCATCATGTTTAATATCATTATTACAGTTGAATACTTTGGCTGTGACACTTTTAAATGTGCTATATGTGATTAAGTTCATATTATAATCTGCAACACATATTTTTTTATTTTGTGTCAAAACTCTCTAAGAGACTTTTTCATAAGCGGAACGACTTGCACATAAATAGTAACTACATTCTGTGCAACATTTACAGTGAAATCACGAATACTGTTCCCTCAAGTAAAACTTTCAATATAGAAAAAGCTCAACCACAATGGTCACAATTGTGATAGACAAAATCATAACTGGACTGCTTAAATATTCTATTTCATACTTCATATGCATATTCACAAAACCTGTGAAAGAACAAGCAAATAAATGAATAAAAATAATCGCAAGGTGAACGATTTCTGCAATTCAACAGAACTGTCATTTGTAACTTAACATAGTGCTCACTATGGCAGCTTAATACTGCTCTCCTCACTGACACAAACCTGTGTGTTTGGATAGCACACTCTGGGTGTGACAAGTATGTGTGAAATGATATTAAAGTGAAATAATTAGGTGAGATTAATTTACAGCATAGTTATTCACAAAGACACTGAAGGCAGCACAAAAACCAACTGAGTTTCGGTGTTTTAAATCAGTAGGCTGTTTATAGTAAGTTGGAACTTTTTTCATGGAGCACTGCAGTAGTATACAGTATTCATACAGTATTTCTGAATTTTTTTCCTGTATTTGTAATAGGCTAAGGAACAGAAGATCAATACCTGTAGTTTTCTTGTCAACCAAGTTATGATCAGTGTTATTCACCAAAATGCTCTGTGTGTATGAGCAAAGTTGATTTTTTCATGTTTTAAGTCTTGCGTTGTTTTCATCCACATCATTGCCTTTGTTTCAGATGTTTGATGGTCACTACAGTACCACCACCAACTGTCTATCAGCACAAGTGCACCGCCCATGTGTTTGTGTGCATCTACTGTACAAACAAAACAGGGAGCCACTTGCATTCGCACTACTAATGGTCAACATCTCCACAGAGTGAATGACCAAATCACAATAAATGCCCACTGCTCAACTCAGCAGTTAGTGTTTCCAGCTGTTGTTGACACGTTTTATGTCTTTGTATGAAAGATATATGTGAGCCATCCACCTTTAAATGATGCCCTCAGCTATTTCAATCAATGAAAAACAGTTGAAGGTTTGGATTTGGCACATAATATTGGCTCTTACTACCTTTAAATACCCTCATCATGAGGAGTCTTCAGGAACACAAAGGCTCAATGACATAGTTATTTACAACTACTAACACTGATTTGGTGTTGTACACAGAAAAAATTCTTCACAAACAAATTTAAGAGTTAGAAGCTGTTTTACCTTAAAGGCCCGTGTTTATATATGTTGTAGCCATTTACCATGTGTATATATACACACAATCACCTGACATTACATTTAACCATTTACAGTTTAAAAAAAAAAAAAAAAATAGTTCACCATCTATTTGTCAAGAAATACTTACAAAGCATTACTCCAAAAGATTAAACAAACTACATACTGTACAAGCTGTTAACCAATGAGCTTTTAAGGTGTATTAGCTAACTTTTAGTCTTGTCAGGTAAGCTAAGGTAGGCAAAGCACCTCCTGACTCCAGCTCAGTACTGACCACACTGACATGAGACTGATGTCAAACTTCTCATCTTGTTCTTGGAAATAAAGCAAATAAGCATAATTCTTCAAATTTTGTAACTATTTTGTGAAGTATTCCTTTTGGTGCTTCCATCGGTTTTCTAATTATTCCCATACAGTATGAAAGTCAACTTTTATTTACAATGGCAAATTGGTTTGAAAAATCTGATCATTATTACAGTGAATGATAAAACAAACATGATGTTCATATGAAAACTAAACTTAAGCTAGTTGTGTGTTTCTAAAATTGATTTTCATACCACTTGACATGAAGGTTGGAGAACAGTAAAAACACATTCAAAATTCTAAACATTATGGGCTGCTTGGCAAATGGCTTGTAGAAAACATGGAAAATACTGGTATGGTCATTTACATGGCTAATTGTTTTATATCCTACACACCTTTCGATCCAACCTCTGTTTCAGTGTCAGTGAGTAACAGCCCATTATAATCAGCAACTCTGTATTGAACACAACTTGAATTTTGTATTCACAAATTCAAACAATTAAAAAATGTCTTAACACCCTTTAAAATCTAAAACTAAGTACTGATAATGTTAATGTAAAAATGTAGTACTCATCTTGTTTTATTCATTTTTTATTAAAATGTTGGCCCTTTAAAGATGTGTCCCAGCTTTTTGTCAACTGTATCAGATTTCTAAAAAAACATCATTTAACAAGGCATATAAAAAGGGTTAGCAGTTTCACAAGGACTCCTGTCTCACTAACTGGTTACCAAAAAGGTGGGAAAACTACTCCAGTAGTGGTAAGCTTTCTATTTTTTAATAAATTCATAAAATTATATTGCTATTGGGTGTGTCTCAACCCTAACCGGTCAATTGTGTATCCTTTCTAAATGAAAACTATATAAGAATCAAGGTTTAAAAATAAGCATTTTGATTAGCATCAAGAGAACGCCTAGGAACTCTGAAAAAACAAAATCGCTACTCACTATGACTGCTGAGAAGTTAATAAATATATAACTTTTTGTCAACTCCTTAAAACGTCAACTCTGTCAGATCTTACCTCTGAGATGCTGACAGGGGTGATGTCACTCAGTTCCCTTGTATTACTGAATGACCCTGTCACATTTTTGTATAGTGATATTCAACTGCAATATATTGTTCCTTCCCTTGTTGTATTTGATGGTGTCTGTTGAATAGTGACTGAGGAAAATATGTCATTAACCGTTATTTTGTTTGAAAGTTGTCCAGTTTGGTTACAGAGTTTCACATCCTCTCAGATTTTTTCCCAGAAATTTTATATGTTACAGCTGGTTTCTGTAAAAATCTGAATCAATCAAAAAGAGAGGATTCATGTTTAAAATGGCTTTCTGTTTGCTTACAGTTTTTTTTTTTGTCAGTTGGCTGACAACTCCATCATAGAAAAGTCTGAGCCTGAGCCTGATTAAACTGTGTTCACCAGGCTGACTGACAGCAGACATGTACTGAATGTCAGTTTTTAATGTCAGCACCACTGGAAGAAATCAATAGTGTTTGTATTAATCAATTCACTGATTATGTTTCCCAGCCCACCGTAGCAAGTGAGGGGAATCTGCCACTCACAGACAGACTGGGGCTGATCAATCAGTTAATATACGATTAGTAAGATAAGCATACGTATACAGAGGGATATTTGTGTGACTTAAACAGCTGTCTGTGCTGATTACTCTTTACTAAACAGCGACAGAAACAGAACTGGACAATAAAAAATGCAGTGAGGCTCTGAAAACCATGGAGATAACTAAAACCTTTCGCTAAAGCATAAATTAAAAATGATGTGCTGTTGTGCAGCACTCTTTAAAAGTGTCGAGCACCCAACCATCAATCAGGCTTAACAGTTGAGTCTTCCACTCTAGCTCTAAACATTCCGTCCAATACACACTAATGTAACATTAAGTCAAGAGACTTTTTGCCATGCTCCAAACAAGTTTGAATATTTTAAAAAAGTATACTGGGGTTTAAAAGTTGAATAATACTCAGAATGTATGAAAGATGTGGAACATTTTTTAGTTTGAATGGAGTTTGTACATGGATGTATGAATGAGGAGATAGGAGTTGAAAATGCTTGAAAAACCCTGTATTTGTGTCAGAACTTAACATTCCGTCCATTCACTAGACTGGGAAAATGTTCCCGAAAAAAGTTGAAAGCACTAAAGTTATGAATGAAAAATACAGGCAGTCACGTTATAATTTAGCTGAATATTTTGAGGTACAAATGAGGTTTCTATGTTGAAAAATGTGGAGGGAGTGTGAAGGCACAGAGGTTGTGAATGCCTTTAGCATTCCCACCCAATTACCTCTCTCTATGGTAGTTTTTTTTTTTTTTTTTTTTGCCTCGCTGGATCCATATTGCCTTCACAGGCATGAGGGATTGACCGAAAGTGATGCAGCCTGTAATCCAGTGTTACTGCTAATGCTAACCCCACATCTTCTACTGCTAGTTCACTTTTAATGAAGCTCAGCGTAAGTTCGATCAGGAAAACTTTGCGCCCATCCATTCACAATTCTCTCCATCCTACTTCCACCGCTTCCTCTAATCAGCTGACTATGGGTGTTCACTCTTCTTGTTATCCAATCAAACTTTGCCACCATCTCTATCAGACAAAAATCTGCTCTCTCTTCTGCTGCTGTCAGTCATCATTTTGGGCAGAATTGTCGCATTGACAATCGTTCACTTTACCTATGTCGGTCAGTCTCTCGTCGAAAGTAGCAAACCGATGTGGGATTACTCAGCAGGAGTGGAATCATCTCTCACTCATCACATTCTCCCGTTCACACAATCTCAGCTGATGTCAGTCAGTATTGTCAACGCGTAACTTTATTCTCCTCTCCATCTTCAGACTTGATCTCAGTGATGTGTACAGATTCAAGATATGGGCCCAAGCTACACCTAACTGTTACTTCGGGACACTCTGCATACGTACAACTGGATTGCCACGTGCAGTCCCTTGATATTTTGGCCAAGCTTTCCATGCACACCTTGCTTCAGTGTCTAGATAAGCCTCAGCCTCTTCCTCGTCAGCGTTGTCCACGCGCACCTGGCCTCCACTTTCAACCAGCACTTCACTCCGCTTTTAGCGGCTTAACAACTGCGGTGATCCCGGATCCCAAGAGAGCCGGTGGTTTCAAGCCATCCAATCAAACAGCCCTCCTCACTGTTTAAGTTAAGTGTGTCATATATGACCTGTCTTCTAACTGATTCAGTGCTGCAGACAAACACTATCACTGCATCATTAATGTGAAGTGATTTATTTCATTCTCCTGTCTCCCCTGGCTTCAATGGGAATACAATTAACGTAATACTGAAATAGCGGTGGGCCTTGTTTTTCAAAAGTTATTGGGTTTCATCAAAGTAAGCATATTAAGCAGGCACATTATGCCCTCTGCTTCACAATGGTATTGGCTCATTTCAAGCAAAGCTAGTTGTTCTCTTTCATCTTCATTCATAAAATAAATAAATTCACATACGTATCATGCTGTTATCTTACCACACTTCCTGTATCATTTAAATTAAAAGCCCCTCAGCGATTTCTTCGGTGTGGGTTTATAGGTGACCGCCATAGAATATACTATTATCAAGCACAAACACAAATGCACTCATTTATAGTTCTTGTATTTACTCACTTTTCTCTACTTTTAGGAAAGGCAGTGTAGTTTGCATGTGTGTCTTTGTATCTGCTCTCACATCAGCTGTTCATCAGGTGGCAGTTCTTTAAATCTGCTAATATTTTATATCTTACATTCACTGAGTTATAGCGTATAGTTAGTCTCTATATGAATAAGTAATTAAATGAGTGTTTTAAACGGATAAATATTTTTTAAAAAATATCAAACAAAATAAGAATTAAAGACAAATATATAAATAAATAATATAACATGGGCAATAACTGATCATATGTGTACAGTTAAAGCAGAATGAACAAAGTTCACATTTAAGTGAGTCAAGGACAGAGGGATGCTGTGTGTTGGAAGCCCTCTTGGGTAACTGAGATCGTGATATCAGCAAACTCCGCACAGAAGGGCTCCCGCACCCAGGATCGAACCGGCAAGCCTCTTGCTGTGAGGCGACAGTGCTAACCACCACACCACCGAGCTGCCCTTCTAATTGAATCGATATTACTAATTGTTCAGCCCCTCCAGGACTGCTCTGTGATTGGGCTACAATGAACTTGTCTGACTAATCTGTAAAGCATTTTGGGTCGCCTCTGTGTTTGAAATGTGCTATAAATGAATCTGCCTTGCCTTTCCTAGGCAGGTTTTGAAATTTAAAAATACATAAATAAACAACAATGCATTAAAAAAAATTGACATGTTTTCCTTTCATTTTGTGTCCTCTTTTTTCTAACTCTACCTGTTTAACTTGAATTTCTTGGCTAGTTCTCTCTGCTCGACTTCATATTCCCCAGAGGATAAGTCTCATGGCCTCTATCGCAGTGTCATCCTAACCTCCATCTGCCTGCTGAATTGTCATTTATCATATGCACAGTAAATCAGAAGCAGCCATTGGCAAGTCTTGGGCTCCCTTCACAATGGTTAATTAACATGCACATTAAGAAATAGGCTATCATGTAAACAATAATTCAAGAAATTCTAACATTATCACGCAACAAAAATAGGGAAATAATATATAACTTATACATACTTCAAATCAAACAGCCCATTAATATATTTGACAAGGCATAAACAGCACGTAAATACAGTAATAAAAAGGTAAAGTCTGAATATTTTGGTCAGCATCAAGCAATGAACTCCTACAGATGAAGCCACCGTTAGTGGTGTGGGACCGGATGCAGGCACATCGTGGTCATGGTGGCTGGAGCTCAATCATCCTGCTTGCTCTTTCCTACGCCACCGATTGAAGCGGTCCTCACAATGGCAGCTCTGTCCTGGCAGCGCGCTGGGCCGTTTTCTCAACCCTCGCGTTGTTTTATAACTGTCACATTTTCAGACTGACTGCAGGTCAGTGTTAATAACACACTGCTCAGTTCTGGTAATCACGGTTCCCGGTCACAAACAGTTTAATGTAATTTTGAGTTACCTTTTTACAATTATATCCATCACAGATTCACTAATTCTATGACATCATCCATGACTCAGTGCCCGAAATGCGTGTCAGTCCGTGTCATGTAGAGTAGACTGTGGGGCAGCCTCTTATCAGCCTGACTATTTCCTGATCTCTCGCACATTGAGGGCATGCACAGTAGTTGGTAACTCATTTTAAGCTCAGCAAGATGCCCACTCGCATGCGGACAGCATCACTGCGCCATAGATGTTCCATCTGCATATAGCAGTGATCCAGAGCATCATTCTTCTACTGCCTACAGGGGAAATACAGCTGGTCAGTGTACTCTCAAAGATGCCCATGTAATCTCTAATCCTCACTGTGGCATCTGTCCAGTACAGCGGTGGGGTTTTTATCATAAAAGACCCATTAGGTGGAATTGGGCAATAATAATGTCTGTCTATTAATTGTTGGGATAGATACATCTAGCGTTGAATTTCCCCATCAACTGTTGGTAGTATCTATTAGGGCTGGGCAATATAACGACTATATACAATATATCGATATATTTTCAAGCAAGATATCGTTCATCAAACAGCAAAGTCATTACCTACCAAATAAAGCCAGTAGCTTGGCCATTTGACCTTTTCCAAACTGTAATTGGCTATTGGCGACTCTATTTCAATCATCATAAATCTAAAGTGTCGCAATAATTGCCAGGGCAGAATTTTTCTACTATTAGCGGATAAGCAAAGTACTCATGGATATGTTCATCCGTGGGTTTTGGGGGTTTCAGGTATGGCCTGATATTAGCACTGTTTCATAAATTAAGTTTCTGTGCCCTAATTTCTTGCTAAGTCATTCATACAGCTGGTGGTGGTCTTTTGTGGTTTTCTCATCTGCTACCTCTCAATCAAGTCTTGGTCATTGTTAGTCCCTGCTATTGCCCACCTTCATATTTGATGGAGTCACAGTCAGGCATCAGCCATTTGCTATTTCCGTCTGGTTGTCATTGCTATTTTGTCATTGCTGACTTTATTTGCTTGCTGCTAAGACCTTTTTTCTTTGCACTTGTTTATATGATTCCAATCCTGTCTGCCTCAATCCAGTTTGGCTTGCTGTCATTTACCACCCATGGTCTAAGGGATCTCATGCAGTACGCAGTCATCCATGGTCCTCGAAGTATATGCTGCATGCACGAACACCAGCTTGTCTGCTAATTGCTCACCTTTATCACTTTAGAATCCACAATCATGCATCACCTATGATTATTTCATCTTGGTTATCTAATCACAATTTCTGTCTTTGCTGATTTCATATCTGCTGGTCTTGGACCTATTCTGCTGCACTTGCTTATTCAGGTTGGTCATAAATTAACGTAAACGTATTGGTTCAATTTGGTTTATTTTGCTTGCATTCATCATGCTGTTCACTCTTATATGGTTTATATGGTCTTTGGGACCTGATGCAAATGCACTAACATGGTCTGCGGGACTTCATGCTGTATGCACAAACACCCAAGGTCTTCAGGACCGCTCGCTGTATGCTCATAGGTGATCCGTTGGACCCCATGCAACACTTATTTTTCGTGCGACCATTAATTTCCGTATGTCATGCAGACTTAATTTCTGTTTGGTCATCAGACCTCATTTTACTTCCACCATTTTATTTAAGTTGGTCTTATGACCTTAGTTTTTGTTCAATCTATGACCTTTTATTCAGTTTGGTCTTCACTGACCAAACTGTATACCCAATGTCTGCAGGACCTCATGCTCATACACGGTATTCTTTGTTTGGTCGTCAGACCATGATTTCTGTTTGTTTCTGTTGTTTAAGTTGGTATTATGACCTTAGTTTCTGTTCAGTCTTATGACCTTTTGTTTCTGTTTGTTCCTCATTGACCTTTTATTATGTTCTACATATAGTCTCCAAGGTCACTAGGGCCTCACACCAGTCACGGTATTTTCAGTTTGGTCATAGGACCTTCAATTTCTGTTCCTGACTTAATTTATGTTTGGCCGTTGGACCTTAACATTTTTTCAGTCGGTCCTTATTGACCTTTTATTATGTTCAACATATGGACACCCACGGTCTGCAGAACCATGCACTGTTTTCAGCCTTCCTTTCTAGCACATCACCATTAATTCTGCCGTCAAAGCTTACTTCATGTCTGGCTTTTATATTATTTCGTGGTTAGACTGCAACATGTTTCCCTACTGCCACTTTCTTTTTCCATGCTTATTTTGGATCTTTCATCATCTTCTAGTTAGTGGCTCCCTAGCTGTCATTCCAGACTTATTCCTACCACACATTTCTCAACAGAGTTGTATTTTCTCATTCGGGGCTTATTTCAGTCATATACTTTACTATGCACACATCCATTTGAAGGAACACTTACCTTTCTGGAAATTTTACACTTTTCTTTGTTTAGGTTAATACACCTAAACACCTAATACAGTCACCGAGGAGTGAGGGACTGCTGCGTCCTTGTGTTCACTGAGACATGGATGAATGGTAACATATCAGACTCCGGTGTTGAGCTAACGGGGCTAACACAACACAGAGCAGACAGGGAGGTTGCATCATCTGGTGAGCTCCGTGGTGTATACACAAACAATTAATGGTGCTGTGATGTGAAGAGGATCTCCCAGTTCTGCTCTCAGGATGTGGAGTTTTTGACTGTGAAATGTCGACCCTTTTCATCTTACTATTGCACTATATGTTCTTTGTTATATGTTGCACAAATTGTTTTCATATGTTTTGTTTCTTTTTGCTTGGGGTATTCGAAATGTCATTTCGTTTTTGTGCTGCGCATAAAAATGACAAATAGAGAAGTTCAGTTCAGTTCCCTATTCGACAATGGATTCATCACCCTCCTTAAATCATACCATCTCCATGGGGTCTAATCGCCAAAGATTTTCCACTTTTTTTCATTCTTTTGTGCACATGGTAATATTCTTTTTACTAAAAAAAAAACAAGTCTCTCCTGATTGAACTGCTGTTACTGTGAAGAAGTGAGAAAATGCAGCTTAGCCCTGATCATTCATCAGAAACAGCATCTCCAAAACAAGACATGGAATCAGTTTAAAATATTACAAGGAGTATGCAGCATAACCTTGTTGTTATTATTATCACTGACTGACTTCTTTATAAAAGCTTGAATTGAGTTTGTTTGGCTACACTGTGAGCAAAAACACCCCTTGCTCCTCCGCATTTCTGTCACCAGTAACCACACCAAATCAACCAGAACTAAAATCCTAAGGATTACAACTTGGTATGTGTGCATGTGTGTGTGTGTGTGTGTGTGTGTGTGTGTGTGTGTGTGGTGTTTAACTCTTGATCTCCAGGATGGAGGGGTTATGGTCGAGAATGGCCAGAATGATTTTGTCCATGTACTGCCTTAGACGCAGGTTGATCTCTTCCTGCTCCTTCAAAGCATCCACCAGCTGAGAGACACAGAAAATGTGTTAGAAGAGCAGTCATATCAAACATCAGCATTACACCCATCCACCAGCAGCACACTAACCTCGTCCCTGGATGCGTTGTCAATCTCAGCTGCCAGGCACTGGGCCTTGGTATGACAGGCAAACAGATTCTTAGCTTCGTACAAACTCAGACTGAGAATTTGAGCATTCAAGTCATCATTCTGATCCCGCAGCTTATGGTTCTCCTTAGGAAAGACAAAAAAACAGTTCCTTTCAAAGGACATTGTGGATGAAACCCTTGACTCTGTGTAGTACGGTTACAAAAGGTATTAAATATAGTGAAGTCAACCCTAAAAGCAATTTTGAGTTTTCATCACTGTCTCACAAAATGCTTAGTTAGTGAACTGTGTCGTGGACCTCATGCTTCTTTAAAGGCATATCACTGTGTAACATGCAAGAAAACGTTCCACTTTACAACTTGCCAAAAGATGCTGGCAGTAGCCTTTGAGGGGCTCAGTGAGATTAAATATTTTTTCCAAGTCTATAGCTGGCAACTGGAGGTGCAAAGTTTTTATTTTTTACTTTATTTTATAGTTACAGTTGACCAATATATGTAAACTTGCCACTGTAGGAACAGTGGTTACAGTCCATTGTAGTCTGAGTAACAGTGTTGATTCTCTATTGTGATCAGTCGACAGACTGCCATGTTTCTAGCTCCACTTTTTAGTATCAGATCAGTGAGGTAGGTAACTCAACAGAGTTGTGATTAAAAAAAAAAAGTGTTACGCAATGGAACAGTTGTATTGGTACCACCCTGAATTTTAATAATAGAAACACAAAAATAATTTTTCTAATGTGCAACCAACTAAACTGACCTGACCCACACTGCTTGGAGAAAACGGGGCTTAAATATCAAGCTACAGCCATAAAGCTAGCAACCATAAAAACTGTTAACAGCTAGCCTGGCTCTGTCCAAAGGTAGCAAACTCCATCTACCAGCTAGAAATCACTGATTAACACATTAAATCTTGATTGTTTGATCTGTATAAAAGTGTAAAAACAACACTTTTTTGAAATTCATTCATTCATTCATCTTCTAACCGCTTCATCCTCTTGAGGGTCGCGGGGGGGCTGGAGCCTATCCCAGCTACATCGGGCGAGAGGCAGGGTACACCCTGGACAGGTCGCCAGACTATCGCAGGGCTGACACATAGAGACAAACAACCATTCACGCTCACATTCACACCTATGGACAATTTAGAGTTATCAATTAACCTAGTCCCCAATCTGCATGTCTTTGGACTGTGGGAGGAAGCCGGAGTGCCCGGAGAGAACCCACGCTGACACGGGGAGAACATGCAAACTCCGCACAGAAGGGCTCCCACGCCCGGGATCGAACCGGCAACCCTCTTGCTGTGAGGCGAGAGTGCTAACCACCACACCACCGTGCCGCCACTTTTTTGAAATATGTGCAGAAATATTTTTTGGCTGGGTGCAGACTTGTTTCTAGTTTTTTCATTACTGGTGATCTCACCAGCTGTCCTCTTTGCAGGCTCTGGATTTCTGGCAGTGCATGCACAACTATTAATTAATAAATAATTAATTAATAACAATGTAGGGGAAAGTCCCTGCATGTCTTGAAAGGAGACATTACAACCTTCAAGTTCAAGACCAACTCTTCTTCAACCCTACAGGAATGACGACCAACAAGACACAAGGGAGATTTACACTATCTGGCAAACAAAAACAATCAAGATCCCCGTTCACCTAAATGGGTACTAAACCAGACCACTGACCCAAACAACCATGAGCCTTCAAGATCTCCAAGAGCCAGCTGTTAGTACTACTTGGCTAAACGTTCCCCCACCATTGGCCATTATATCACCTCCAACAGCCAGTCACCCACAGAAACAAGCTGGTGCCAGATTTGATCCCACTGTGAACTCTGATCTCTACTTAAATGTAGTTTGGATTTTGTTTTAGGACAGGTAATACAGTGTATTATGTGTGTGTTTATCAGAATATGTGCTTTCCTTAGTTAGACTTTCATTCCATTGCCCTTTAGCTAGGAAGTGTACAGCATCATTCAGCGGTTGAACCAGTCTGTCTCTGTCCCCCCAGAACTCTGCAATCTGTGTGATTGACCAGGATGCATCTTGTGGGTGGGCAGACTTAAACTTTATAATAATAATCTCTTGTCTGGGAAACCAGCACCTTTTTTCCACCCTTTTCTTGCTTTTATCTGAGTCTTCCTGCCTTTTTTGCCACAATGAATGGAAACTTACTCTTTGCTAGTCTGCTAGTCTGAAGATGTGATTTGGAACAGCTGGAGGCGAAACCTAAAAATTTTGTGTGTTACCGACTGGCTCAAAGCCGGCAACAAAAGGGAGGCCACACACAGATGTATCAATCAAAAGTTAATTTATTTAACTCAAATAAATAAGCACAGTAACTAACTAATGGCATGTGTAAGTATGAAAGGTGTCAGTCATGTTAGGCATATGTGGATGAGTGAAACATGGTGTAATGTGTGTTGTAAGGTGCAGCAAACCAAACAAAGAAAACAGGCTGAAGAGGCTGCAGCAGGCCCAGCTGGGAGAGAGTGTGTGACCAAACGGGAGGTCTGCAGGCCCCACCCAAAAGGGCAGGTACCAGCAGGCACTCCCTCCCAGCTCCGCCCACTAGCCAACTCCCAGTAACTGCAAGAGAGAGAGCACAGTCAGACACGGGCAGGTGGACTGAACAAGGTCGTCACCCCCACCCCACCCCCACCACCCCCACCCCTTTAGATGGGGGTCTTAACTAGGATCCCAAAAATTCAACCACAGCTACTACATAACTGTCAATTCTCAAACAATAAATAACCAGCTCAAACAGCTGAGGACATTAATAAAAAACACTCTGGTATATTAACGTTAACATGTGAGTAATCATTCAACCTATGTTAACTATATTAACTGAATATCCTTTCAACTTGTGTAAACTTGTGGATATCCTTACGACCTGCAGGCCATCTCCATCCTTGACCGTCAAGGCCAGCTCCTTTGGCAACCTTGGTACCTTAGGAAGCAGTTTAAGAGAGAGGAGAGCCAGAACAGACAGGAAGCAACACTGCAGGAAGGAAGCACACTAGTGTATTTAAACAGGCATAGCTCAAGACAAGGCATCAGCCACTGTGTTCTCAGTTCCCTTTATATGACGAAAGTCTAAATGGAATGGCTGAAGGAACAGACACCAATGCATAAGGCACTGATTTGGGTTTTGGAGTGAGTGGAGAAAGGTTAGGGGATTATGGTATGTGTATACAACTAAGGGACTTACTCCACCTCCCACATAAACCTCAAAATGTTTCAATGCCCAGATGAGTGCCAGTGCTTCCTTTTCAATGATGAAATAATTAAACTGATGTGAGTTGAACTTTTTAGAAAAGAGACTCACCGCACAGTCGACACCCTTTTCATTCATCTGCATGAGTACAGCCCCAGCTCCCACCTTACTAGCATCCACATAGAGGGAGAAAGGCTGGTCCATCTGGGGAGCTGCTAAGACAGGGGCAGAACATCGCAACGACTTCAAAGACTCAAAAACTTCTTGACAGTGAGGAGACCAATGAAACTTTATCTTTGGGCTAAAAAAAGACAAGAGCAGAGCAACCACCGTGGAGAAATTTTTGCAAAACCCATGCTAGTAACCCACCTGCCCAAGAAATGAGACAGTTCTTTCTTGGTTGTTGGCACATCAAACTGGTCAACAGCTAACACCCCTGATGTGCGACGTAGCTATTCTATTCTATTCTATTCTTACAGGCTGCACCTGCCCTTGGCCAACTACCTCACCCAGGTAGGTGACTGTTGCCTTGGCAAACTCACATTTTACCAGGTTGATGGTCAGACATGCCCAGGCCAGACGGTCAAACAGGGCCCTGATGCGCCAAAGATGATCTTCCCAAGAATCACTGTAAATCACAACATCATCCAAGTACACAGCGCAGCCCACCAGACCAGACACAACCTTGTTCATGAGGCGCTGGAAGGTGGCAGGAGCATTATGCAAGCCAAATGGCATTACGGTATAAGAATACACACCACTGGGTGTGATAAATGCCGCAATCTCTCTAGCTCGAGGAGACAAAGGCACCTGCCAGTAACCTTTAAGTAAGCCGAACTTACTAACAAACTTTGCCAAACCTACCTGATCCACACAATCCTCCATGCGTGGGAGTGGGAAAGAGTCAGGCTTGGTTACCTGTTCACTTTCCTCAGATCAGTACAAGTTCTAAATATACCATCTGACTTTTTAACTAGTAAACATGGGGAAGGCCAACTGGACACACAAGGCTCAGCAATGTTGTTTTCTAACATGTAGCCCACCTCTACCTCTAACTGCTCACGCATGTCTGGAGACATGGTAAAAACGTTGTCGGGGCCTCTCCCACATCAATGTTGTGCTCAATAAGATGAGTACGAGATGGAGTATCGCTGAACAGGCAGGGATATCCTTTAATCAGATTCCCCAACTCTGTTTGCTTTGGTTCAAGTAAATGCTTCAGCATTGCCTCAAGGTTGGCAAGAGATTCTGAGTTTTTCAGATATCCTCTCAAAATCCCATCATTTGGCATACACAACTCTCCCTCAACTTCTGTCTCCTGATCAAAAAGTGGGGGTGAATGAACGACTGATGCCGCTGCAGCAACAGAGGAAATCAACGACCCAGAACCTCATACAGCAGAGCGAGCAAAATAGGGTTTCAACAAATTATTGACACAACTGCACTGATTTCTTCCAGTCAGGGGTTGAAATCAAATAATTCAGATCTGACACTTTTCGGGACACAGAATAAGGACCAGAGAACTTGGCCTGGAAAGGGGAACCAACCAAAGGCAAAAGGGCCAGAACCTGATCACCTGGACTGTATTCACTGTATTCTGCCCGCTGATCATAGAGACTTCTCATTTTATCTTGAGCTGCTTGTAGATTGTCTCTTGCCAATTTATTTGCTCGATACAGTCGCTGTCTGAAACCATTCACATTGTCTATCAAGTTTTGTGGGGCCTCTTTTGCTTGCCAGTCACTGTGAAGAGATGCTAAAGGGCCTCGAACCTTATGACTGAAAACCAGGTCATTGGGGCTGAAAACCAGAGTCTCTTGGGACACCTCCCTGGCAGCTAACATCAGCCAGGGTAAACCCTCCTCCCAATCTCTGTCTAACTCAGTACAATATGCTCAGAGAAGGGACTTCAAAGTTTGATGGAATCTCGCAGAGCTCCCCGGCTCTGGGCATGGAAGGCACTGGACTGTGAATGTTTGATATTTAGTTGTTTTAACACTTCTGAAAACAACTTTGATGAGAAATCAGACCCCTGGTTAGACTGGACAACCTTTGGGAGTCCAAAAATAGACATGAACTGTGTCAGAGCTTTCACAACTGACCTGGTGGTGATGTTCCTAAGGGGATGGGCAGCAGGATAACGTGTAGCCTGACACATGGTAAGGGTAAGGGTAAGGGTTCAGTTTATTTTACAAATCATTTTAAAATACAAATACAATTTACAATATACAGTAGACATGATCTTGTAAAAAAGGGTATCCCCAGAAGCTTCTGTAGCTTATAAACGGGGGCCCAAAAACACAAAAACAACAATATAGTGTATCATGACAACAACAATTCCTATTTCTAACCTATCATCTAACCTAACCCTAACTCTAAGGTGATTTCATCAGCACAAAAAGTCTAATGTTCGACACAAACAACGACACAAATATCAACACATCAGGCACAGGTACATGAGACAAAAACCAGCAAGCTGAGCTTGATTTAGACATAATTTAGCAGCAATTTTTTTTTTAATCTTTTTTTAAAAATAGACAGTGATGCAGACTCTTTAATCATGCTCTCAACCTCATTCCAAGTCTGTGGTACTTTAACGGTCACACTAAGACTTGTGCACTGTAGTTTCCGTCTCTTTCCCTTTATAAGCTGTTTTCCTCTCGTGTTGTATTCATGAGTGGGTAAAAAAATTGGGATGAGATGGCAGAGTCTGTCGTTGAGTCTAAATGCTACATCATACATCACACAGGCATTATGGAAAGTATTACATTCAGTGAGTTTCAAAAGTTTGTAACTGTAAAAAAGAGGATCAGAGGGGGCATTTAGCTTGGTCCATGATATTACTCTAATTACCTTCTTTTGTAAGGTCTTTAGTTTCTCAAGATAACTGGGATATGAATTACACCATATAACATTGCAATAGTTCAAGTGAGGCTCAAATAGAGACCGATACAGAGTTAAAAGAGCTTCAAGAGGAAGAAAATGTCGGACTTTACAAAATAAGCCCACATATTTGGATAATTTCTTAGTCAGCTCATTTATATGTTTTTTGTAATTTAAAAATTCATCTATGTATACTCCCAAAAATTTAGTGGAGTCTACCCTCTCGATAGCTCTACCATTTATTTCTATACACACATGTTCAACATCATTTCGGTTTCTATTTGAGGAATACAATGAAATTTGTTTTATTTATATTTAAAGATAATTTATTACACTTGAACCAGGTGTCCAACTTTATTAATTCTTGATTCATAAGATTCTGGAGATGTTTCAAGTTTTTGTGTGACAGGAATAAATTTGTGTCATCAGCAAAAAGGACTTTGTGTAAAATAGGAGAAGAATTTCCAATATCATTTACATACAAAATAAAAAGAAGTGGACCTAATATAGATCCTTGAGGGACCCTATATTTAATAATGCTACACTGTGATTCATTATTATTTACATGAACATATTCCTCCCTATCATATATATAACTTTTGAACCAATTTAGCGCTGTGCCCCTGACACCATAATGTTGCAATTTACCAAGGAGGATTGAGAAATCAATTGTATCAAACGCCTTAGATAGATCGAGAAAAACTCCAATCCCACACTCACCTCTATCAATGGCGTCGTTAATTTTTTCAGTGAGATCTATAATTGCCATACAGGTTGTGTGTTTCTTTCTGAAGCCATATTGTGATGGAATAATTATATTCAATCCATCTAAATAATTACTAAGTCTATAATAAACAATTTTCTCAAATACTTTAGAAAAGGTGGGTAATATAGATATTGGTCGATAGTTTTGCATGTTATTTTTATCCCCGGATTTGAATACTGGGATAATTTTTGCTATCTTTATCATTTTAGGTACCATCCCATAAAGCAAAGAGAGATTGATGGAGTAGACGAGTGGATCAACAATTTCATTCACAATGGCTTTAATGATTTTACTACATATACCATCCACGCCTGCAGTATTTGAGTCTTTCATACTCATAATAATATTAGTTACTTCTGTTTTATCAGTTGGTGCAAGAAAGAAAGAATTTATATAATTACCTTGAAGATATTGTTGATAATTTGCTCCCTCTGGTGGACTAATAGTTTCAGAGAGAGTTTTTCCTATAGAGTTAAAATGATTATTAAAGCTATTTGCAAGATCATCACCTTTTGAATTTGATCTGGCATTTTGCTTGATTTTGGTGTCAGGAAGTACAGTAGTTTTTTGTCCCCGACTGAGAACCTCATTTAGCACCTTCCAGCTTTGC
Organism: Epinephelus fuscoguttatus; assembly: GCF_011397635.1. Lineage (NCBI taxonomy): Eukaryota > Metazoa > Chordata > Actinopteri > Perciformes > Serranidae > Epinephelus > Epinephelus fuscoguttatus. The sequence goes on along the minus strand of NC_064770.1, from coordinate 2,219,788 downwards.
TTCTGATCACCATGAGCAGCCTTGATAAGCTCGGTGTAATGTCTTCACTTACTTATTCGTATGACATGTATCAGCTTATTTCTATATTTAGTATATTTGTCTTTATTACCAACAGTTGGATTTTTAATGTAACGTTTGTAAAGTATGTTTTTCTTTTTAATTGACTTCAAAATGCCCTTTGTAAGCCATACTTTCCGATTCCCTGCATCACATTTTCTGATCTTTACAGTTATGGTGGCGTACATGACCGTTAGCAAAAGTTACTACCAGTTTTGGAACGTGGCAAAGGACCAACACAGTCAACAATCAGATGCTCAAAGGGGTGTTCAGCAACTGGAATAGGAGAGGGGCAGGTTTACTCACCTGATTTGGTTTTCCAGTCAACTGACATGTGTGGCAAGTTTTGATAAAGGCTGAGAAGTCTCTTTTCAAACGTGGCCAGTAAAAATACCACATAACTTGATCATAGGTTTTCCTCACACCTAAATGACCAGCTACACCATCATGAGCGGCGGTCTGAATGACAGTTAAACGTGACAAAGAGGGCAAAACTACTTGGACAATCTCATTCCCCAAAAAACAGTCCCCCTGGGGAACCCATTTTCTCACCAAGAGGCCATCTTGGAGAAAGTAGTCACGAGCTGCACTCTCTGCCTCACCATTTGGTTGAACTTGGCTGTACAGTGGCTGAAACGAGGGATCATCTTTTTGCCCTTACACAAGGTCACTGCAAGATACAGGTAAGGGGAAAGCAGGTACAGGAAACACAGGCTCTTTTCCTATCTGAATTATCAAGACATGAACTACCTTCAGCATGACTCATGGCACGTGTCACTGCACAGGTGGGTAGCACTACAGGAGGATTTTTGGGAGACTCAAAACCTTCTACCTGAGAAGTTGGCCACACTCGGTCGCCAGCCAGGTCATTCCCCAAGGTGACCTGTACAAGTACAGCAGTACAGCAGCTTTAACCAACTGATAACTACCACTATCTGTAGCACTCAAGGCTGAGAAAGCCTCCTGGGCCTTGCCAAGGAGCACACATTGAAGCAGCAGAGTACACTCAGCATCAGACCAATTACGTGCTTCCGCTAAAGGCTCAAACAACAAGAAAATATCAGGGTCCCGTTCATTAAACTTTGGAACTAACTGTAAATTGACAGCAACATCAGATGACGGAGTGGGAACTGACTCTTCAACCTTCACTTATAAGATCCAACTTATAATGCTCCAACTGTAGCTTTTGTGTTGCCTGGTCATAGGCTACTTCAGTTGCCCGAAGATGGGCCTCCTGTCTCAACTTTTCTACCTCCACAACACTCTTTCCTTCCTGCTGGAGTTGTAGCAGAAGGAGCTCTTTCTGTTGCTTAAATGTCAAGGCAGTTCCAAGCCCAGTCAAAACAGGAGCCAACACTTTACCTGGCCCACTGACCATAGCCAAAGCTACATCAAACAACCTAGTCACTTTTACCGGAGCACTTGGACCTTCCACTGAAGAAGACAAAATATTCAGCTCCACCAATTGGGCCTTTAACGTGGCCAACAACTCCTCTTTATTCATCTTCTTAGAAACCTCAACACTTTAATAGTCAACTACTTGGAATAGCTGATCTCTTTTGTAAGAGCTGAGCAAATCCTCACGCCTGAACATCTGAAAATCTTCAATCAAAACCATTTCACAGTTTTACCATTTAGGGCGCTTTTTTCCAGCACTGAAACTATTTCAACACACCACAGATAAGCCAAAACTAAAAGCAAAGACAAAGTTCTCCACCACCGTACAACAGGATTAATGGCTGCTTTGAATATGGAACCCCATCCCTCTGGCTAACTGCCTAACCAATACTAGTTGACCCACTCATCCCTAGACTTCATGTAGGGTTGTGGCAGGATGAATTAAGTACAACAACCAGCAACCCGGTCAATTCAGCACGCTGAAAATCCCCTGGACAGTCGTGGAAGTGCCCCCGAGTAATGCTCTAACCACTTGCTGCACAAAAATTATCAACTAAAACAAAAAAGGATCAGTGGAGACGGCCAGTGCCCCACATTGCTTATGCCTATCAGGAATAAGGGTTCCAAATAATTTACCAGCTCTCAAATCCTGCTGGCAGTTCCAGGAAACATGTTCTAACATTGGCAGGCCAAAATCTATGGAGCAACACATTTACTGGAATACCAGTGGTCAAACAACAAAGTCCCTAGAAATACCAGAGTAACCCAAAATCTGTGTGATTCCCAGCACCAAAATCCCGGACGAGCCCCATTTGTTACCGACTGGCTCAAGGCCGGCAGCAAACAGGAGGCCACACACAGATGTATCAATCAAAAGTTAATTTATTTAACTCAAACAAATAAGCACAGTAAGTAAACTGATGGCATGTGTAAGTAGGAAGGCTATCAGTCATGTTAGGCGTATGTGGATGAGTGAAACATGATGAAATGTGTGTTGTAAGGTGCAGCAAACCAAACAAAGGAAACAGGCCGAAGAGGCTGCAGCAGGCCCAGCTGGGAGAGAGTGTGTGACCAAAAGTGAGGTCCTTTATGCCCTCTGCAGGCCTCACCCAAAAGGACAGGCACCAGCAGGCACTCCCTCCCAGCTCCGCCTACCAGCCAACTCCCAGTAACTGCAAGAGGGAGAGAGCACAGTCAGACACGGACAGGCAGACTGAACAAGGTCGTCACATGAGTTCAATTCAATACTAGGAGAGCCTAAACAAGGAGCCCTCTTCCAATGGAATATTTAAATCTGAACCGGCTGGTTTACTCATCAATGTAAGACCTAAACTCCAGCTTCTCACTCCAGCACATCTAACTCCATTCGTCACAAGAAGGGACCCAGGGGAGCAAGCATTTATTTTTTCACTATTTGAAATGGGTAAAATCTTATTTTATTGTAGACCTGTGTGCAGCGTATTTCTTCGCTAAGCACCTCCTCTCCCTGCTGGCGTGGGGGGGGGGGAGTGACATACAGCAAAGGGCCAGTTTTTGTACAATCCTATTGTTACATGTTTCTTATGATTTATTTGCCAGTACTAGAGTACTCTACAATAATTTAATTCAAATATGGAAGTCACTGAAAATGTCCATCCCTAATATCTTTGGTATTTCTGTAGTGAAAGGCAGTACTGGACAACATACTTACGAATATATGACAAGCTCGTAATGTCCGAGCCAAAAGATTGGTAAGGCTCGAACAGTTTCAATGTCAAGTCAAGTCAACATGTTCTATGCTAGTCATGCACCTTTGTGTGGACTAAACCTAAACCACCTGGGTGTGAATGGAGAGAACAGAGAGTCCCATAAGGATAGAAGAACAAGGGTGTGTGTGTTCTGTGTGTGAAAACCTGTTTCAGTCTCTTGACTTCATGTTCCATTTCGATCTCTCTGGTCCTGGCATTGTACTCTGACAGTCCCTTGCCCTGTCCTGGATGCTCCATCTCCATCTTAAACAACTGCAGATACTCCAGCTCCCGGCGGAGATCATCAATCAACTGCAGAGTAAAGATATGATTCAATGGAACTCCTCGACATTATGTGATCTTTCTGTTGTCTAGAGTGCTCACCTCCTGCATGGCCTCTTTTTCCTTCTCAAAGTCATGACGATTATGCCAGAGCTTGTCCATTATCTTCCGGTAGAGGTCCATCTCATCTTTCAGCCTCAGACTAGTGTCCTCCAGCTTGTCTGTCATCCTCTGCTTCTCCTGCAGAGGAAAGAGGTAAGGATGGCAAACAAATTTGCCACTTCCTTTACTCTCACCTAAGTTTTAAACAAACACACTGAGTTAAAGAGCAGCTTTATTATTATATTAATTATCGTGTGAATGCTGATATATTTTTGCATTCTTTCAGATGGTGTTCTCATTTAAACAATGGGGGCTCTAGTTTCCCGGCGCGGCGCAGGGTGGCGAACACCGTGCAGAGCTAGTTTCAAGCAGTGCAACCCGAGGCACGCTCAGTTTGGTAGTTTGGCAGACCGAGGTGCGCTGAGATGGGTGTGGCAGCACAGCAGGGGGAGGTGTCAACAGATCCAGCTTGGCGCAGTGACAGTTTCGTGCCAAAGGGCTTCGCCGAAGGTGCGCTAAAAGCTCGCCAGCTGAAACCAGGTCTACTCTCAGCGCAGGGGGAGCGCAGCTGATGTAGTGGAAGTTTGGCTGACCAGCAGACAGTGCGCACACATCACCAAAACCTCACAGGCAGGTTTCCAGAATGTCAGGCACATTAACGATGCAATAAATAGCCACAAAAACCACTATTCAATGCAACTATCTGCAATCAGCACATAAATGTATCTCTATATCGACTGTCCCGTCACATCTGATGTCAGATCAAAGGGGATTGGCACCGTTTGGCACGCGTAATGGAAACTCAACCTGGTTTGAGCCAACCGCAAACAACCACAGCATCAGATAGGGAGTATATATTCAGCATCTGTCATCTTAGAAAAGTCAAAAGAAAAGAAACACAGTGAGACTGCGAGAGAGAAAGAGAGAGCGCGCACACGCATGAGAGAAACGCAACATTGATTTACAATTGTGGTGACCTCCTCCCAGGCTACCTTTGCATCATCAGCCTCTGGAGGTCTGCTCGCAGTTCCGTATATTCAGACACTGCGAGCTTGGACCTCCCGGACCAAAACATCAGTTTCCTCCTGGGAGAAGTCTGGCCATCTGACGCTGCTGCTCTCTTCTGCCGTCTAAAAAAAAAAACGTCTAAAAGCCGTCTACATGAAGACCTGACGTCTAGGCTAAATCACGGCTGAATTTGGGCTGTCAGTGAAAATTTGGTAGACGTCTAACCTTAGCCAAAGTGTAAATGTCATCAATTATATGGCTATGTAGAGACCATGCCCAAAAAAATGGAGATAAACATATTTTAATTACTGTTGACTCTCCATATGTGATTGAATATCATACCGCACGCCATCTGCAATGGCGAAAATTACATTTAATCAATTTCAAAATTAAATCGGCTAGATTTGGGTTACATGTAGCGAGACTAAATTGGAACTAAATATAGCCATTATGATTAAATCGACTATTGCTTGCTGGGTTGCGTCATTGACGATGTCATGCACATGCTTGAGTTCACGAGCAGTCAGACGGTGGGTGCCGAGGGTCATAGGCACTGTAGCAGGAAGTTGGACTCGTTTGACAATGGCTAAACAGTTATCTTTAAGCCACTTTTTCAAAAAACCACATCTACAGACAGAAGAAAGTTCGGACCAGGCTGTGCTTAAAGAGGATGGTCGTCAGGAGAACTTAATTGGCCTGGGGAATGAGGGGGAAAGAACCACCGTCAGCAGATTCGTCACAAATTCACAAACATACACAACATATTACTGGCAATCTTAAAGTCGCAGCCCACATCTACCACAGCGAATATGCTTCTGTAGCCTAAGTGAGCACTACGTACCAGCGACATTAAAAAAGAAAGAAAAGAAAATATGATATACACAAATTTGCCTCAAGCTGGACTCAATTTCACGTCGACAAAAGACAATATAACATAAACCGCATGTCTACCTGTGTAAGCCACTGAGACTCACAGAGTGCACGGCTTTCTCAGGTATAAGTAAATTACGTCAGCATCCAGGTAACATTTTGATTTGGGCCGACCTGAGACAACTGGTTACCCTCGGCTTGCCTTGAAAGTACCCACACATATAATGTTTCTTGTTCTTTTTCCACAAGTCTACAAACATATTCAGTGCCACATTACAGTCTGCACAACACTGCACACTATGACAAAGTCTGTTATGTTTAAAAAGTGACGATCTAACTCGGAAAATGCTCTCATAATACGCTTAATAATAGGCTATGTAAATAAAAACCAAGCACCTATAGCCACTGGATCATTACAGAGGTGAAGCAAGGACTTAGGCTACATTTACTCACGTCACTGCAATTGAGTAGTTTTTTGTGTACTTGCACTTTTTAAAATCTAATTTGAGTGTCACATCAGTAGCCTATGTTTTAATTTAAGTATTATGCTTCGCTGCATTTTAAATGACTTCCGTGACCGAGTAAAAAAAAAAAAATAAAAATAAAAAGTCGGCCGAATTTTTAAAAAAGCAAACGGAATTGTATAAGCGTTAACTACCATGACACAATAATAATAGTGTTACACTCTATGACAACCTGGCAGCTAGCTCTGATGGAGACATATGAGCTCTAAGAACAAACTCACAATTATGGACGCACACTAAAAGAAATGTCGCCATGGTCCGAGAGAGGTGACGTCATGCTGTTATGTCTGTCTCTACAGGTACGCAGTGAGCGAGTTAGATCGTCACTTTTTAAACATGACAGGCTTTGTCATACTCCTCCGAGAACCGTCACCTTATCGTGGTGGAGGAGTTTGAGTGCCCTAATGACCCTAGGAGCTGTCGGGGGCATTTTGCCCCTGGTAGGGTTTCCCATTCCAGATTGGTTCTGGGCGAAGGGTCAGACGAAGAACGGTTCAGAAGACCCTTCATGATGGAGACAATCAAGGACACGTGTACCCGGCCCGGAGGGTTACTGGGGCCCCGCCCTGGAGCCAGGCCTGGGGTTGGGGCCCGTGGATGAGCGCCTGGTGGTCGGGCCTTCGCCCATGGGGTCCGGCCGGGCCCAGCCCGAACCGGCTACATGGGCTCGTCCCCCTGCAGACCCACCACCCGCAGAGGGATCCAGAAGGGTTCGGTGCAATGTGGATTGGGCAGCAGACCAAGGCGGGGGCCTTGGCGGTCCAATCCTCGGTTACAGAAGTTGGCTCTTGGGACATGGAATGCCACCTCTCTGGCAGGGAAGGAGCTGGAGCTTGTGGAAGAGGTTGAGCGTTACCGGCTAGATATAGTCGGCCTCACCTCAACACATAGCTCCAGGTCTGGAACCCTAGTCCTTGAGAGGGGTTGGACTCTCTCCTTCGCTGGAGTTGCTCCAGGTGAGAGGCAGAGGGCCGGGGTGGGCTTTCTGATAGCCCCCAGACTCTCTGCTTGTACGTTGGGGTTTACCCCGGTGGACGAAAGGGTTGCTTCCCTGCGCCTTCGGGTCGGGGAACCGGTCCTGACTGTTGTCTGTGCTTATGCACCGAACAACAGTTCAGAGTACCCACCCTTTTTGGAGTCCCTGGGATGGGTGCTGGACAGTGCCCCAACTGGGGACTCCATTGTTCTACCGGGGGACTTCAACGCTCACGTGGGCAATGACAGCGGGACCTGGAGGGGCGTGACTGGGAGGAACGGCCTGCCCGATCTGAACCCGAGTGGTGTTCAGTTATTGGACTTCTGTGCGGGTCGCAGTTTGGCCATAACTAACACCATGTTCAAACATAAGGATGTCCATCGGTGCACGTGGCACCAGGACAGTCTAGGTCGCAGGTCAATGATCGACTTTGTAGTCGTATCATTTGACCTGCGGCCATATGTTCTGGACACTCGGGTGAAGAGAGGAGCAGAGCTGTCAACTGATCACCACCTGGTGGTGAGTTGGATCAGATGGTGGGGGAAGACGCCACGCGGACCTGGCAGGCCCAAACGAACAGTGAGGGTTTGCTGGGAACACCTGGCGGAAGAACCTGTCCAGATGATCTTCAACTCCCACCTCCGGGAGAGCTTCAACCGCGTCCCGAGGGCAGAGGGGGACATTGAGTCCGAATGGGCCTTGTTCCGCTCTGCCATTGTCGAGGTGGCGGTTGCGAGCTGTGGCCACAAGACCGCTGGGGCCAGTCGCGGCGGTAATCCCCGAACCCGCTGGTGGACACCAGAGGTGAGGGGAGCCGTCAGGCTGAAGAAGGAGACCTACAGGGCATGGTTGGTCTGTGGGTCTCCGGAAGCAGCTGACAGGTACTGGCGGGCCAAGCGGAGCGCAGCGGTGGCAGTCGTTGAGGCAAAAACTCGGGCGTGTGAGGAGTTCGGTGAGGCCATGGAGGAAGACTATCGATCGGCTCCAAAGAGGTTCTGGCAAACCATCCAGCACCTCAGGGGGGGAAGGCGGCAACTTCCTCACACTGTTTACAGTGGGGGCAGGGAGCTGCTGACATCAACTGGGGACATTGTCGGGCGGTGGAAGGAATACTTTGAGGAGCTCCTCAATCCCACCAACATGTATTCCGGTGAGGAAACAAAGACGAGGGTCTCGGGGGCGGGTCGTCCAATTTCTGGGGCAGAAGTTGCTGAGGTAGCGAAACAACTCCGAAGTGGCAGAGCCCCGGGGGTGGATGAGATTCGTCCTGGATATCTCAAGGCTCTGGATGTTGTAGGGCTGTCCTGGCTGACACGCCTCTGCAACATTGCGTGGACATCGGGGGCAGTGCCTCTGGAGTGGCAGACCGGGGTGGTGGTCCCCATTTTCAAGAAAGGGGACCAGAGGGTGTGTTACTACAGGGGGATCACACTCCTCAGCCTGCCCGGTAAGGTCTACTCCAGGGTGCTGGAGAAGAGGGTCCGGTCGATAGTTGAACCTCGGATTGAGGAGGAGCAATGTGGTTTTTGTCCCGGACGCGGAACCGTGGACCAGCTCTTTACCCTCGCCAGGGTGCTGGAGGGGGCATAGGAGTTTGCCCAACCAGTCCACATGTGTTTTGTGGATTTGGAGAAGGCTTACGACCGTGTCCCCAGGGGCATCCTGTGGGGGGTGCTCCGGGAGTATGGGGTTGGTGGCCCCTTGCTAAGAGCCATCCAGTTCCTGTACCGAAGGAGCATGAGTCTGGTTCGCGTGGCTGGCAGTAAGTCGGACCTGTTCCCGGTGAGGGTTGGACTCCGCCAGGGCTGCCCTTTGTCACCGGTTCTGTTCATAACTTTTATGGACAGAATTTCTAGACGCAGCCGAGTGGTGGAGGGTGTCAGGTTCGGTGACGGGAGGATCTTGTCACTGCTTTTTGCGGATGACGTGGTCCTCCTAGCTCCATCGAACAGTGACCTCCAGCTCTTGCTGGGGCGGTTCGCAGCCGAGTGTGAAGCGGCTGGGATGAGAATCAGCACCTCCAAGTCTGAGGCCATGGTCCTCAGCCGGAAAAGGGTGGATTGCCCACTCCAGGTCAGGGGGGAGGTCCTTCCTCAGGTGGAGGAGTTTAAGTATCTCGGGGTCTTGTTCACGAGTGAGGGTAGGATGGAGCGGGAGATTGACAGGCGGATTGGGGCAGCGTCAGCAGTGATGCAGGCACTTAACCGGTCCGTTGTGGTGAAGAGGGAACTTAGCCAGAAAGCGACGCTCTCGATTTACTGGTCAATCTACGTTCCAACCCTCACCTATGGTCACGAGCTCTGGGTAGTGACCAAAAGAATGAGATCGCGAATACAAGCAGCCGAAATGAGTTTCCTCCGCAGGGTGGTTGGGCTCAGCCTTAGGGATAGGGTGAGGAGCTCAGACATCCGGGAGGGACTCGGAGTAGAGCCGCTGCTCCTCCACATCGAGAGGAGCCAGTTGAGGTGGTTCGGGCATCTGGTAAGGATGCCTTCCGGACGCCTCCCTTGGGAGGTGTTTCAGGCATGTCCAACCGGGAGGAGACCTCGGGGCCGCCCCAGAACACGCTGGAGGGATTACATCACCCGGCTGGCCTGGGAACGCCTCGGGGTTCCCGCGGAGGAGCTGACGGAAGTGGCGGGGGAGAGGACTGTCTGGGCTTCTTTGCTGAGGCTGCTGCCCCCGCAACCCGGACCTGGATAAGCGGAGGACGACGAGTACGAGTACGAGTACGAGGCTTTGTCATAGTGTGCAGTGTTGTGCAGACTGTAATGTGGCACTGAATATGTTTGTAGACTCGTGGAAAAAGAACAAGAAACATTGATAAATACAGTACAGGCCAAAAGTTTGGACACACCTTCTCATTCAATGCATTTTCTTTATTTTCATGACTATTTACATTGTAGATTCTCACTGAAGGCATCAAAACTATGAATGAACACATGTGGAGTTATGTACTTAACAAAAAAAGGTGAAATAACTGAAAACATGTTTTATATTCTAGTTTCTTCAAAACAGCCACCCTTTGCTCTGATTACTGCTTTGCACACTCTTGGCATTCTCTTGATGAGCTTCAAGAGGTAGTCACCTGAAATGGTTTTCCAACAGTCTTGAAGGAGTTCCCAGAGGTGTTTAGCACTTGTTGGCCCCTTTGCCTTCACTCTGCGGTCCAGCTCACCCCAAACCATCTCGATTGGGTTCAGGTCCGGTGACTGTGGAGGCCAGGTCATCTGCCGCAGCACTCCATCACTCTCCTTCTTGGTCAAATAGCCCTTACACAGCCTGGAGGTGTGTTTGGGGTCATTGTCCTGTTGAAAAATAAATGATGGTCCAACTAAACGCAAACCGAATGGGATGGCATGTCGCTGCAGGATGCTGTGGTAGCCATGCTGGTTCAGTGTGCCTTCAATTTTGAATAAATCCCCAACAGTGTCACCAGCAAAACACCCCCACACCATCACACCTCCTCCTCCATGCTTCACAGTGGGAACCAGGCATGTGGAATCCATCCGTTCACCTTTTCTGCGTCTCACAAAGACACGGCGGTTGGAATCAAAGATCTCAAATTTGGACTCATCAGACCAAAGCACAGATTTCCACTGGTCTAATGTCCATTCCTTGTGTTTCTTGGCCCAAACAAATCTCTTCTGCTTGTTGCCTCTCCTTAGCAGTGGTTTCCTAGCAGCTATTTGACCATGAAGGCCTGATTCGCAGTCTCCTCTTAACAGTTGTTCTAGAGATGGGTCTGCTGCTAGAACTCTGTGTGGCATTCATCTGGTCTCTGATCTGAGCTGCTGTTAACTTGCGATTTCTGAGGCTGGTGACTCGGATGAACTTATCCTCAGAAGCAGAAGTGACTCTTGGTCTTCCTTTCCTGGGTCGGCGTTTTTCTTTAGTTAGCTGGTTGGTTCTTGCCATAATATGAATTTTAACAGTTGTCCAATAGGGCTGTCGGCTGTGTATTAACCTGACTTCTGCACAACACAACTGATGGTCCCAACCCCATTGATAAAGCAAGAAATTCCACTAATTAACCCTGATAAGGCACACCTGTGAAGTGGAAACCATTTCAGGTGACTACCTCTTGAAGCTCATCGAGAGAATGCCAAGAGTGTGTAAAGCAGTAATCAGAGCAAAGGGTGGCTATTTTGAAGAAACTAGAATATAAAACATGTTTTCAGTTATTTCACCTTTTTTTGTTAAGTACATAACTCCACATGTGTTCATTCATAGTTTTGATGCCTTCAGTGAGAATCTACAATATAAATAGTCATGAAAATAAAGAAAACGCATTGAATGAGAAGGTGTGTCCAAACTTTTGGTCTGTACTGTATGTGTGGGTACTTTCAAGGCAAGCCGAGGGTAACCAGTTGTCTCAGGTCAGCCCAAATCAAAATGTTACCTGGATGCTGACATAATTTTCTAATACCTGAGGAAAGCCATGCGCTCTGTGAGTCTCACTGGCTCACACAGGTAGACGTGCAGTTTGTGTTATATTGTCTTTTGTTGACGTGAAATCGAGTCCAGCTTGAGGCAAATTTGTGTATATCATATTTTCTTTCCTTTCTTTTTTTAATGTCGCTGGTACGTAGTGCTCACTTACAGAAGCATATTCGCTGTGGTAGATGTGGGCTGCGACTTTAAAATCGCCAGTAATATGTTGTGTATGTTTGTAAATTTGTGACGAATCTGCTGACGGAGGCGTAGCACATCTGCAGCTGTTCGGTAAGGAAACCAGTTAAATTGGAAACCAGTAGGGACACAACACCGGCTCCGGCTCCAACCCACCGACCGCCACTGGCCGTATCTAGTGAGCCAATCCGGACATCGTTGGATTTATCTCCGATGGAGGAACCAGCCACTCAACCCAAGCTAATAGCATTCCCAGCTACTGCCACAGGTGGGAAATCGCAGTCATTTAATGCCAACTGGTATGGGAAGTACAAGTGGATTGAGTACAGTAAAGAACAAGACGCAGTGTTTTGTAAAGCTTGCAGACATTTTCCGGAGATGTACACTGAGACTACGTTTATAAGTGACTACAAAAACTGGAAACGTAGCCTATCAGAGAGGCCTGCAACAAACATGAGTCTAGTAAGCCGCATGTCATTGCGCAAACAAAACTGGCATCACTGGGACAGCCATGGGTCGCAAAGCCGCGGGACAGTGTTAAACCAGCTGCACGGTGATGCTCCAGCATTTGTGGAGAGACACCGGGAACATGTTAAGGTTGTCCTGGACATTGTTATGTTGTGTGCAAACAGCCGATTTAAAGAGGACACATATGGAATCATGAGAGCATCGGCTTCTTTTGCACCTGGATCTGCCACTTTTGGAGACAAAGAGACTTGTATGGGATTGAAATAGCTGATGCTGAACATTCTGTGTTCACTCAGCACATCAGATGGAAAATGGATCAGAACAATTTCCCCACACTGATGGAGACAGCTGCCCGTCAGACATTTTTCCTAACATGAAAAGTCTGTTAAGGGCCATCATAACGTTCCCTTTGACCTCCTGCAGCGTCGAGAGACTTTTCTCCGCTACCAACAGGATCCAGGCGCGCCTGAGATCATCCATGCTGACTGGACGCCTCAACAACCTGACACTCCTGTCATTTGAAAGAGAGATGATTGACAGTTCGGATTATGATGACATAATCAACGCTTTTAACTCCAAGCCCAGAAGACTCCGCCTTGTGTAGCAACTGCAGGTAAGACTGTTTTTTTTTTTATTCTGGCCCGCCGTGGTATGTTATGATTGCGTTTGTGTGAGCCTGTGAGGAGGCTCTGAACATGTCCCATTGGTCTGACATTTCAATATCTGTGCTGTATCCAACCCACTCGCAAATCCCCAACTTTATGAATTAACCTTATAGGCTAGTAACTGTAGCGACAACAGTCAGGTGCGCCGTGCTGTCCAAGGTGCTGAGTGTGTCTGGAGCAGAGCAGGTCTCTGTCTCCCCGTGCGCAGTAGTGTGAATATTTATATATATTTAGAAAACATGTCTCTCATTGTTTAATAGCAGCAAAACAATAAGGCTTCATCAAATATTTCAGTATGTCCAAATATGTAGCTACATTAACTGAGAGTTATAAAACAGAATCAAGCGTCACACGGCTTTACAAATATGCCGAAAATAATGTGTAGGCCTATGCATATTTCTGGCTTTGTGCAGGTACACAGTTTTAGTCATGTTTTAGTATGTTCTTGTTACTAAATCCACAGACATCTGAGCTTTAAAAATAATCAGGCCCATCCAAATCTTTGTAGGCCCACCCATTAGCTACGTTCTGGCTCCACCACTGCTTTATTGTCACCGTTAACATTGTCAGACAATATCACTGTGAAAATCTGCACCCCTGTTTGGCAGTGGTACAAAAAAGAATAGTAAAAATAAAAATAACACTGTGACAGTATAAAAATAGCATTTTAACAGTATGGGGAAATAAAATAACATTATAACAATATAAGCCGGATATATACAAAAGAAACATATGAACAATATAAATAACCTATATACAGAATGAAACAGTATTATGTACAGATATTATTAAGGTGCAGGAGGTTGTGGAAAGTCAAAGGGTTTGTGCAAGTTGGGGAAGGGGGGTGGGGGTATTGCACTCAGTATTTTGGTGTGTTCCAGTGTCAGTCTTTGGGTGGGATGGGTGGGATGTGTGCGGTGATGGCTTTGATGGCCTGGGGGAAGAAGCTGTTCATGAGTCTGGCTGTTCTGGCTTTAAGAGAGCGGTATCTCTTTCCAGAGGGGAGAGAATAGGGAATGTCTGGGGTGAGTGGGGTCTGTGCTGATGTTTCTGGCCTTCCTGAGAAGTCAACCAGTGTAAGTGTCTTTGAGGGGGGGCAGTGTGTCCCGATGATCTTTTCTGCAATACTCACCACCCGCTGTAGGTCCTTCCTGTCCTCTGCGGTGCAGCTGGTGAACCACACTGTGCGCAGCAGTAGGTCAGGATGGACTCGATGGAGGCCCTGTAAAAGTTAACCAGCAGTGGGTGGGGGAGGTGGGCCTGCTTTAACTCCCTGAGGAATTAAATTCCCTGGTGGGCCTTCCTCACCTGATAGGAGGTGTGGACAGACCAGGTAAGGTTGGCTGAAATGTGGAATTTAAAGCTCTCCACCCTCCACCCTCCACCATCTCAACTTCCTCTCCTTTGATGGAGAGGGTGGGGGGCTCAGTCTTTTTGGATTTTCTGAAATCCACAATAATTTCCTTGGTTTTAGCTGTGTTGAGGTCCAGGTTGTTATGGAGGCACCAGTCTGTCAGGCGTTCGACCTCCTCCCTGTAGGCTGACTCATCGTTGTTCCTAATCAGTCCTACGATGGTGATGTCGTCAGCGAACTTGACGATGGTGTTTGTGGGGTGGATGGGGGAGCAGTCATGGGTGCAGAGGGAGAAGAGGAGAGGGCTGAGGACACACCCCTGTGGTGTTCCAGTGTTCAGGATGAGTGTGGAGGAAGTGCAGTCTCCCATCCTGACATGCTGAGGTCTGTTCCTGAGGAACTCCAGAATCTATGCGCACAGTGAACTGCCTAAGCCCAGGCTGCTCAGTTTCAGGACCAGTTTTTGGGGGATGACTGTGCTGAATGCGGAGCTGAAATCCACAAACAGCATCCTTATATAGGTGTTGCTCTGGTCCAGGTGACTAAGGGCTGTGTGGAGCGCCATCATGACAGCATCCTCTGTCGACCTATTAGTTCGGTATGCAAACTGATGTTGGTCAAGGTCAACAGGGATGGCAGACTTGATGGAGGGGAGGATGAGTCTCTCAAAACACTTCGCAATGATGGGCGTGAGAGCCACTGGGCAGTAGTCGTTCAGGCAGTTCACTGTGTTCTTCTTGGGTACAGGAACGATGGTGGCTGATTTGAGGCAGGTGGGAACCACAGACTGTTGAAGCGAGAGGTTGAAGATGGCTGTAAATACCTCTGCTAGCTGGTCTGCGCAGGTCTTGAGGACATGCCCAGGGACGCCATCTGGGCCTGACGCATTCCTTGCGTTGACTCTATGCAGGGTGGCTCTGACCTGGTGTGGCTGCAGCTGAAGCAGGTTATTGCTCACTGGGGGAGCAGGAAGAGTGTCTGGGTTCCTGCTGTGACGGTCAAAACAAGCAAAGAACTAGTTCAGTGTGTCTGGGAGGCTGCTGTCTGAGGGAATTGTGGCGGCAGTGCTGTTACTGTATCCAGTCAGTGTCTTGATCCCCTGCCACATACCTCTGGGGTTGTTGTTGTCAAAGTGGGCCTCGATGTGCTGCTGGTAGCTGTGCTTGGCCTTTTTAATTCCCCTCCACAGATTTCTCCGCGCCTCTTTGTAGCTTTGTGGGTCCCCTGATCTAAAGGCAGATTCTCTTGCCCTGAGCAGTGTCCTCATTTTGCTGTTGAGCCACGGTTTCTGGTTGGGGAACACTTTAACAGTTCTAGTCTCTGTCATAGTCTCAGTACAAAACCTGATATCGTCCAGTACTACAGATGTGTGTCCGTCCAGGTCCGTCCCCTCCGCAAGAACCTCACAGTCTGTGACATCAAAGCAGTCCTGCAGGGCTGAAGTGGTTTCCTCAGTCCACTTTGACTAACTTTGTGACTGTTTTTTGTCTGCAGATCAGAGGTTTGTATACTGGGATGAGGGAGAGGGATAGGTGGTCGGAGAGACCCAGGTGTGGCAGAGAGCTGGCTTTATAGGCGTTGGAGATGTTGCATTAAACCTAATCTAGAGTGTTTTTTTCTCTGGTGGGAAAGTTCACATATTTGTGGAATTTGGGCAGGACAGACTTAAGGTTGGAGTGATTGAAATCTCCTGCCACTATGATTACACTGTCTGCCTGCACAGCTAGATGCTGGTTGATGGAGTGAAGTAGTGCTTCCATGGCTAATTTAGCATTAGCTTGAGGGGGCACATAGACAGCAATTATCACCACCGATGTAAACTCTCTACACAGATAGAAGGGTCTGCACTGCAACATCATGTATTCAATGTCCGGAGAGCAGTGAGTGTCTTTAACAGTCACGTTGGTGCACCATCTGTTGTCGATGTAAACACAGAGTCCCCCTCCTTTGCTCTTACCAGAGTCTGTTGTTCGGTCGGCTCTGAAGACGCCGCTAGCTCGATCGTCACATCGGGGATGTTTTGATCCAGCCAGGACTCCGTGACAATCAGGATGCAGTATTCCAGACTGTGAGAAGTGATCCGCCGTCGTAGTTCGTCCGTCTTGTTGTTTAGCGACCGGGCGTTGGTAAGGAAGAGGCTGGGGATAACCAGTTTGTAGGGGTTAGCCTTTAGCTTAGCCGCTAGCCCCCCTCTTTCGCCCCGCTTTTGCTTCCTATGCTTCTGCCGCCTGCGCCACTTCAGCAGGGGGATGGTGAGGCCGGCTTCGGTTGGAGATTGCCGGATCTCCGGGGGAATGGTATTCCAGAGATTTAAATCCTTGTGTGTGCAGAAGGCGTTTACTGCAATGGACAGCAGTTCTGCTCTGCTAAGAAAAAGAGTCTTGGGATGCTCACAGTGAAGATTTTTCAAGTCACAGATTTTGTATTTTAATGTGTTTTTCTAGTAGTACGTCCCTGTGTCATAACGAGTTATGCCTAACCATGACTTTCAGACAAAAGGTTATGGTATTGTAACCCTAGCCCTGTTAGCACAGGCAGAGCCCTCTACTTGACCCTATGGATAATACTCTGCTTCAATCATGAGCACACATTCACCCACTAAAATGTCCATCAGCATAGCTGGCCAGTCAGGATATGTCTACCTGAATATGTGCAGAGCCCACAGTGCCATATGACTTCATCAGCTACCCTACACCCTCCTCATCGAGCAGTGTAGGAGCGACAGGGCCCCAAGGTGGAGGGCTCTGTGTGTGTTAATAGAACTAGGACTTTATTGTACCCTTTGTTTCATCTCACACAGGCTCCGCCTGCTACTGGACTCCATGGGTAGAGTGGTTGGAGTCTGATGAGTAAATGTCCTGTCGGGACATAACATCGATGCAGCTACACTGATCCTGGTCAGCTAAAGGTAAGATGCAATAGCCCGCCTCCTCTTTATAACCTAGGCCCCTAAAGCAGAGAAGCAGGGAGCCCCAGCCAACCTAGGTATGCAACCAAACTTGGTGAAATCATTGCCTAAACTTGCATTTGTCAAAAGACAAGCAAAAGACACGCTGCACAGCCCCAGCATTTCCCGAGTCATTAGGGAGCATGGAAACATGTAAGTGTATCATGCCCAGACAGAACTTAGGTGCAACACAGCTGACATTCACCCAACTCATCTTAACAGTTCTGTGTCTTTCCAGCAAGCACAGATCCTAAAAAGAGGAAGAGCGCTCCAGAGGCTCAAAACCTTTACCAAGGCCTTGAGCACCAATGGCATGTCTCATTGAGAGGAGGAGGCACGCATCATTGGCCGTTGTCCATGCCCACCCAGTAAACTCCTGTTACTACCGAGGGGCTTTTTTTTTTTTTTTTTTTTTTTTTTTTTTTTTAAATCCAGCCTTGTTCACGGTCCCTGGTAAACTCTTGGTACCATCTAGAGGCTTTTATTTTAAAAATCCAGCCTTGTGAAGGACCCCGTTAGGCTAAGGCTGACAGAGGAGCTACAAAAAAAAGGGTGAGGAGTAAAGGCAATCGTGGTGCCAGTAGTAATCGGAGCACTGGGGGCTGTGACCCCCACACTGGGAGAGTGGCTTCGGTAGATTCTAGGTACAACATCTGAGGTCTCTGTCCAGAAGAGTGCAGTCCTATGAACAGCTAAGATACTGCACAGAACCCTCAAACTCCCAGGCCTCTGGTATAGGACCTGAGCTTAAGGGAGACACACCACCATCCCGATGGGGGGCTTTATAAATGAAGCTGAGCTTGTTTCTGAGTTTGCTGTAAAAGTTGCTTACACAACTCCAGTGTGTGTCCTTAGCTACAAAAAGGACAAGAGGTTTCAGGCTCCTTCACTTTTTGGGAAATAGCAACACTTGACTTTGAGACTTGTGACTTGACAGGGGATCTAGCCTTTCCTTTACTAGCTGACTGGTCTTGAAGGTCACCAAAGAGTGGGTCAGCTGCTATGCAGGCTTGTTTTTCAATAAAAAAGACAAGGTTTAAAATTCTAACCCTACAATGGTGCTCTTCTTGCAATCTATAGGCTTTGCTGTGCCATTTCTCCCGGGACCTGTATGGTAACTTGAGTGCAAGGCTTCTCATGTTGCATACTGGGCCAGTTCCTCAAAGTATTCTATTTCATCCACAGCACTGCAGCAGCTCCTAAGGAACATGGCATAATCCTACAGTGTACTTGCCTGGGTCCAGACCTTTGAATCTGCAAACTCCACTTTGTTCGAGTTGACTGATTCTGGTCTGGGACTGTGACATGAAACAGCGGTTTATCGATCAAAATAAAAAACAACCAATGAGCGCTGTGGGGGACTTAAGATTAACCAATCAGTGTGTTTGTCGGTGATTCTCAGTCATCCAGGTGATGGTAATTGTAAGTGCTATATCGCAGGCAACTGGGTGGGACTAACACTGCTGTCAAGCTGTTGTTAAGCATTGTTGAGAGATGTGCTGGAACCAATGAGGAGTAATAACAACAATAGCAGATGCTTTTGATAAGGTAGATGCTGCTCTTTAAGCTGTTCAAGTAGACATGTCTTTTTAATATCATCTAACATGGTAAGTTCTTTTACGTTGCCCTGCTTCACTCTCAAAACCCCAGCAAAAGAGGTATGTTGGTGTGACTACAGATCAGTGGGCCTGCTTCATTTCAGCAGGGCTGCCAACTTTTCAAAAGGCCTTGGAGTGAGATTCAGCGGGGCCAACCGCAATTTTGTTGTTTAGGCCTACACATTAATACCAATTAATTATTACCTATTAATATCACAGACAATTGTGTTTTAAAGGGCCAGTGTGTAAAATGGGTTGAAAACCGTTGAAAACAGTGACATCAGTGGTCAGATTCTAGACTGCAGGGCTCACTCGCTCACCCCTCCCGTTGGGTAAATGACAGTGGCCTCGTAGGGATGAAAAGCCAGAGTTTTTCAGGAGTAGGTCTATCTAGCGACGAGGTGAATATTTATTTAGAAATCTAAACCATGTTACGATATTGTAATGAATCACTCATGAGCAGGAGACCAGAGTAGCATTCGGGAAAAAGGCCCGTTTATTTGAGCGCTCCAAAAACACACACTCCAGGGGGTAGCACGTAAAACACTCTGTCCCAAACTCTGACTCTTCTAGCGTAACACACACACTTCATACACACATACTCACTTACAGTACCCAGCGGGGCAGCCTTCCCCTCTCTGCTCCACCAATCTCCAGCCAGCACACTGACTGACAGCGTAGCCTGTAAACAGAGCTCAGCTGTTTATTTAGCCTAGCAATATCTCCGGACTATAGTAGCTACAATGGACGACTTTAAACGCGATTTTGAAGTTTCTTGTAGCGGACACAGATCTAGAGCCATACCTGTTTGAGCTGGAGCATACAGATGAGGAACTCCATGTGTTGGATGCTGAGCGGGTGAGAAGCGAGGCTGAATCCTCCGCTCCCATTTTGCTGCACAGAATGGGATTCGGTGCTACCATCGTTGGGGAGATCTATCATCAGGAGGAAAAGCGCCGCAGAGAGTGCATCACAAGGAGTGAAGTTGTGTCTTCTTTTCCTCACAGATGACGGTTCGGGTTCATTCACTCTTATTGCGTGGTAAGTGTGGTCCATTCGCAAACTTTATAACTAAAAAAACTTTTCACTACTCTCTATCGACGAACTACTAACACTCTCTGCTGTTTCCTCCTCCTTCTTCCTTCCTTTCACTGTCTTCGTTGGTTCATTTATACACGCGAAACGCGTTCTCTGGCTGGCTGGATCGTCCGCTCGGGCTACCATACATACATGGCGGTGCAAGATGGCAACCTCTCTAAAGCAAGGCCCTTGCTATATACAGTACAGGCCAAAAGTTTGGACACACCTTCTCATTCAATGCGTTTTCTTTATTTTCATGACTATTTACATTGTAGATTCTCACTGAAGGCATCAAAACTATGAATGAACACGTGGAGTTATGTACTTAACAAAAAAAGGTGAAATAACTGAAAACATGTTTTATATTCTAGTTTCTTCAAAATAGCCACCCTTTGCTCTGATTACTGCTTTACACACTCTTGGCTATCATCACTTTTTTTTTTTTTTTCCAAGTGAGAAATTGGAGGTGTGGCGTGAGACTGTGTGAAATCAACCAATTGCGTGACTCTCGCGGCGAATGCGTGAGAGTTGGCAGCTATGATTTCAGTGTGCTGAAATTAGCATGTAACAGCGAGGGCTGGGAAAGTTGTTTAAATGGAGTGTAATCTGCCATCCTGTGGCAGCAACCATGTAACTGTCAGCTGCACAACAAACCGACAATGTCACCCTACAGGGCAAAACCCATGGTAGCTTTCCTAGCTGAACAAATACTTGCCTGCATGGACAGTAAATAGGAGTTCAAGCCCAAAGGGCTGATACCCTATTGTTTTGTCTTTTTTTATTATTATTAGGGCCCGAGCACTGACCGGTGCAAGGACCCAATTGAAACTGAAGGAATTACTATTAGGACCCGAGCACCTGTGGTGCAAGGAATTATTAGGGCCCAAGCATCAAAAGCAGGCAGGTGAAGGCCCTATTGAAACTGCTCCGTTTAACATTATTATTATTATTATGGCCCGGGCCCCTGGCGGTGTGAGGACCCTATTGAAATGCAAGGAATTTTCAGGGCCGGAGCACCGGCCGCAGGTGGCCACAAAGGCTATTGAAAATGTTCTTCTTCTTCTTGAATTGCATTTTTGGGGAGCTTAACATACTTGAAAATTCATGAAACTTTGCAGATATATCAGAAGTGGTGAAAAATTTGATTTTTTAGGGGTCTCATGCTCAGGTGCCAAAAATGACTCAGTAGCGCCCCCTACAAAAAGAAAAAAAACAGCCCCCAAAGCTACTTTCACCCACATGTATGAAACTTGGTAGGCACACGTAAGATCGCAGGATGTAGCAAAAAAGCCTCCCAGGCCCATGCTCTAAACCAAACAGGAAATCGGTCATTTTGAATTTACTGTGCAATTTTGGTGCATTTTTGGCCATTTCCAGGGGTCCTAAACTAACAAACTCCTCAAAGAGATTTCATCCGATCCACTTTAAACCTTGGTTTGTCCTACCACATGACCTTGATAAGAAAAGTTATTCGAAGCTTGAGTTTTCATCAATCCGTGTGACCGTGGGATGGCATCAAACTTAGGGGTCTCGCCACAAAACAAGAAGTTTTAGTTAGTTTATAACCCCAGCATACATGGTCCAATCTTCCCCAAACTTTACAGGATTGATGAGCCAAGGTGGCTCAACAGCGCCCCCTAGAAAATTTCAATGAAGCAGCCCCCGAAGCTGGTTTCATCTGCATGTATGAAACTTGGTAGGCACCTGTAACACTCTAAGACGTACAAAAAAAGCCTCTTAAAGCCATGCTCCAAACCCAACAGGAAGTCTGCTATTTTGAGTTTACTTGTGCTACTTTTGTGCATTTTTGTCCATTTCCAGGGCTCGTGAATTAACTAAGTTGTCCTAGAGCTTTTGTCCAAATGACTTCAAACCTTTGTCTTTTCCAGTGAAACACCTTGTAAAAGAAAAGTTATTACAGGCTTGAGTTTTCGTCAAACCGTGTAACTGTGGCAAGGCGTTGCAGGTGTTGCAATGAACCAGGTGGATACTTGGTCTCTGCTGATTGATTAGGAGTGGACACAATGTAACAAATTGGCAGTTATGTCTGATATCAGCCAAGCAGTGACCTTGAATCCTCAGATTTAATTTGGGACAAGTATAGAGTCCTTTCCAAGAAGGCATAAGAGATCTTGAACCTATTTCCAATTTTTTCTTTCAAAACTCTTTTGCTTTCTGGTAGCCTCTATTAGGAGACATGTACTCACAGCTTTTGACTTGTCCTTACGCTTTACTTTTTGTAAACTGTATAAGGAACTTGGTTTGGACAGGATTTATCATTGTGACAAAGTTGACTGTATGTCAGGGGCGTAGCCATCATTTCAAAAGTAGGGGGACAAATTGTTCAGAGGTCTATTGAGTGATTTATCATCCTCTTGCATTCAATTGCACCTCTCCTTAGGGGCTAAAGAACCACATAACCACAAACAGCCACAGTACAGCACCAGGGGACCAACTTTAGTTCTTTAAAATTATATACTATCAAAATCTAAAGTTTTAGCTGCCAAACTCTGGTTGAGTTGACACAGAATGACCCTCGAGCATCTACAGGGTAAGTAGCCAGATAATGAAGTGCCAAATGACAACACTGAATACGAAAAGTTCAGTAAAACACCATTCCTGTTTGCAAGTTATTAGCACACAAAATGGAATGGAAGTGACAAGGTAACAGGGTAATTAGCCACATAATTTAAGATAGACATAGACATAGACATAACATAAGCCTGGTGTCTGTCCTGACACATGTCCTTCTCCCTGTGCTACCTATTGCAATACAGACAAAAAACATTTTAGAGTATAAATAAGAGTAGTTCTGAAATAGCTGTGAAAATTAATCTTAGAGTCACTCTTATCCTATAGACTTTTCCTTGGCCAGTAATAATTTCTCCTTACCTGTGAAGCCTTGGGCTGATAATTTGTGCTGCTGTCAGGTCCCTGTCCTGATACCTGCCTGGTTTCTCCCTGTCCCTCTTCTATCTATTGCAATAATATAGATAATAAATGTGCAAAGCAAAATTTATAAATAGAATTAAGAATAGTAGTGGTGACATAGC
The DNA here is from genome assembly GCF_011397635.1 of Epinephelus fuscoguttatus. Taxonomy (NCBI): domain Eukaryota; kingdom Metazoa; phylum Chordata; class Actinopteri; order Perciformes; family Serranidae; genus Epinephelus; species Epinephelus fuscoguttatus. Next base: position 2,197,047 of record NC_064770.1, on the reverse strand, counting down.
ATGTGGAAATTAATTGCAAAGTCACTTTTATATTATAGATATTTTTTCTCAGCCAGTTATAGTTTAATAAGTTTATTTGTATCAGGGACAATGTACAAAATAACATTAGTCTCAAAATGAGAAGAGATGCTTTGTACTGGATTTAGCTTACTAGCTACTTTCCATCCGTAGTCGCTGGGCCTCCTCACCTGTGAAGACCCTGCATGATCAACCTTGCTGGCCTCTGGTCCAATGTCTCCTTCCTGACCCTGCTCTTTCTATTGACCCTGCTCTTTCTATTGTGGCAGTAAAGATTAAAAAAATATGTGCAAAGCAATAGTGAGCACAAGTTCTGCACAGAAACTAGGGAATGGGTTTATTCCTAGCATGAAACTAGCTAGCAAGCGATTTAACATAGGTAACAATAACATTAGTATTCTTGTTAACTAGCTTAACTTGATGTATTGGCATCTATTAATTAGTCATCATTTAGCTAACATTATCTACATGCAACAGCATTACTCAACTTACACGGTTTGTTTGGAAGAAACTGTGCAAGGGTTTTTGCTTCTTGCTGGCTGGTTAGCTGAACATAGTTAACACACAGCAGCACTGCCCAGCAGCACACGTCTCATCTGAGTGATTGATTCAGATCACAACCCGACAGCATGTGTAGGCCGCCTGGTGCCGCCTACTCGTGGTGCGTTTAAATATGGCTCGGAAAAACACGCTACCACATGTTAAAAATGAATCGAACGGTTGTAATGGCCGTAAAAAGTGTGGGGGACAGAGGGCACAGTTAGAGCAAGTGCAGGGGACATGTCCCAAGCCTACCCTGCGTCTTCTACGCCCATGCTGTATGTCCTAGGCTGACCTGGCTACTGGGGAATCGCAGGGGGTATGAAAGAGGTAGATTTGGAACCACTGCTGGTGGACCTCAGTCACTTTGGCTCTGGTGTTGGCTGGATTTTCAAAATTAAAGCCCCCCCAGATGGTAATACGCTCAAATTTATAGCTTTTTCGTATTTTCCTATAGAATCAGGAAAACATCTTCAACCTACTCCACTTTGTCTAAATTGTCTGTGTGGGTTCTTAGTATAGTTGCTGCATTCCCAGATCTCACCAAAATAACTTGGTAAGTACAATAATGTTATTACTATTCAGAGTAGTATAATGAGGAGGCCTAAATTACATAAAAAATACCCCAGTTGTAATAAATGGAATCACACTTACCTGGTCCAGTTTCTCAGTCTGTGACTTAAGTCTGCACACATTTAACTTCATCTCTCCATTCTCTTCTTCCAACAGCTGTACCCTGTGTATGCACACACACACACACACACACACACACACACACACACACACACACACACACACACACACAATATGGTCGAACTGGCGGCACCATGCAATATGGAATGCAACAGATAAACCTGAGCCAAGCACCAAGATGCATTAAAAGTAAGCTAACATAGATGAAACATCACCAGGAAAGCTGATCTTTTTTCAAACCATCAACTCAGCAAACCATTTAGCTAACATTTCTAAAGTTTGGGGGAAAAAAAGGTTGCGTGAATTTCCACATCTACCCACCACAGGAAGAGTAGGAACACTGTTTTTAAAGTCTGGGACCAGCACTATTATCCAGGACTTCTAGAGACAAAACCAAGTATTGTTTGCCTCTTTATTCCGTGCTGGTCCCTGTGCAGTTTGGACGGTTTTGAGCAACCTTATTTACATGAGGTATTGGTGAATTTGTTTTTGACCTAGAGTTAGAATCAACGTGAGTCCCATCATCTCTTATGGTCTGGATGATGGTGGAATATTATTTATGAGTTTACCTGTTGCAGAGCAGGTCTATCTCGGTGTTTCTGTCCCTGTCCATCTTGCTATAAGCCTCCCGGTGCCTCTTGGTCTCCTCCTCCAAACTCTGATCAGCCCTTGCCTCTGCATCCTTCACCTGCTCCTCCAGCTCATGCACCCTGTGAAGCAAATATGAACAATGTAAGGAAAAAACAACATTACATGAAATGGGAACGATGTACCAATCCAATACTGATATTGGGCTGATATTTATACTGGGGCCGATCCAACCAATTCTGTTCTAATGATGTCTGGTTACATGTGCACGCACTATGTCATGCAGTAGACTATATAGCTGAGGGAGTGAACAACAAATGCCAGCTGGCTGGAAGCATGTCACCCATCACCTATCTATTTGTAACATTTTGCTCTTACAGAGTTAGGCCCCGGTCACACAAAAAGCATTTCAGCAGCTGGAGGCGGCTTTTTATAGTGGTTTTTAATGAGAATGAAGCTTTTTGCTTTCTGTTTTTGCATTGCTATATGCCTCGCATTTCTGCACTCTAGGCACCTGGCATTTTGTTGAAGCGCTGCAAACTCCTTTAGTTGAAAAAATTCAACTCAGAGCAGGAAAGTGCCCCATTTCTTCTTTTTCCCATTATCCAATCAGATGATCTGAGAGGCGGGCCTTCTGTGGTGGTCATGACAACAAGGTCACATTTGATAAACTATACTAGGCCCATGGTTGACAGCAGATTGTCAAACTGCCCCTGAGTCATCCAAAAATGTGCCTGGAAACGGCCATCATGGAGGCTAAGCTCCTGGACCGACTGGTGGTACTCCCCGTGACCCCCCCTCTTTTTTAGGGTCTCATGTACCCACACATATCTCCATTTCCCTGTGCCCAACAAACTAATTGCTGATAGCCTCTCACCCTCAACCAGAGCTACAGCAAGTACCCTCTGCCTGTCCATTTTAGGAACTAGCTACTATTTACTGTGACAATAATTAAGTAGTTTTAGCCAGCCAAAATAAATGGTACATTGATTACACAGGAAGGTTAGGGTAAGGAGGTGATGTGGTAGTTGCCTAGCAACAATAAAAAGGCGCAGCAAGCGTGTTTTTAGTAGTGGCAATCAATTTAAAAAAAATTTTTTAAAAAGGCAATGTGGTGGGCCTCATGTTTTGCAACCTGCAAAATGCTTTCTGTGTGATCGGGGGCTTGGGAAAGCAATGTTCCAGTCAAGTCTGATGTTGTGTTACACATAAAAAAAATACTTCTAGTCACTTCCACGCAGTGAGGCATACAGCTTATTAACACTAGCATTTGATCAGTACACATTATTGGCTGACATTAAAATCCCAGCTATCAGGTCTGAAAAAGTCGGATAAGTGCATCCCTAATGGAAACATGCAGTGTTTAACATAGCAGCAATAAAGCTGCCATCATAAGCTGTCACACTGGGCAGCTTTCATCCTCCATACATGCCATCTCCTCAGCTCATTCAGTAATTTTCCATTCACTCCGCCTCCTCACCACACCTACCTGCCAGCCTATAGCCTGTCCACTCATTTCCCGCCCCTGCCAGTCCTCACCTCATCAGGCTTATGCCGCTCACCTGTGGATTAATACCCCCTGTCACTATAAGACGCCCGCTTCACAGACACTCCTTGCCAAATTGTTCTTCTCCTCATGCAAGGCCTTCCAGAATTTGTTTCCAGACTGCTTCCTTGGTATTGACCCTGCCCGCGACTCACCTGCTTCGTCTGATCCCCGGTAATCCACTCTACCTTCTGTCTTCTAAACTGAACATTGATTCTCTCTGTTTCTTCCCCAGTCTGCATTCCCTGTATTTATTAAAGTGGTGCATTAAAGCTTAGAATAAACTGTTCCGCCAGTTCATTCTATTGGGTCCAAACTCCACCCATTACAAACTGTATGATTTCCAGATGAGATTACATAGACCTACAGAGCAAACCATCAGACCTAGTACTCTACCCCGAGTCTTTCAAAATAAGCACGTGAATTTATCACATTCTTGAGTAATATCACATGTAATACACTGTATCTATGAGATACACTCCCATGCCGCCCGAGCATGTTTTCTGCATGGTTTAGGCATAATGTGGTTTTTAGATATTTAACGCATGAAATATAATACTCAGCATGTGAAAACATGAAAATCACGTGTTCTTTTTGTAAAAGTAAACCCGACTCATTTTAATGAATAAATAACGGATCCAGGGCTTGTGTTTTCCCACCTGTGTACAAGTTGTGTGTTCTCCTGTTTGAGTTTAGACTTGAGGTCACCGTTGGCCAGACTGTCGCTTTCCAACTCTGTCACCTTCTTCTCCAGATAACTGACCTGAGGAAGACAACAAAGCCTTAGGTAGAGATGAGCACCTGCTGTTTTGTAAACTTTGTACTATGGACATTCCTCATATCTGAGCTCTTTTATTAGGTACACTGGTCCACAAACTGCAACTGCACACTAGGTCAGGAGGTTGAGTTAGAGTTCACTTCGTCTCCTGCTTTTATTCCACATGACAGGGTTACATGCAGAGGATGTGAAATATACAGATGCTTCGAAACCAAACATCTAGGCTGACAAAGAAACAACTCCCAGCTCAGTGCTCCAATATCCACAGACAGCAACTGCTATCGCAACTAGAATTTGATAAGGTACAACAAACATGCTAAGGCAAGGAGGGAGCCAGGATGACAGGTCAAACTGGGGATGTCATCATCATCATCTCAACACTCCAGGAGTGGGTACCAAGCCCCAACAAGCCCTTACGATACAGATTATCTTACAGTACGGGTGAATGACCTGAGGTTGAAAATCATGGACAAGCTGGAAACCCAGCATCCCAAAGCCAATTACCGAGGCTAAGTGACAAAGTACCCTCTGAAAGTCTGCTAGATGATGTGGGTGCAGTACTACTTATTATCCCAAGTAGGACCATAACTGAGACCATCAGCTGATATACACCACAGCAACAGTGATCCTGGAGATGCTTGGCTACAATATCAATACTGTAAGCCACACTGTAAGCCACAAAGACCATTCCTGTGCGCTGCCTGGATCGACTACAAGAAAGCCTATGACTCAATCCAACAAACATGGATAATGGAAATGTACAAAATCAACAGAAGACTAAGAGCCTTCATCAATGGGACTGTGGAAACAACTCTGGAGTCCAACTCAAAGCCAGGTGCACAAGTTACCATCAAGTGTGACATATACCAAGGTGATGCATTGTCCCTGCTACTGTTACTGCATAGGCCTGAACACTCTCAGTGGCTACAGATAGCAATTCCAAACTGGAGCAACCATCAGTCACCGTCTCTACATGGATGACATCAAGCTGTATGCCAGGAATGAGCAAGACATCGACTCACTGATCCACATCACCACGATCTACAGCAATGACATTGGAATGTCATTCGGACTAGATAAGTGCAGTTGGATGGTGTCAAAGAGAGGGAAGATGATCAGAACTGAGGGGGTTGAACTACCAGAGGGCAGTATTGCAGATGTTCAGGACAACTACAAATACCTTGAGGTTCCGTGGGAAAGAACAAGGTCCAAGCCATCAACGCCCTGCCGGTCATTAGATATCCAGCTGGTATAATAAGCTGGCCAAAGGAGGAGATAGAGGCCACTGATATCAAAAAAGGAAGCCTCTCACAATGCATGGAGGGTTTCATCCCAAGTCCAACACCCTGAGACTGTACAGTAAGCGAAACGAGGGAGGCGGAGGACTGATCAGCATCAGAGCAACTGTCCAGGACTTAACAACCAAGATCCAGGAATACATCAGGAAGATGCCCCCCAAAGATGAGCTGCTACGTGAATACCTCAAGCTGCAGAAATCGGAGAATGCCGAAGATGAGGACGAACCATCATGGAAGAACAAGTCCTTGCACGGCACGTGCCACCAACAGATTAAAGAAGTGGCCAACATAAAGAAATCCTTCCAGTGACTGGAAAAGGCTAGACTGAAAGACAGCACAGAAGCACTAATCATGGACAGGCGCTTAGTACAAGATCAATAGAAGCAGGGGTCTACCACACCAGACAGGACCTCAGGTGCAGGCTGTGCAAAGATGCTCCTGAGACTGTTGACAACATAATTCTTTCTGTTCCTATAGCACCACCCAGTTGCCAATTAGAGTTAAACTTCTCCAGTCACTTTGAGGCGTCCTGTTCTACATATCTACCAAGTTTAGTAAAAATCGATATGGCGCTTAGGAAGAGATCGATTTTAAGTGTTTTTCAAAAAATTTAAAATGGCGGAAAATGTATATGACTGGAAGTTATGGGTTCTTGGGGCAAATTTGTTCCTGATGAGGAGAGGCATCTCTGTGCAAAGTTTCATGTCTCTACAACATACGAGGCATGAGATATGCCCATTCAAAGTTTGCAATTTCAGTCGGTTGCTGTAGCGCCCCCCTTTGGCCAATTGATGTAATATTGCTTAATTAGCATCCTCCCATTACCCTCTACCACTGTACCAAATTTCACATGGATTGACCAAGTCTGTGAGGAGAAAAACATGGAACAGACACACCCACAGACACACCAACAGACAGTTTTCGTCATTATATAGTAAGATTAAGAGCATGCTCCAGGTGAAAGTGTTGGTCTCAAGTGAGCAGGCAATTTCAATTTCTAGCTTTAGACCTTTCACTTGGGTATAGTTGGTTCTATAGACTACCCTCTGCCACTAATGACTCACCTCCTTTTGTAATGAAGCTTATATCTGGCCTGTCTTATTATTATTATTATTATTATTGTACTGGGGTGTACTGATGAGTTAAAATCTTACTGTAATTCTTTAAATCTTTTCAAGGTAGTTGATGCACCAACAAAACTTTACCTAAATCAACCTCTTCTTTGATTTTATTTTTAACAAACTGTCCTAATTAATACTCTTATGCTTCCATTTTTGCAAATGATATCAGTGTTGATTGTGTTATTAGTATTGTATGCTACACAAAATCCTTGAGAGCAAAACCTTGCATTATTATGAAGCAAGATTTAAAGGAAACATTCTCCACATTTGAAGTGGCTTTCCAATTTGTTGATGGTAAATTCAGTCAATTGAAGCAATACATTTCTCAGTGAATGTTACATTGACAGAGAAGCTGATTTCCTTCTTTCACAGACATTAATTCAATGCCTACATGCACCAGGATGAATTGCCCCCGAGCTCCAGACACTCAACCCCAAAATACTCCCCAAACCCGCCCAGCATGTGGAGGTGGGTGTCACAAGTTTAGACAAAGTAAAGGCGTCTAAAAAAACATACTTCACTGTTTAACTAGAACACCAGAAAGAACACAAATTTAATACCACTGGTGTTATTAACCACACCGGAAAAATGACACAAATTTACTAACACTATAGTGTTATCAGCAACAAACATGCCTTACTGTAAAGTGCCTGGAGACTGTGTATCACCACCACAGCCAAAAGCCATTACTTTGTCAGCCAAAACATAATGCTAGGTGACAAAACTACTCAGTCAATGATAATCTGCCCTCTCAGCCTGCCAGCCTTGGCTGTTGTTTTTTCCAGTTTGTCTTTGCGATCCTGAAGAAGGTCTCCAGGGATTTTCCCATCAGCCACACTTAGCTATACAATCGGCGACTGCCGATATATTCAAGAACTTCATTCAAACTCGCTGTTTGAGTTTCTGTCAGGATCAGAGGGCAGTTTGAGTGAAGGCACCACCAGTCGCTGTTTGCTCTCAGCAGCTCACGTTCTGTACGGCTATGCTGCAGCCTCGGTCACTTTCAGTCTCATCTGAAATCAGACTAGCTGATTTTTAGGCAGTTACGTAATGTACAGGCACAATAAAAAAACAAAAACAAAGGCTGCTTATTTTGAAAAACAACCACACAGTGAAAAAATTAAATAACCAAAGATGTTTTGGAAGACAATTGTAGGAGATAGGGCCAGGTCTGAGCTTCGCATAGTATTATAAAAGACTCAAAAATTATTAGTGACAAAACAACAATGCTTAATTGTTTCAATGAACACTTCATTGCCTCTTCTGCCTTGTTTATATTTCTGGATCATATTTAAGAGTAGGCCTAAGTGGAGTAATGAAGTAAAGACAGCAGCTGACAAAAGTTCTAAATTATCATTAACAGTATGAACACAGACTCACACACAGAGTCAAGTCATTTCAAAGTGATCCATATTTTATGTATGTGTCACCACACACTGTGCTACAATAATGTGAATGGCAGATCTGATCTGATGAGACGCACTGCTCGGAAACAACTGACCGCGCCGATTTCACATTATACCACCGGGTAATCCACTGAAATAAGTTCACCTCAAAACAAATGAGTGATGCTTTGACCTGCAGGATATTCTAATGTCTTTACTGTGGCCGTTCTCACCATGATTCCCCCGAAAAATACACCTATTGAAACTGACAGAATGAAAGCAATTAGCCTATAGTGTCGTTATCATGTGAATAGTGGGGGAGGAGGGGAGGAGGCCATTTAGCGCTCCATCTCTGTAAATGATTCATTTAAAAACTTTTATGTTTTATCTAAATCACGTTATTTAAAAAAAATCTCATTATTTGGCAGTGGATGCATTGGAAAGTGTAAATTATGAGGTTTCAATCAATTAATTCAATCAATTTTATTTACAAAGCCCAATATCACAAATCACAATTTGCCTCACAGGGCTTTACAGCATACGACATCCCTCTGTCCTTTGGACCCTCACAGGGGATAAGGAAAAACTCCCCCAAAAAAACCCTTTAACGGGGGAAAAAAACGGTAGAAACCTCAGGAAGAGCAACTGAGGAGGGATCCCTCTTCCAGGACGGACAGACGTGCAATAGATGTCGTACAGAACAGATCAGCATAATAAATTAACAGTAATCCGTATGATACGATGAGACAGAAAAAAGAGAGAGAGAGACAGAGAGAGAGAGAGATGCAGGACAGACGGTAATGACAGTAGCTTACAACAACATTATCGAAAGTAATAATATTATAATTATAGTTCTGGCTACTGTGATACAATATGTTGAAAGTATATATTAATATCTGACAGTATACATATGTGACAATAATCATATGTGGATAATAACAGTCGAAGTATGACAAATGATGACAGCAGCAGCAGGAGGCATCTGGCAGGACCACGGCAGCAGCACAACCACACACGTCACACTATCCAGGCACCACTGCAATATGAGTTAACCTGAGAGACAGTGGAGCACAAAGGCTCAGGAGAAGAAGCCGAGTTAGTGACATCCAGAATGGCCGAAGGTGCCCGGTGTATTACAGGGGGTCCTCCGGCAGACTAGGCCTAAGTCAGCTTAACTAGGGGCTGGTACAAGGCAAGCCTGAGCCAGCCCTAATTATAAGCTTTATCAAAGAGGAAAGTCTTAAGTCTAGCCTTAAATGTGGAGACGGTGTCTGCCTCCAGGACTGTAACAGGAAGATGATTCCACAGGAGAGGAGCCTGATAGCTGAAGGCTCTGGCTCCTGATCTACTTTTGGAGACTTTAGGGATCACGAGTAACCCTGCGTTCTCAGAGCGCAGAGTTCTGGTGGGATTATATGGCACTATGAGCTCTCTAGGATATGACGGAGCTTGACCATTTAGAGCTTTATAAGTTAACAGTAGGATTTTAAATTCAATTCTGGATTTTACAGGGAGCCAGTGCAGAGAAGCTAAAACAGGAGAAATATGATCTTGTTTCTTAGTTCCTGTTAGTACACGTGCTGCTGCATTCTGAATTAGCTGGAGAGTTTTTAAGGACTTACTAGAGCTACCTGATAATAGAGAGTTACAGTAATCCAGCCTTGAGGTAACAAAAGCATTGACCAATTTTTCTGCATCTTTTCGGGTCAGGATAGGCCTAATTTTCGCAATATTACTCAGATGAAAAAATGCAGTCCGTGAGGTTTGTTTTAAATGAGAATTAAAAGACAAATCTTGATCAAATGTTACTCTGAGTTTTCTTACGGTAGTGCTAGAGAGAGCAATGCCATCTAGAGAAACAATGTCATCAGATAGAGAGTCTCTGAGTTGTTTGGGGCCAAGAACAATAACTTCAGTTTTGTCTTAATTTAACATCAGGAAATTGGTGCTCATCCAGGTTTTTATGTCTTTAAGGCAATTATGAAGTGTAGTTAATTGATTACTATATTCTGGCTTCATAGATAAATACAACTGTGTATCATCCGCATAACAATGGAAATTTACAGAGTGATTTCTAATGATGTTACCTAAAGGAAGCATATATAGAGTAAATAGGATTGGTCCGAGCACAGAACCTTACGGAACTCCAAAACAAACTTTAGTACGTAAGGATGATTCATTATGAACGTGAACAAACTGAAAATGATCAGATAAATAAGATTTAAACCAGCTTAATGCAGAACCTTTTAGGCCAATTAAGTGTTCCAGCCTCTGTAGCAGAATTTGATGGTCAATTGTGTCAAACGCAGCACTAAGATCTAATAAAACAAGTACAGAGACGAGTCCTTTGTCTGAAGCAACCAGAAGGTCATTTGTAATTTTAACTAGTGCTGTGTCAGTGCTATGATGCACTCTAAATCCTGACTGAAATTCCTCAAATAAATTATTATCATGGAGAAAATCACACAGCTGGTCTGCGACTACTTTCTCAAGGATCTTTGAAAGAAAGGGAAGATTACATATTGGTCTATAGTTGGCTAACACCTCTGGATCCAGGGTGGGCTTTTTTAGGAGAGGTTTAATTACAGCTACCTTAAAAGACTGTTAATAAGGATAGACTGATCATATCTAATATATGAGTGTTAACTAAAGGAAAGACCTCCTTATGTAGCCTAGTTGGGATGGGGTCTAAGAGACACGAGGATGATTTAGATGAAGAAATCACTGCGGTCAATTCTTGAAGAAAAATTGGGGAGAAGCAATGTAAATATATATTAGGTCTTACAGCTGTGTTTGAGGTTAGATAGGTACTATCTGAGGACAGGAGGTCATGAATTTTGCCTCTAATAGTTAGAATTTTGTCATTAAAAAAGCTCATAAAATCATTACTGCTAAGGGCTAAAGGAATACAAGGCTCAATAGAGCTCTGACTCTCAGTCAGCCTGGCTACAGTGCTGAAAAGAATCCTGGGGTTGTTTTCTTCTATTAATGCTGAGTAATAGTTTGCTCTGGCATTGCAGAGGCCCCTCTTATATGTTTTGAGACTGTCTGCCCAGATTAAATGAGATTCTTCCAGTTTGGTTAATCGCCAATTCCTTTCAAATTTTCGCAATATTTGTTTTAACTTAAGGGTTTGAGAGTTATACCAAGGAGCGAAATTTCTTTGCTTTGTTAACTTCATTTTAAGAGGAGCTACAGAGTCGAGTGTTGTTCACAGCGAGCCTACGGCACTATCGACAAGATGATCAATTCGGGAGAGGTTAAAGTCGGTACGGGAAACCTCTGTTACTGAAGGACTTGGTATTGAATTTAACGACGGAGTAATCATTTCCTTAAATTTTGCGACAGCACTATCTGATAAACATCTAGTATAGTAACTGTTGCTGAGTGGCGTGTAATCGAGTAAAAAGAAATCAAAAGTAATCAAATAATGATCCGATAGCGAGGGATTCTGTGGAAAGACAATTTCAATTCCATATGTCAGAACTAGATCGAGGGTATGGTTAAAACAGTGAGTGGGTTCATGTACACCCTGACTGAAGCCAATGGAGTCTAATAATGAGATAAACGCGGTAGCCAGGGAGTCATTATCAACGTCAACATGAATGTTAAAATCGCCTACAATAATAACTTTATCTGATTTAAGAACTAAACTGGATAAAAACTCTGAGAATTCAGATACAAATTCAGAATACGGGCCAGGAGCACGGTACACTATAACGAATAAAAGTGGCTGCGAGGTTTTCCAGGTTGGATGTAAAAGACTAAGAACGAGGCTTTCAAATGAATTATAATCTAGTTTAGGTTTAGGGTTGATTAACAGACTAGAGTTAAAAATGGCTGCAACTCCCCCTCTTTGGCTGCTGCCTCGAGGAATGTGGGTATTATTATGACTGGGAGGAGTGGATTCATTTAGACTGACATATTCATCTTGACACAGCCAGGTGTCCGTGAGACTGAGTAAATCAATATGATTATCTGATTTTAATTTGTTTACTTACACTGCTTTAGATGATAGAGACCTGATATTTAACAGTCCGCATTTAATTCTCCTGTTTTGTCTTTCTGTCACAGAAGAGGTTTTAATTTTTATGAGGTTGTTATGCACAACTCCTCTTTGTTTAATTTTAGATTTAAATAATTTAGGTGGTCGGGGGACAGAAACCGTTTGTATAAAACTATGAAAACTATGGGTGGGTAACTGAACTAGAAGCTCAGGAGAGGCGTATAGGACTGTGATTCTGAGTCCTGATCTCAACTCTGGGTTGTCAGGGATTTGAATTACTAATAAAATTTGCCAGGTTCCTAGAAATGAGAGCAGCTCCATCCTAAGTGGGATGAATGCCGTCTCTCCTAATAAGACCAGGTTTTCCCCAGAAAGTTTGCCAATTATTAACAAAACCCACATTGTTTGCTGGACACCACCAGACAGCCAGCTATTAAATGATGACATGCGGCTAAACATGACATCAGTGGTCAGATTTGGAAGGGGTCCAGAGAAAACTACGGAGTCCGACATCGTTTTTGCGTGTTCACACACCGAGGCAATATTAATTTTAGTGACCTCCGATTGGCGTAACCGGGTGTCATTGCCGCCGAGGTGAATAACAATCTTACTGAATCTACGTTTAGCTTTAGCCAGCAGTTTTAAATTTGATTTAATGTCGCCCGCTCTGGCCCCAGGGATACATTTGACTATGGCCGCTGGTGTTGCTAACTTAATGTTCCTCAGAATAGAGCTGCCAATAACCAGAGTTTTATGCTCAGCGGGTGTGTCGCTGAGTGGGGAAAAGCGGTTGGAAACGTGAAACGTGAAACATGGTGGTAAGCCGTGTGCTTCGGCTTGGAGCTACGCCTCTCGCAAACGGTTACCTAAACTCCCGGCTGTGCGGGTGTTACCGGAGGACCACTAGCAGAGGCTATGCTATGTGGCTCCGCACCGGCTACAGGGGACTGGCTAACTACCGCAGCTACTGAATGGTTTTCCATGGTGCGGAGCCGCGCTTCTAATTCACTAAGCCTCGCCTCCAACGCAGCAAATAAGCTACACTTGTTACAATTACCACTGTCGCTAAAGGAGGCAGAGGCATAGCTAAACATGTGGCACACCAAGCAAGAAAGAGCAGAAGGAGAAGCCATCGCTAACTGTAAAGCTAATGTAGCTAACAAGGCTAGTAACGTGCAAACAACAGCTAAGAGATTAGCAGGGAAGTCGTAAAAAGGAGGAGAGCTATAAGTGTTTAAACAGAACTAGTGTGGGTTAAGACTTGAAGTAGATGTTAAAGCAACTGAAGTGAGAAAGCAGAAAGCAGGCTAGTAGAATTCACTAGAGCAGTACAGAGACGCTGTCACAGAAACCCCGGAAATGACACAACTCACTTACCACAACACGTCAGCATGTCAGGTATTATTTCTGTCAATATTTTCTTTCAAGCATGTATGATGTGACTACCCTCTCTGCCCTGCCTGCCTTGTTGTGTTCTCCCTTGCAGGTAGCAGTGGGCGTGGCTGCGGGTAATCAGGGAAGTGGCAGCACCTGAGCTCAGTGAGCTTTTAAAAGCTCTGGCTGCTCACTGCTCTTTCTCTTCTCCTTCCTGAGGCAGCATTTGGTTTTGGGTTTGGTTTTATCTTAGTTTCTACACCCTACAACATCACACACATACATTGTTTCACTCATGCCCTCACCTACACCACTGACTTTACTGATTGCAAACGCCATGTTTAGTTAGGTTCTTTTTCTTATGTTTATTCTTTAGTAAATAAAATCCTTTAATTGGCTTTCCTTGTGTATGTGTCTCCCTCTTTGTCATGGCCGTGCGGACCGGTTCGTGACAATGATAAAACTTGTGGAGACATTAATCCAAATGAATGACATTTATCTATCTATATCCTGCCAAGCTCTGCTGGCGCAGTTTTCATTGAAGATGTCCCATCCTCACTTCCAGCAAATCATGTGGAAAGCATTGTGGGGATTTTATACCCGCTGAGGATCCACACATGCATCCTTCTAATTCCTCTGAAATAGGGACTCAGTCCTTCGTGAAACTCAGAAGGATCCTTGACATTGGAACAGTCCTTTGGTGGGGGTCTATGACGTAGCATCCTTCAAATTCGGCCGTTTGAGGATCCTTCCTTGACCTTGAGAAACACCCACGATGTTTACCTGCACTAAGGTTTGTAAGGCGCTAAAAGTACTTGACATTAATAAGTCAGCAGGCCTTCATAATCTTGAGCATAACTTTTTAAAACTAGCAGCTGATTTTATTCAAACAAAATCACTTTTATCTTTAAACCTGCTTTTGTTTTGCCCTTTTTAAAAACTGATGACCCAACCCAGTGAAACAACTATAAGCTCATCTCTAAACTCTCAGTCCCAGCCACAATATTAGAATCTTTAGTGTGTGTCCGGGCAGATAAAAGAGTTTTTATATGTAAATTATAGTTTATCTCTTTATCAATCTGGATTCAGAAACATAACACTACTACTGCTACTTTACAAGTTGTCAGTGATTTGATACATTCGTTGGATTGTGGTCTGCACTGTACTGCTTTATTTATTGACCTGTCTAAGGCCTTTGATACAGTAGATCACAAAATATTGATAAACAGATTACATCAAATTGGTTTATCAGACAGACTTGTCGGTGAAGATTCTCAGTCATCCAGGTCTTGGTAATCGTAAGTGCTAATATCGTAGGCAACTGGACTTGCTTGCGTTTCTTGACAACGTTTCGCCTCTCATCCAAGAAGCTTCTTCAGTTCTAAATGACTGGTACGAAGTTGCAGGCTACAAACCCTGTGTGGGTGGGAACCCTTGCATAGTCGTAGGGGTCACGTGAGCTCTTAGTTTCAGAGTCGTTAAGGTCACAATGTGAGTGGGTGACCCACCTGGCCACCATGTGAGTTGTTAGGATCAGGTGGGACCAGGGGTGAATGGGTGTGAAGTCGTCTGGGGAGGGATCCCAAGACTGCATTGTAGGTGGGGGATAAGTAGTGTCGTAAGCCATCCCCTCTGTTTAATGATGGTCGTTCCAGCTTGACGTAGATGGCTTCTTTTACTCCTCTTTCAAACCATCTTTCCTCCCTGGCCAAGATGTGCACATTGCTGTCCTCAAAGGAGTATCCTTTCTCCTGAAGATGTAAGTGGACAGCCGAGTCTTGACCCGAAGAGCTGGCTCTCCTGTGTTGTGCCACGCGCTTGTGGAGTGGTTGTTTTGTCTCCCCAATTTATAAATCTGTGCATTCCTGGCTGCACTGAACTGCATACACTACATTACTCTGCTTATGTCTGGGTGTTTTGTCCTTGTGGTGGACAAGTTTCTGTCTCAGTGTGTTACTGGGTTTAAAGTGCACAGGGATGTGGTGTTTGTTGAAAATTCTCCTGAGTTTCTCAGACACTCCTGCGACATAAGGAATGACAATGTTGTTACGTTTTTGTGTCTCTTCCTCTCTGTCTGCTCTGGGTCTTTCAGAGGTTTTTGCAAAGGCCCAGTTGGGATAGCCACAGGTTTGAAGTGCTTCCCTGATGTGTTTCTGTTCCTTCACTTTCCCCTCTGTCCTAGTGGGCACGTTTTCAGCCCGATGATTCAGTGTCCCTCCCAACTTGTGCTCTGGTGGGTGGTGAGAGTCAAACAGCAGGTATTGGTCCGTGTGTGTGTAGATTTTCTGTACACCTCTATGTATAGGTTCCTGTTCTCTTCAATGTGCACTGCACAGTGTAAGAAGGGTAGACTGTCTCCTCTGACATCTTCCCATGTGAATTTAATGCTGGGGTCCACTGCGTTAATGTCTTCCGTAAAGGTTTCCACTTCCTTAGTTTTGATTTTGACCCAGGTGTCGTCACCATACCTGAACCAGTGGTTAGGAACAGTTCCTGTAAAGGTGGTCAGCGCTCTCTTCTCCACGTCTTCCATGTAAAGATTGGCCACTATAGGAGACGCCGGTGAGCCCATAGCACAGTTGTGCTTTCATCGGTAGAAACCCTCGCGGTAGTAGTGGGTTGGTTTGTACATTATTTATCGGGCAGAGTGCAATAAGTACAAGATGAAGATATGTTCCCCTCTTGCAATTGCCAATGGGATGCCTCAAGTTTAAGTATAAGTTTTGTATTTACTGTCTACTTCAGGCTGCAGCCAACAGTATCATGGTGTATCATTAGTTTGTGATAATGTTTATTTGGGGACAATGACATGGCTGGATAGCCAGCTAAGCTGTTTCTCAATACTTAAGTTCGGCAGTTCGGACTTGTGGACTTGGCAAGTTTGGACTTGGCAAGTCCACGCAAGAGTCCGGACTTCCCAAGAATGGGAGGACGGGAGTACAGTCATTTCTGCTTTTGGAACAGCAGCGAACTTGATGATGTCACCACCTCCGCTCGCCTTTGCTATTGTACTGTGTTGTATACATGCATTTAGAAGAAAACAATATAAACACAGCCCAGCCCTGCGTCTTTTCATAGACACTGTAAGAAATTAATATGTATATGTTTTTAACGTTTCAACATATATAACTGACATACAAAAACATAAATAGCCAAAATATTTTCATAAAATGTCTTTTAAAACTTTTTCCCCGCAGCTGGCTTCTGATTATAATCAAAAGTCAAGTGCGGGTGGGAAAAGTTTGTGGAGAGTTGGTGGTTATTGTGATCGTGAGCACTGGCGAGATGGAAATCGAAAATGAATAACGGATCGGAGAAGGCGTCTTGGAGCAGTTATTGCAGCAGGACTGCTGTACCTGCAGGCTGAGAAGGAGGCTGCCCAGCTGAGGAGGCAGATCCCAGAAAGACAGCGGAGGATGAGGATGAGACGTGCGATGCTTGCATGTCTGTTCGATATGTTTGTCCAGTTGTGGACAAAGTACCCAGGAATATCACAACAAAGAACAAAAACTCAGTCACAAGTAAAAGTGCTGCATACCAAATCTGACTTGAGTAAAAGTATCTGGGTATTGTCAGCAAAATGTAGGCCTACTTAAAATTAAAAGTTCAAAGTACTCATGATGCAGAGTGACCCAATTTCAAGTGTTGTGATCATCATATACATGAATATGTATTGAGTATTAATTGATCAACGTCAGCTACATGTAAAGCAGCATTTAAATGTTGTCATGGTAGAACTAATTTTAACACCTGTCACTGGTGTACTAGTCTAATCTATAACAATGCACATCAACTTGTAAATATGAAACTTACAACATATAAAACAAACTATCTGAAAAGTATCTATAGCTATCAAATAAATGTAGCTTGAGTAGAATGTACAGTATTTCCCTCTAAGTAAATGGAAATACGCAAAGTACATCAAATTTGTACTTAAGTACAGTAGCTACTTGAGTAAATACACTTAGTGTCCATCACTGCATTTGTCTCATCATTATGCTTTCTGTCTACATTTTTATGGAGACTTGACAGTTTACTTGGTACACCTAGAAAAAACAACAGCAGTTTAATATTGTACTGAGTCTAACATTTTATTGAAGTGTTGAGTTGTAGATTGTGGTGTTGTTGAACTGTACTGGATTATACTGACAGCAGTTTCTCATTTAGTCTGTCCCCACCAATATAAATGGGATCAAACAGGTCAGATGTTAAGAGGAAAATTTTATTCAGCCACACTTCAGACATCAGGTATACAATTCATATCAGATAATCAATATTTAAAATGCTGTTGAATAAATACCACAATAAAGACAATTAATCTTTAAATACAATAATTAAATTACAATAAATTCTTAAAATCATTATTGAATGGTAAAAACACATAAATAAGCAAAAGAATGCAAAGAACAATAACATGTTACAACATTTAATAATATAAGAATATATCTTATGAATGTTGCCCTTTAGACATACCCCAAATGAATTACATTTCATATTTAACCACTACAGATATATCAGCCACGAGGCTGCTCTCTGGGGCAGCCTGAGCGCTCATACACACGTTTATTATCTATGAGCGCTAACACCGCTAGATGACAGCCATGTCAGCGCACATGAGCGCTGACACTGCTGTCATCTAGCGGACCTCAGTCACATTCAACTGGGCTCCATATTAAAACATCGACCACAGGTCTGACGTTTAAACTACGCATGAAAACACTACGTTCTGTGACAAAACAACAGTAACATATTGGTAATTGTGCGCCTTTCCCTCACTTGTCATTTTCCGATGATTGTTGCGAAATGCATGCTGGGATACCTGGCTGTCTGAAGCAACGGTGCTGGAAGCGGGGGGGCCAGGGGGCCATTGGCCCCCCCACTTTTACCCTCCTGCCACATTATTTTTAAGCCGAATCAAAGGTTCCTATATTACATTACTTACGGTAAAAAAGACTTTCACTTTTCACTTCCACTCATACGGTAGGTAAAATACAGAGAGGGGCCATAGAGAGAAAGATACAGCCTCCAGCAGGCGCTCAATTGTGCGCACCTGTTACTGCCTCACCAGCCCGGTAAACCAGCCCTCGAGCATCCTCGGCAGGCTCCGGGTAGACTCTCAGCAGTCTGGCTCTATCCAACAGCACCTAGCAGTAATCCCCACTAACCCTGGCACCGTATTATAAGAACTCCCCAGTTATAAAAAATAGAAATAAATCAAAAAGGGAACCAAATTGTAGGCCTATCTGGTTCGCAATCAAACATGTCTAGTGCTGGTGTGTTTTATTTTTTATTCTCAATGCCCCTCTGCAGCTCCATAGTACACAAACATAAAACAAAAAATAAAGAATCTGAATTTAAACTCAATTTGTCTGACTTACATTTATCTCTTTCATATCATGAATGCATAGATCTATGCTTTTGATGTGATATGCAGCCTGCCTGACAACATAGGCTACAGAGGCACTGGACCTGCTGCGCTCAGAGGTGGAGCGGCGTTTTGATCATGAGGGACTCCGCGTAGCTGCAGGGCGAGAGCAGGCACTTCTTGAGGCAGCTAAGGGGAAACGAGAGCGGCTAATAGAGCTTAGATCGAGCCCAAAAAATCCAGCCTGACCCGGCCCGAGCCTGTGCACGTTATGTCTACCCGTCATTTTTCAATAAGTTGGCTGTTATAATTAAGAGTATTAAACCACAATTCTTGTTATTTGAATGACAGAAATAGGATCTTAATGAATGCCGTAACACGGAAGCATGATTATGTAATAAAACAGGTGTTTATTTTAGGATCCAGGTGGGGAAGGGCTGTGTGCGCACAATGTTCCAACAGGGGACAGCCATCCATTCTGAAACACCGCCGTTCCGAACCAGCCCCACTCTGAAATTGATTTTCAATCAAGTTTGAGAATTGTATTGCAGAGTTTTGCACAGCGCCGACTGGATCTTTGCTCTCAAACCACAAAAAAATGTGATGGCACAACAGTCTCCTTCAGTACATTATTCTATGCTTTCTTTTAATTTTCACATTGGCTAGTCATCCTGTTTAATTTGTCTTCTGATTAAATCGGAACCGTTGAAACAAGTTGTAGGAAGCCTCTGCAAGTAATTGGTTGCTGGCAGGCAATCTGTGCTGCAATAAAATGGTTAATCAGCAGTGCCGTGCACAGTAGAGCCGATGTGCTGCTGGTTCTGCTGGCCTGAATAGAATATAATGTCTATAGCCTACTCTTGTGTGTACAGCCTTTATAGACTGAGCTGAGTAGTGATGCGCGGGTCGACCCGTAATGCCCAGGTCGGGCAGCAGTGATCGTCTGTTAAATCGGTCTGTAAATGATAGTTTGACATTATTATTATTATTACAATCATTAAGCTATTACTGTCACGGCATCCGAAGGTAATGATGCGTTGAGCAGGTGACAGTTCGCGGTCGTTTTCAAAACACACTTGTGTCACACACTCCAGAAACTTGTTGAAACTTTAAACAATAATTAATTGTACAAAACGGGGGAAACAAACGTTGACAAAAACGGTTCCATAATTCATATTAAATTCAAAAGATAATGAAAAAACAGCTATATAAAAATATGTTAAAAAAAATATATATATATCGAATACCAAATTTTCATAACGAATACCTACCCATAGAAATTAATATTCGAATATCCAAATATTTGGGTACAACCCTATCCATAAAGGGTTCAAAGTGTTCAGGTTTCATGCAAACACAAATAAACTGTTTGCTTTTTTCCTCCCAAGATAAAGTTCGTGATTAAATACATTATCTGACTAATGAGAGAGGACGAGCGTGTAACTTGCTGCAAGATACTGCTGCTTTCACTAAAACACACTGTTGCCGCTGTTGCGCAAGCTCACACTCAACTCAGGCTGTACTTCAATCCCTGATCACTACGCACCTTTAACTAGTCCCTATTATTAACTGGACATTACACAGGTAGCCACGCCCACATGGTGACAAGCCCCAGACGCACAGCACTTCTGAAATGAATTCGGCGCGCCTGGTCTTAAGTCCACACAAGTCTGCTGCGATGCATCCCTGGTGAAATGGGTGTGGCGAGAACACATCCGGGAATTTGGACTGAACTTGGCTAGATGTGAACTTTGAATTGGAACAGTACTTGGGCTGTGACTGATGACGTGTCACAAGTCCACAAGAACACAAGTCCGCACAAGAACGCATATTGACAAACGGCTCTAGTCTTGATGTTAGACATACTTTCAAATTATGTTTACTATTTGTCAACTGTACACATTGTTTTTGAGTTTGAATCTTGCTAGCTTAAGGTCAGCTTTCTGTGTCATAGGGTTCTATGAGCTGACTGGTCTAGAAATATCTCCTGTTGTGTATTGAGGCTATAGTCTGCAACTATCATGCTCTATCTTCTTTCATTTTCCTGTGTCTGCTGCCTACTCCTGTCAGATATAACAGCACTGTTGCCATAGCAACAAAGATATTGCCTCAGGCTTAGCCAGGAGGAGACATGGCTAACTTTCCTACCTTATAGTGAGTCCGTCTAATACAGGGTATGAAATTAACAAAATATTTTGCAGGCAATTTTGGCCCCCACGGGGGCATTGTCAAAATGTTTGGGGGCCATCAAAAAATTGTAATTATGCTCTAACAATAAGCACATGAAAAGCAAAACCAACTAAGATAGTGTCTTCACTCTTCAGTAGAAACCACTATAAATAAAATAAATAATGGGTTACATAAAGTTATGGTTGCAAAATATCGCTCAGATTTCCTACAATTCAACCAGTTTAAATGTGATGATTTAACCATTAATCTACTGATAGCAGTACTAATGCTTCACCACATTACAGTTACTTTTACTATTAAAAAGGCCAAATTACTGTAAATTCTTTAGATGCAATCCTGGAAGAAAGTTAATTTAAAATTTGACATTCATTCTACCTTAATTTTTCATTAATTTGTCATTGTGTAGACACAGATCACCCAAGAAATGGTTAATTTATACTTATGGTACAGCAAAGCCCCCTTCCCTTCTCTGTCAGATTACTTTCATGTCATCAGTGCAATCTTGTTGATTATGTCTGGAAAATGAGTTGTAGATGCGACAGTAAATTAATTTAATGAAAATAAAATTATTCTATAATGTCAGATTGTAATACTATTAAAAATATAAATACATAGAGTTGTTTCGAAAATTTGGGGGCAATTTTGTCCCCCAGAACATGGCTTTTAGGGGCATTCTTGGCTAAATTGCGGGCCAAATGGCCCATGGCCCATGCTAATTTCTGACACTGGTCTAATATAAAAGGCAGGCTTAACCTGACATTCTACAACCAATCTAAGGCCAAGAATAGTCTTAGACTGACTTCATGCAACTAGCCCCTAGTGTAGAAATTTATTGGGGGGCCCTGGACAAGACTGATCCCTAAAAACAAAGGCACCAGATGGTAACAGGAGTTTACCTGGGAGGGCTGGACAAGGCTAGATTTTCAAGGTCAAAGCCCCCTTAATGGTATATTAATTAACTAGGGGCTCACAACAAAGCTGTTTTCAAAATAAAAGCCCATAAATGGTAGAATGGTTAAATTCAAAACTTTTTTTTAAAAAATGTATACTTGCAGTGTACCTACCTGCTCGCAATACTTTTATTACAGACATCAATTAAGCTTCAGAGAGATTGCAAAGTAATTATACTTCTGCCGGACATTTTTCAATCAACTATTACTTTTGCACAGTTTCAGGAACAGAAATCATTCAAATGCCAAAATGTTACACTGCTAAAGAACATTAAATGCTTGTTTTGACTTTTTGCTATATGTTATGCTTTATGAGTCAGAGCATTTATTCATTAAGCCTTCTGGTTAATTTATTTAATCTTCTACCTTTAACAGTATTACAGTTTAGCTTCTTGATTTCAATGTCTTTCAGCTCTTAGCTTCTTTGGTTAATGAAGTTCAGCTTTCTACTCTGCCAGTTTTACATTTCAGTTTCCAGGTTTTTCAGCATTTGGGCTTTCACAATTTCAAGGCAATTCATTTCACATTTCTCTATCTTTCAGCAATGCCTTGCGATTAACTTTAGCTTTCGGCATTCACACAGCAGCGTTTCAGCATTTTCTTCAGGAAATGTATTTTCAGGTTTGTCTTAATTCAGAGATCAGAATAATTTGTGTAGAATTAAAGTCTATGTTCATGTCTAAGAGATACAAGTTCTCTGAGAATTAGAGTTGTAGTCACCACCATGTCTCCCACATAATAGAATACCAAAGTGTACCTGTAATACTAAAATAACAGAATACTAAAGTGTATCTACAACACTAAAATAATACAATACTAAAGCATATATATATAATACTAAAATAACATAATACTTAAGTATACCTACAATATAACTGATATACTAATACTAAAATTATAGAATACTAAAGCATACCTACTCAATGTCATTAACCAGGAGCTTGCCTACATGGGACATATCAAGCAGGATCATCCCCCATGTTAGAAAGCACTATGAAGCTTTTAAAGACTCCAGCAATATTACACTGACTTTAGTTGACTCCAGTAGTCTGCACAGTTTAATCTCACATACTATGCTGAAAAGGAACTCAATAGTGGAATGAAGTCAGTATTGACCAAAATCCAGCAGTTATGTTTTCAGTGAATTGTTGAGGCCATGCATCTAAAATATTCAAATTCAATTCTTATAACTGGGCTAATCATTTAAAATGTATGTGTTTGTATAATAACTTGACTGCATTTTTGTGTGCATGTGTGTGTGTGTGTGTGTGTGTGTGTGTTTGTGTTTGTACTTTTTCTGTGATGTCTAAGTCGCAGGAGTCGATGCTGTCTGTGAACAGATCCTCTGTGCTGCTGCCCTGGCTAGACCCAAACACATTATGGTTGGCCTGAAACAGCTGCCTGCAGGGAGGAGAGGACACATTAGAAATCAACAGCGAAGAGACACATAACTACCCACTTTACATAATGATGATTACATACAAACTGTGCCACCTTCTGAAATTGCTCTCCTATTATAATACTCTAATTATCACCTTGATAAATGCTGAATCGTTGGGATCTGTTACATGTGATTGGCTGCCCCCCTCCTTTTATGCAAATGAAGATTCACTTAAGTATCTTAATTTATAGGTCATTATTAGAAAGGTCAGGTCACTCACCGCCCAAATGCTGTGCTGGAAATCTTTCTATTAGGGCTGAAACACAAGAGAGAGACTGAGTCACACACATCTTGCTGCCTCAACAATAACCAGTCCTGCCAACTCTTATGCACTGACACTTTTTTACACACCACATATCCATTTTCCCACACAAAGAAAATATTATTTATAACTGATAACTTAGCCAGGGCCACTGCTGACCACTTGGCTGCCCTACGTGCCCACTTTTTTTTGCCAAATTGGGAGTGCAAAAAATACATTTTAATTAATAACATAATTCTCCCGAATCAATATTTTAATGTCCACTTTTTGGCTGATGATTGTATTTTATATGCCCCCGGTTCTACCCCATCCCAAGCCCTGATTCATCTACAGACTGCCTTTGATGCTTTGCAATTATCCCTCCATAACCACAGACTAGTTTTAAATGCAGAAAAAACTAAATACTTGGTATTCTCCACTTCTACCACTAGTGACTCTGACTATCCTGCCATCAAGACCTTAAATGGCACCCACATTACTCTCACTGACTAATACAAATACTTAGGAATTTGGCTTGACAGCAATTTATCATTCAAGATTCACATTCAACAGGTAACTCAAAAACTAAAAATCAAATTAGGCTTCTTGTACAGGATCAAAGTCTGTCTGTCTCCCTCCAACCGAAAAATCATTGTACTGTCAACCTTCATGTCTGTCTTTGATTATGGGGACATCTTGTTTTGTCACGCTGCCCCATCAACTCTTCAGAGCTTCAAAGCTCTACTGCTGAAACCTCTTAATTACCTCACATCTCTTCTCTCATTAAAATCCAGTAACTACAGAACACGATCCAGTAACTATTTAACCTTAGATATTCCATATACACGCACTAATATTGGCAGAACTGGTTTCAGATGTTATGCTCACTTTAAATGGAATGATCTGCAATCTGCCCTTAAACTTGAGACATTCATTCATCTTGGAGATTTTGTTGTGTGATGTTTACTATGATTGTTGTAACTGTTTCTGCTAATTCCTTTTATATCTTGTTGTTTTTGTTTGTTGGTTGTGTTGTGTGTTGTTTTGTCTGCTGATTGTGAATGTTCCTTGTTCTCAGGTCTCTCTTGTAAAAGAGATCTTGATCTCCATGAGACTGCCTGATAAAATAAAGATTAAATAAAAATAAAAAATACATTTTACACACACACACACACACACACACACACACACACACACACACACAAAGCATCAAAGATTGAATGAATTTTTAAATTACAGGGAAAAAAAGGAAAACTGAATGAATAGCATGCACATTCACTTTGAAGGTGCCGTATGTTCAGTCAGTGTGTATTCCTGTCACTTTATCTATAGGACTGAGTACACCTCCAGGGCCAGGGGCCCACTGTCTCATAATCTGCATATGATTACAATGGGCACATACTCTAGTTGATCTGCCATGTATTGGTTGTTACAATACATTTGTTGCTATTGCATCTGAGACACAGAGACACAAAAACAGCCACCCCATTGGGAAGATGTTGCCATAGCAACATCTCATGCGCACCGTCTAATGTGGCTGCAGCATCTGGTACCAAGAATAAATCAGAGGGTGGGATTTGGGTGTATGGCTTATGGGTAGGCTATCTGAACACTGTTATATAGGGGCAATGCTGTGGCAGCAGCAGAGTGTATCTTCGCTCCACTCGTCATCTACCACCAACTGTAGCTGCCATCAGAGTCAGTTATACAATTTAAGTTCATTTAATATTTTTGAGACAAATACAAGAAGAAGGTTTTAGGAAAGAATATTTTTTGTTAATAAATATAAATAAATAAATAAATTGATTAACAATTGGGAACATAAAACCTGGTAACATATGTCTAAGAGGACCTGTCTTATATTTTCATAGAGGAAATAATGTTCTTTTGTTGCTGTGGGGTAGGGGCAGAATTGTTGCTACACTCTATATGCATGTGGTGCCAGACTCGACAGAGAGCACCTGTAATGTTTAAGTTACTTTGCTGTGTAAGTTTTATGAAGATTTGGACTACGCGAAGACTTGTTAAGCCTGAAGTTTCCTTTCTTACTCACCTTGAGTTAACGTGGCCAATGAGTTCTCACGGCATGTTGGATGGCATGTTGGACGGCATGTTTGATAGCATGGATGTGCAAATAAATGCCCGAATAAATGCCCAAGAACACTTTGAGCTTGTGATTTCAACTGGAGGGGAGTTATACCCACCACTGTTTGGTCTGATTCAGCCTTTGTGTTTATGCTCCCGTCCTCATGCGTTGTATGTTTTACCTGTTGGCCTTGAGGTTTCGAAGTCGAGCCTCAAGGTCATTGAGTAGATTCACTTTCTTGCAGCACTGAGAACAGTATATGTCCAGCAGCTCACTGTTATACAGCTGCCTTATCTTCTGAGGAGTCTGTCCAGCGCTGCAAATGCAAAGAATACATCGATGTGAAATGTAGAACTATATGAAAGATATTCAATATAATTGGATGCAACAACAAATGTGTTAACAATGATTCAGGAAGATTGTTTTACTATTTTCTTATTATGAAGAGCTTGTGACACAGTTCAAGAGAGGCATCTGTTGGCCCTTTTCACCACAGACATTTTTTAAAGGTTTTTATATGCACCTGCCAGTCAGCATCTGTGGTCATCCCAGGGAGTACAGTCTTATCTTGGAAAGTGCTTAAGTTAATGTATCGGTGGCACTGAGGTCTCTGTAGCATTTTAAAGGTAAGATGTAGTGTCATTTGGCTGAATGAAAAGATAACATGGATGTTTTTGATCGGGCACTTAATATACAGTAGCTGTCACTATGTACTTTTGGCTCTTTATGTGTACAGATAATATAATACTTGAATAAAAATGTAGAAATATAAATGAACTGAGGGATTAGATTTCTTTCTATTGAAAATATACATTACAGGTGCACCTTTGACTCCATCTCATAGTCTCATCATCTCAAAAGCTCCTAAAAAGCTAGTCAGTGAACCTTTTGAGTTGCATATATTTTGTATGAATACAAGTACAGTACAGGCCAAAAGTTTGGACACACCTTCTCATTCAATGCGTTTTCTTTATTTTCATGACTATTTACATTGTAGATTCTCACTGAAGGCATCAAAACTATGAATGAACACATGTGGAGTTATGTACTTAACAAAAAAAGGTGAAATAACTGAAAACATGTTTTATATTCTAGTTTCTTCAAAATAGCCACCCTTTGCTCTGATTACTGCTTTGCACACTCTTGGCATTCTCTCCATGAGCTTCAAGAGGTAGTCACCTGAAATGGTTTCCACTTCACAGGTGTGCCTTATCAGGGTTAATTAGTGGAATTTCTTGCTTTATCAATGGGGTTGGGACCATCAGTTGTGTTGTGCAGAAGTCAGGTTAATACACAGCCGACAGCCCTATTGGACAACTGTTAAAATTCATATTATGGCAAGAACCAATCAGCTAACTAAAGAAAAACCAGTGGCCATCATTACTTTAAGAAATGAAGGTCAGTCAGTCCGGAAAATTGCAAAAACTTTAAATGTGTCCCCAAGTGGAGTCGCAAAAACCATCAAGCGCTACAAGGAAACTGGCACACATGAGGACCGACCCAGGAAAGGAAGACCAAGAGTCACCTCTGCTTCTGAGGATAAGTTCATCCGAGTCACCAGCCTCAGAAATGGCAAGTTAACAGCAGCTCAGATCAGAGACCAGATGAATGCCACACAGAGTTCTAGCAGCAGACCCATCTCTAGAACAACTGTTAAGAGGAGACTGCGTGAATCAGGCCTTCATGGTCAAATAGCTGCTAGGAAACCACTGCTAAGGAGAGGCAACAAGCAGAAGAGATTTGTTTGGGCCAAGAAACACAAGGAATGGACATTAGACCAGTGGAAATCTGTGCTTTGGTCTGATGAGTCCAAATTTGAGATCTTTGGTTCCAACCGCCGTGTCTTTGTGAGACGCAGAAAAGGTGAACGGATGGATTCCACATGCCTGGTTCCCACTGTGAAGCATGGAGGAGGAGGTGTGATGGTGTGGGGTGTTTTGCTGGTGACACTGTTGGGGATTTATTCAAAATTGAAGGCACACTGAACCAGCATGGCTACCACAGCATCCTGCAGCGACATGCCATCCCATCCGGTTTGCGTTTAGTTGGACCATCATTTATTTTTCAACAGGACAATGACCCCAAACACACCTCCAGGCTGTGTAAGGGCTATTTGACCAAGAAGGAGAGTGATGGAGTGCTGCGGCAGATGACCTGGCCTCCACAGTCACCGGACCTGAACCCAATCGAGATGGTTTGGGGTGAGCTGGACCGCAGAGTGAAGGCAAAGGGGCCAACAAGTGCTAAACACCTCTGGGAACTCCTTCAAGACTGTTGGAAAACCATTTCAGGTGACTACCTCTTGAAGCTCATGGAGAGAATGCCAAGAGTGTGCAAAGCAGTAATCAGAGCAAAGGGTGGCTATTTTGAAGAAACTAGAATATAAAACATGTTTTCAGTTATTTCACCTTTTTTGTTAAGTACATAACTCCACATGTGTTCATTCATAGTTTTGATGCCTTCAGTGAGAATCTACAATGTAAATAGTCATGAAAATAAAGAAAACGCATTGAATGAGAAGGTGTGTCCAAACTTTTGGCCTGTACTGTATATCGTTGTATCGAAGTGTGACTGACAGAGCTTGACCAAGCAGTTGATGTTGTTATAGACCTGTTTCACAGTGTGGGAAGTGAGCAAGGCAGGCAGCAGTGACAAAAAACTGCAGTCAAAACAGATTGTTTTCAACAGTCTTCACAGAAACACTGACATCCTTTTCAGCAGCAACCAACAGCACTACAGACAACAATGCAGACAACAAAAATTTCCTAACTTTTTGGCAACCACAGTTTTGCCCAAGGTGGCCCAACTTTGGCATGAAAATCAAGTGTGTTTGTGTGTTTCAGTGAAGGTGAGTGCTTCTGTTCTGCCAAATGGCTGAAGGGGAAAAGAGGGAGAGGGGCATTACTGTGTTGTAACTTAATCACACATAGTCCAATCTGCTCTAAATTTAACATGCTGGACAACTGTCAGGGCCTGAAGACATCTACACGCTCACACTGACTCATACATATGCCACCTGCTGACAACAGGATATCAGCCTTATGTCACAAAGACCAGTTAGTTCACATAAAATTTCCATGGTGTGGTCTACACGTGATATTCAGCAACACAATGATAATTACTGTGTTCTCTAGTGCCACGTAGTGGGAACAAGAAATAGTACACAATTTGTGATTTGTCATTTCCAGCACCACACACTCCATACAGGAACTGTCTATGTCGTGCGCACAGTGTTGTTGACAAGAAGGTGCAAGGGCTCGTTAATCACTGCTTGCAGTTTTAATAATTATAGCCCAAGCATCAGTTGGTGCAAGAAACCTGTTGAAAACCCACTCTGTTTATTATTATTTCACAACTGAAATTGCTTTTTAATTGCTTTTATATTTTACGTTTTTTTGTGCTTGAGTGTTGAATTTTTTGTTGAAAATTGTCTCACTAGCTCCTCCTAGAAAATGTCAACAAAGCAGTCACTGTGGTAGGTTTACCCTGGAGGAACGAAAATTGGGAAGCACATGTAACATCCCAGGACTTCAAAAAATAAGTCTCTTGAAATTAGTCTTAATTTTCAGGGCACATTTTTCCATTTCCAGGCATTATACTTCTCAAAGATATTTTACAGATTGTCTTTTAGCAGATTAACTTGATCCACCTAAATTTTGTTTAGTATAATCCCATGACCTTCCTGATGCTAAATTGCAAAGCTTTTGGGCCCTATAATGCATGTAGCAAGTGTCATTGCTATTTAGATGCCGGCGCAGTTGTCATTTTCACGCCCTGCGCCCTCTTCGTCTAACTAGCAAATGAACTTGCGCTTCTCTGGGCGTGTTCGTCTAAAAATGAGGAGTGGTCAGGCGCAGTCATGGCGCGTTGCTAGTTAGATGACGGGAAAAGCAAACGCGCCAGTGACCAACAAAAACCTGGTCTAAAGTCAACGGCGCAGTATTTCGCTGTTAAACAAGTTCGTAATATGCGTCTCTAGACGGGTGCACATCGCACGTGCACTCTGCTCAGACACACACGGAGCAGCCACACATATGCAAAAGATACCAAATAAAAATATGATTACAATGTGAACGATTATTATTGTGCACATTAAAATATTTATCAGAAACATGTCTTAATGGTCAGTCATTAATCAGAATGATCTAATCGCAGTAATAATGATCATCATAATCCGGGAGGTCCAAGCTCGCAGCGTCCGAATATATGGAACTGCGAGCAGACCTCAACGGGCTGATGATGCATAGCTTGTAAAATGAACTTGTCTTTCCAAAATGAGTTGTGATCATTTTGGCATGTAAATCACAAAATCAAAGATGTGAAAATGTTTGATAAACTTTATTTTGACATAAACACAACAATAACCAGCTTCTGTGAACTAAAAACGTAAACTTAGAGTCACGTACAAATGTATATTTTTTTTAAAAAAAGCTTTTAGAACGTAAAACTGAAGATCATCTTGTCAGGAGGAGGAGGATGCACAGCACCCGGGGAAAGCTCCACAGCCCGCGCGCAGCCAGACCAGACAATCCGGGTGCAGCCAAGGGACCAGCCCTTCCTGAGCCTTCAGGCGGGGGGTTCAGGATGCTGGAGAGGGAGCTGGGCTCTCTAACCTCAAAATAAAAATAAAATTGAATAACTTAGAATTTGTTGACAGCGTTTCTCTCGTGCGTGCGCTCTCTCTTTCTCTCTCGCAGTCTCACTCTGTTTCTTTTGACTTTTCTAAGATGACAGATGCTGAATATATACTCCCTATCTGATGCTGTGGCTGTTTGTGGTTGGCTGAGAGGGATGTGAACTCATTAGTTTGCAGCTGTGTTAATCAAATCAGGTTGGGTTTCCATTACGCGTGCCAAACGGTGCCAATCCCCTTTGATCTGTCATCAGATGTGACGGGACAGTCGATATAGAGATACAGTTATCGTCTCCTCAGCTGTAAAACGCTCACTCTTTCCAGTTGGTAGGTCCGCCATAGCTCTCCGCCGTGCACTGCAATTGCGCCTCTCTTAAAGGGAATCAGAGGTGACACTCTGATTGGCTTATGGAATGATACGCCCAAAACACACCCATGACTAATTCGCAGAGTAAGTCCAACCCTTTTAGACTCTCCGCCATGGTGCACAGTCTGAAAACGCGCTGTCTAACTAGCAAGTGACTGGGACACACCCATGCGCCGCATGCCGTCCGCCGTCCGCTTTAGACCATCTAAATAGGGCCCTTTGAGTTTTCACTGAAGGGTGTTGCAAATTTTGACGTTTTGACATGATACAGGAAGCTTTTGTAATTTGACTTCATGGAGTCCACTCTGCCCTAAATTTCACATGCTATGTAAGACTCCAGGCCTAAAAACATCTGCATGTTAAAATGTAGTCATACTTACAGAGTCACCTACTGACACCAGGAAATGACAGATTCTCTTCGTTGATTTACCCTTTCTATCAGGTTAACCAGATTCACCTCAGATTTGTTCAGAAGAGTCTCAAGTCCTTGATAATGCTCAGCAGTGAAGCTGTTGCATGTTTATCAAATGGCTTTGGTATTGTGAGGCATTATTTGCCATGAAACTTCATAAACAACTCTGAAATCAACTACAACCAAATTTTGTAAGCATACAAGCAAAAAACATTCTATATCTGATTACAGGACAGTCTTGCATTACAATGTCCCAATATCTTTGATTTAAGGTCAACCACATAAATGTTTCATTTAATATGGTTTTTGTGCTTGTGTGTGACAAGGAGGTATGATAGAGGCCCCAAGAAAATTTCAATGAAGCAGCCCTTGTGGTGTGTTTGACTAAGATGCACACAATTTGGTACAAACATATATCACCTCTAGACTTGAAAAAAGTCTCTTAGGGCCATGCTCATGTTCTGAACTCAACAGGAAGTCAGCCAGTTTAACTTAATTGTGAAACTTTATGCTCAAAACAAACTCTTCGCCAACTTCTCCTAACATATTAACTTGATGCACCTTATTCAGTGTAATCTCAAGACCTTCATGATGCTACACTGCAAAACTTTTGAGTTTTTGTGTTGTTGACATAGTGAGGCAAACAGTCACCGTGAAGCAGTGACGATATTCAGCACACTCTTTTTATTATCCAGTAATGCGTAACTGCGTATTTGATATTTAGGCAGTTTGCTTTTCCATATGAGAACTGTATTCATTTCACAAAGTGAGATTAAAACAACATGCCTGTCAAGAGAGACTGAGACAATAACAAAACCTACTTGAGCATAAAAATCAATGCAGCATTGCTTAAAAATGATATACCACGCAGGGAAGTCATAGGTGGATAAAGTCAGCAGTGATGATGGTGAAGACTCAACTCCTGACAGTTTCTCAAGAAGACCAGAGGAAGATATTGAAAAAGGCTATGATCCATGTGAGGAGGACATGTTAGTAATTTTCATCACATTATTGTTTTGTATCTATAAAATATGTGGTTATATAGGTTATATTTATAAATATTGTTATAATATGTATATATTTATATGTATAATGCATAGTCACCTGGAGCACTTGACTCCACTAGTGGATATAATTATTTAAAAAAAACTATGGAATATTTTTTACAATATTTATAAATATTATAATGGTATATTATTAGGGACCTTGGCCGTAGGGTGAGGACCCTATTGTTTTTGGTGTGTTTCTTCTTTCTTTCTTTTTTTCTTTCTTTCTTTCGTTCTTTCTTGCTTGCTTCTTTAGTCTTTCTCCCACCGTCTCTTTGAACCCAAATGTGACCCCCTAAACATGCTCAAAAACTCACCAAAATTGGCACCCATGTCAGGACTGGTGAAAAAAAAGATAAAATGAAAAAAATAACCCCAAAAGTGCCCAACTGGGCTCTCTAGCGCCACCTGGGAACACTAAAATGGCCACTCTTTGAATGATCAAACCAAAACTGGCTTGTTCATCACATCAAGACCTACAAATCATGTGCTGACACCCCTGACCTAAATCCTACAGGAAATGAGCTATTTGCCCTTTCAAAGTAAGATTTCGCCTCAAAAATGCTCTTTTTCAAAAACTATCTCCTCCTAGACCATTTATCCTATTTGCTTTAAACTCACACACGACAGCTCAAACCCTGCTGAAAAAAAACTTCTGTATAACTTTCTCATTACTCAAACGGTTTGGATTTTATGGGCTCTTAAGGGTAGCCTGGTGAAACCATCCTGATCTCGCAAGCTCATATTCAATTTCGCTCCGCAGATCAGTCTGGCCATGCAATCATTAAGGCGCATTCTGGCATCGGTTAAAGCTTACCGGACCAATCACAACTGTTTATTACTTTGAGGCGGGCACATCAATCAGAATAGGAGGGACAAGGAGTGGAGTGAATGCATTTCATAAACAACCAACATGGTTACTGATTTTGAAACTGCGATGGTAAATGTGTTGAACGAACTGGAATGTACAGTACAGGCCAAAAGTTTGGACACACCTTCTCATTCAATGCATTTTCTTTATTTTCATGACTATTTACATTGTAGATTCTCACTGAAGGCATCAAAACTATGAATGAACACATGTGGAGTTATGTACTTAACAAAAAAAGGTGAAATAACTGAAAACATGTTTTATATTCTAGTTTCTTCAAAATAGCCACCCTTTGCTCTGATTACTCGAGAGAATGCCAAGAGTGTGCAAAGCAGTAATCAGAGCAAAGGGTGGCTATTTTGAAGAAACTAGAATATAAAACATGGAGGAGCAGGTCAGGGAAGCGGCCAAGCTGGGAAATACAGCCATGCAACTTGGAGTCCACAGTGAGGAGGAAATCCGCAAAGACGGCAACACTCTTTGCCAGACATCATCACAGCTCATCTCCGCTGCAGTTTGCTGGTCTGTTTATAGTGGCGTTGTGCTAGCCTATGTCACACGTTTCGTTTACTCTGGTTTTCCGTCTTTCCAATTGCATGAAGGGGCACTTTGAGTGACAGCCGTTGATACCACCCCTCGGGAATAGAGGAAATGTACACTCCGTGTCCAGACCCATTCGTGTTTTGCGAATTGGGCCTGGCAACGCCAGACTATCTTAAAAGTGACGTGCCGCAAAACCTCCTGATGGTTTTCGAAAGCTGTCCCATAGGAAATGAATGGAGAAAGGGACCAATCATTGGCCTTTTTCGAGCCAAGACAGCTACTCCATACTTTAAGATTAAGATTAAGATTGATCTTTATTGTCTCTCAAGAGAAATTCATCTTGGGCATACACAAAAAATACCAGCGTCTCACATCAACACGCAGATTACTTTGTGCTACAGACTCCATTTCGACATTGAAATGTTGTCACAGGACTCATCTATTCACTCATGTTTTCATCTTTTCATATCTTTTACCATTTGTAATCTGTGCCTCTTGTGACAAAGTGGGTGAGAATGCACCTTTATTCACCACTTGTCCCTTACATGCTCATTGTACACAGTATACCATGGTACCTTTACATATGTTTATTTTGCTATAATTTACCATTGCTTTCATAACATTACACCACTTACTATCCCGGGTTTGTTTGTGTTCTTGTTATGTTACAGTTAACATCAATGCACATGAGTAAATTAAAACAAACACACAGTCATAAGTTGGTTTCAGTTACTGTTATTGTGTTTCAGGTTTGAACTTAGTTGAACTGTTTGTTCCTTTGTTCAGTCCCACCATGCAGGACTGTTTGGGAGGCCGCCGCCCAGCACTTCCTGTCTTTTATAGTTTTAGTGATGTCATCAATGACCCCCTCCCCTCTCTGCTCAATCTCCAGCCTGCACACTGACTGACAGCGTAGCCGGTAAACAGAGCTCAGCTGTTTATTTAGCCTACCTGTTTGAGCCGGAGCATACAGATGAGGAACTCCATGTGTTTGATGCTGAGTGACCGAGAAGAGAGGCTGAATGCACAGAATGGGATTCGGTGCTACTGCTACCATCGTTGGGGAGATATATCATCAGGAGGAAAAGCGCCGCAGAGAGTGCATCACAAGGAGTGAAGTTGCGTCTTCTTTTCCTCGCAGATGACAGTTCGGGTTCATTCTCTCCTGTTGCGTGGTAAGTGTGGTCTATTCGCAAACTTTATAACTAAAAAAACTTTTCACTACTCTCTATTGACGAACTACTAACACCCTCTGTTGTTTCCTCCTCCTTCTTTCTTCGTTCCGCTGTCTTCGTTGGTTCATTTATACACGCGAAACGCGTTCTCTGGCTGGCTGGATTGTCCGCTCGGTCTGCCGTACATACATGGCGGCGCAAGATGGCGACCTCTCTAAAGCAAGACCCTTGCTATATATATATATATATATATATATGAAAGCATAATTATAAGGCTACAAAAATCAAACGAATTTTATTTTATAGCAATTATACACTTGTATAAACATATTAATGGGTAGAATATTCAGATTCAGATTGACAATAAACCATGCTAAATATTACACACTGGCCCTTCAAGGCTGAGAGGAAAGGCCGTGCTGCTGTGAACAAGTGCCCTTTTGTTTGATTTATTATGAGTTAATTTTCCTCAGTTATTTGCTTGGCATTTTGTTCGGGCTTTGTTTGTTTTTGCCTAATTTGCACGTGTAATGGCGAGCACTGTAAATAAATGTACACTGTGGTGGAGCCAAGAAGTCTGCTGAGTCTGCCTACCTACCATCTTCCTTGACACTCGAGCTAAACTATCATACACTTCTGAAAGTACCATGAGCAAATGTGGAGAAATTGTCAGCTGTGAGCTAGAGTGGAGAGGGGTCTAAAATCGTCTAAAACTTTTGTCTTTAACTGGCTGTCAAGGCCACAATTTTCACTGTGCATACACAATTTATACCAAAAAACGTAGGAAAACTTGTCCTGGTCGCACTGGTGTCACCATGGATCACTCACACGTACACATTTGGGTAAGTGAGCTCCCAAGCGAAGGGAGCAGTGATTTTTTTGTCATTCACTCACATGTAAATTGAGAGGAGAAATTTCTGGAAAAAAGGTGAGGGGCAACACATCTTAAACTTGCAACCAAGATCAAATTTTTGACTCCACAAACATAAAAACTACATGTCTGCATTCGAGACGAGTGTATCTCTCTGCTGGTATTCAGACTGACAATTGGACCCACGGTTTGGGAATTAAAGGGAGGA
This sequence comes from Epinephelus fuscoguttatus, assembly GCF_011397635.1. NCBI lineage: Eukaryota > Metazoa > Chordata > Actinopteri > Perciformes > Serranidae > Epinephelus > Epinephelus fuscoguttatus. The sequence goes on along the minus strand of NC_064770.1, from coordinate 2,161,301 downwards.
GTTAAAGACATTTTAAAGCCATGTTAATCTGCCTGGTCTCACAGCTTGTCTCTCCCTCTGCTGCATGCATGTCATTCATCACCATGATAACAGGCCTGTGTGTGTGTGTGTGTGTGTGTGTGTGTGTGTGTGCGCGCGTGTGTGTGCGCGTGCGTCTCACAGTCTTTAAAGGACAGATTGCAGCTGCAGATTCTCCATTTCAAACAGCATCTACACATTATATATCAGTGTTTTCTATCTCCCACATACTACTACAGTCTTTATTACTGATAATACTGTTGCTACTTTTGTGATTATGACTGTCAAATAAATATTGTATGTACTGTTATATTAAGTCCTCTGCATGGTGACATGGTTTTCGAGAGGTGATGTGAAAAACCTGTAAATAGTTGGAATCTACGACTTTGTTAAGGTTGTAAAAATGTAAATAGTTTAATGTGTATTCAATTCAGTTCAATTCAATTCCTTTTATTGTCATTGTAAATAAATACAATGCAATTCAATGCACTGAATAAAACGGAACTCATGTGGACGAGCAATATACTGTTTTGTAAAATAAAGTCACAAACTCTTGGCTCTGAAGTTTACCAATGTTTAGGTCCCCACCTCTGGTATTTAGAAATGTAGCTATTTCAAGGAACACAAACGGGACACTTTAATTTTCAGAAATATTCCAAACTGATATAGTAAATTACTTTGCTTCCATGTTGTCAGAGGTGTCATTAATCATTGTCAACTTTTTTTAGCAAGAGATCTACATGCCCATATTGACTCAGAGTCATGGCACCACCTACTGACAACAGGAAGTCAGCCTTATGTGATAAAGATCCTAATTTACACGACATTTACATGGTGTGGTTTACACATGATATGCAGCAACATGATGTATAATTGGTGTGTGCTCTCTAGTGTCATAAAACGGATACAGGAAGTGGTACACATTTTGCAACATGTCATTTCCAGTGTGACAGACTCCATCCAGGAAACAATATCTAAGCCGTGCACAGTTTAACAGTTGTGGAAATGCATGGCCACTTCTATCAAACTGCCAAGCATGTGTACTCTGTAATGAGAAAGCCCTTTGGCATTTTTGTCATCTAATATCTTCCTTGCTACCATCCACAATGTGTTAGTGAAGATCGTCGGTGCCCCTCTCCCTTCCCTTCAGGACACATACTGTACCCGCCTCACCTGCAAAGCCCTCTGCATCGCTGGTGACCTCACCCACCCGTTACACAGCCTCTTCAGCCTACTGCCATCAGGGAGGAGACTGCAGAGTCTCCGGGCCAGGACCAGCAGACTGAAAGACAGCTTTTTCCACCAAGCTGTCAGGATGCTTAACTCTCTCCCTGCTCTGAAAAGCAATTTCGATCCTCTGTATGTCCTGTACATATTGTAGAATTGACAATAAAGCTGACTTTGATTTTGACTTTAAATCTTTTGGTACTGTGAGCAGCTCTTGAACTCTCTTATGCATTGCCTTTTGGGAGAACAGTATGATTTAACACTTCACTCAAAAATCATGTAACATTTGGTATACAAGTGGACCTTTTTTAGCATACTTCATTTTCTCAAATTTCCAGTGTGAAAGTGGTCATTATTGAAATATGCTTAGAGTTAGAATGGAGCATGGAACAAAGACAAATCAAAATGTCTGTTAAGAAAAGGGCGTACGAGAAAAACAAAAAGTAACCCTCCTGTTACGTCTTAAAAATATGCTTCAAGATATGAGAGTTTGTGATTCAGGGTATGTGTTTCTGGCTCAACCACCAACCTGGAGGGAAGGGATGATCCCATGTCTGAGAAGCCATTTGTTCGGGCATCATCTTCAGGGCTAGGACTGCTGGGAGTAAAATCCACATCCTCCCCCTCACCATAGTCCTCAAACTGCTCCTCCCCGGAGATGACAGACGCAGATGCTGAGCCAATCAGGTGACTAGGGTACCACAGCAGGAAGAACAGGAAGGTGGTTCATTTATGAAAAAAGGGAGAAACAATAAAATCACATACTCAGATCAAAGTAATTTTAAAGTAGCCTCTTCTCTTGCAGTAGAACAAGTGACAGAGACTCCAAATACTGTATCTCTTGACACTCACTCATAGTCACTAAATGTTCCCTAAAAGCGCCCATTCCCAGATATTGCTGTCACTCACCTGTCTTGCCGTGTTGGATCCAAAGAGTCAGAACTGTTGGCGTTTTCAGTGATGCTGTCCATGTCACACTCCCCATCAGCACCACAACCGTCACCATACACACTGCATTCTGGGTAGGACCGCGTACACATGATAATGGGGGGGCCCAGCTCAGCCTCATCGTTCTACACAAACAAAATGAAACATTAGCACGTTAACAATGTGCACATACCGCATACACACAAGAGGCAGGTAGTGATACTGTGTTTTTAAAAACTACACACTGGGGCGTCGGTGACTTAGTGGTAGAGCAGGCGCCCCATGTACAAGGCTGTTGCCACAGCGATCCAGGTTCAACTCCAGCCTGTGGCCCTTTGCTGCATGTCACTCCCACACTCTCTCCCCCTTTCACACTTGTCTGTCCTATACATTAAAGGCTAAAAATGCCCCAAAAAATATCTTAAGAAAAAAAAAAAACTACACACTGTTAGCGCTCCTCTGTGTAATGGTTACGGTACCATTCTGTACAAAAACACAACTTGATTACCTTGTGTAATATCTCAGGGTACTCTAGTAATGGCGATTGGTACTGGTTATTGAAGGCAAGATATTTGGTACCATAGTGTCTATAACCTGCACACAGCATGCCACTGTTTCTTTAAGCACTGCTATAATGCAGAGAACTCCTTAAGAACAAAACAGCTACATTATCGCTCATCATTTCTTTGATAAATAAGATGTCTGGCTAATATTCATACCCAGCACCACAACTGAATATGGGCAAACAGAGGACCTACAGCATCTCAACTTGGGGTGTTTCTCTCTTTTCCCTGACCATCTTTTATTTGTACTTCACAACCTTTAAATGCATTGGTGAGACCTATGTTATTTCAAAGATTGCAAATGTAGGATACAATGAATGAATCAATCAATCAGTCAATCAATCAATGAATCAATCATTTGTCACATTGAAATTATACAAGGTAAACTGTAGTGAAATGTGATCTTATCAGCTCCTTGAACTTATGCACTGGGATTTAGTCCTATTTTGCATCCTCTTACTGTACATTGATGGCTGCTGTTTCATGATTCTGAATGGTTCTGGTAATTCATGGTTTGTGGTTGCTGAATGATTTAACTGTTCATATATCCCAACCTCAACAAAACAGCCACGTGGTCACTCTTCCTGAAATGGCAGTGCCACGCTGCAGCCATCGTGCAGAGATCAATAGCAGGAACGGGACAGCAGTTTGCATTCCCACCATCACACCAGTCCTTATTCACTGTAAAACACACACATACTCCTCCTCTCCTCTGCTCTGTCAGATCAGAACAGTCACCTAGCTAAATGGAGCTTTCCAGGATTTAGCCATGTCTTGGTGAATCAAAGAATATCATAGTTCCTCATATCCCTCTGAAAAGTGATGAAGGTCATCCAGTTTATTTTCCAACGCCTTTACAATGGTTAGCAGGATTCTAGTTCGGCTGGTGCCCATTTCTTCACCATCTTCCTCAATGTTTACTGATGTTTACATGTGAAAACCTCAACCTGGCTAACTAGCAGCTAGCTAGCTAGAAGTCAGCAGAAAGAGGGTTTACAGACTGGTGAGCTGATTTATGTCATCTTTGTCCAATATTAATTACAAAAAGTATAGCCAATATTTTTAAATAATTCAAAATGCATAGATTAGCATAAATTTTGCAGAGCTGACTGGCGTCAGGAGGAGTCCGTGCCCAGCAACCAGTAGCTCCAACCAAGTAATGTGATTGGACAATAGGCTTTCCATGAGTCACTGGGACTAACAACTATGCATGTATTGCTCAGTTTTACAGGTGTTCTTAACTATTAATTACATTAACTGTTAATAACTGTACTTGAACGATTGTTTTAAGAAACTTTGCACCACAAAGATTATGGTATATATATTTTGATAAATAACATCTGACTTAAATAATCAATAGTTGCAGTCAGAAGAGAACAAAAGGTAGAAAACACAAGAGGATTACAAGAGTACAGGCATGTTATCAGCCCCTCTTACAATTGCCAATGGGGTGCCTTGAAAGTCAGTATTAGGGCCTCTGTTGTTTAGTATTCATTTAAATAGCCTCTGCCATAATGTACAGGGTTCGAGACTTTGACGAAATGTTTGCATTTTGTGACCATTTTTGGTGTGAGTGTGAATATTTTTTACAACTACTTGCTTGTGTGCGACCCACAAGCGAGTCTGCCAGTGTAGGTGAGAGGGGGAGGGTCAAGGAGTGAGGGATTAGTTAACTGTGAGGATCACGCCATCTAGACGCATCAATGTTTTTAGCTGCCCAGTAAACATTTTTCTGTTGAAAAGATATTTAAAAAACGACTATGGTCATCAGTAAAAAGACGTTCAGAAATGGCTCAGAAGTTAAAGTTTTTTCACTGATTATTTGTAGATGTTGATTGAACGGTTACTATTAGACCATATTTCACCAGGATTTGCAATAGTGCGATTTTTCATCCTCTACAGTGTGCAAATAAAAGTCTATCCTCATTTTGAAGCCTAACTAAAAAAATCACACCCAAATTTCTCAGTTGAAAGTCAATATTATAAATCCAGGTGAAATATGGTCTAAATGTAACCATTCAATCAACATCTTTAAATAGTTCAATTCTGAACATCTTTTAAACCTCAAAATGCTCACTATAATATAGAACTGTAAATGTGGTTCTGGCTTTAGGATGACAACTATTGCAGCATACAAGTTACATACTTAGTCACACATTTACAGCTTCCACTTAAAAGATAAAGAACACCATGTGACACATGTGACAATACATTTGTATTTATTAAGTAACAATTTCAATATAACCAAGAAATGCTCTTTAAATACAATTACAATAGAAAAAGAAAAATACATAATCGATGTAAGGTCCCACTGGTTTGTCCCTCTGGTTGGAGAAATTAGTTTGATATGGTAGAAACCTGTAAATAAAACAAGTATAAAAAAGAAATATAAGCTGTAACAGCAAAGTACTTGCGCATGCCCATTTCAGCAGTAAGCGCAGGTTGTGATTTTATATGAATGAAGTAGAATGTACAGATCTGACACTAAAAATGTCCTGAAATCTTCTCGGTGGCAGCACACAGACTATATAGTTCCATATTTATGACATTTCATGTGAAACATTAAATACATTGAAATTACGTCTTTGAGTAGACCACATGTCACCCACCAGTGCAATATGACTTTGGAGAAATACCTCACACATTAATTAGTATTGTCTCTCTTTTGACCTACAACTGAAAAAATGATCAAAATAATTAAACAAATTTGTAATTTTGACACATTGACGATGTTACCGCATTTTAGCTAGTTGAAAAGAGGTTGAAAAGAGGTCTTAGACATTTAGACCAAGTATAAACCGGTTTTTAACTAGAAATCCCCGCTGAAATCCCGTTTGGTGTTCACTGGGTGTAGTCGTGCCCAATGTCATATTCAAGGATGGCGAAACAAACTAAAGACGCGTTCTTCGCCCTCGTGTCAGAGCCAGGCCCTGCACAGCCAAAAGTTGCTGTGGAAAACTCGATACAGACTCAGAAGAAACCATACAGAAAAAGCCCAATCTACACTTAAAGGGAAATTTCGGTTTATTTCAACCCGTCTCCTATCGTGCTAAATTTGTTTCAAGTCACTAGTGACATAGAAATAATAGTTAGGATGTTAGCCGTTAGCCTAGATACAGCTGTAGCGTCAGACCTGTTAAAACTTAATTGAACGGGCATCCTTTCAAGTGCAAAGTTAGTCCACTAAACAAGCTTTTTCTCCACAAAGACCGCCTCATATCGTTAGGATAAATGTCAGAGAACATATAGAAAACGACATGTAAACGTGTTGTCTTACCTTACCGGTGTGGTGCCATGTTTGTTGTTTACCATTTAGCTAAGGCTGCAACCGGTCCCTTTCCTTGCAACAAAGGTATTCCTCTTCTGTGGGTATTGGGGTACAGCATTCACAGGTAACGTTACACCACCGATCTCCAGAGCTAAATCCTTCCAGCAGCCATTCCTCCTCTGTCGTCCTCTAACGTTACCTGTTGTGCCTCTCTCTCTCCTCCTCCATTCTTCAATTTCACAAAGCTCTTCATCGGTGTATTCTGGCTCAAATAAATAAGGGCGGCCATAAAACTCTGCAAAATCAAATTCCTCCTCCACAAAGTCGAAGTCTGGCAACAAGTCAACCATTATTCTATAAATCTGTCATAAAATAAATGAATGAACCTTTCAGGCTACTGTACGGTTCTGCCTTGCAGCTGCTGTGGCTTGTTATTGCAAGATTTCAAGCATGTTATGAGATCGCTGCCTTTTCTTGCGATATTTCGGCCGCGCTTTGGGAAGCAGAAGTAAACGGTAAACACACAGTAAGGTAAGACAACAACTCTGAAGACCACCTAAATGTGGAATGTTAGTATATAGGCTTTCCACATCAAGAGGCAATGGCCGCCCTTATTTATTTGAGCCAGAATACACTGACGAAGAGCTTCGTGAAATTGAAGAATGGAGGAGAGAGAGAGAGGCACAGTGTTGGGGAAGTTACTTTTAAAAAGTAGTGTTTGCTCGTTACTCGTTACTTCTTGAAAAAAGTAATCCCTTACTTTACTTAGTTACCCTCTGTGAAAAGTAACTTTTTACGTTGCTTTTATGGTGCTTGACTTTGGGTAGAACCCCATCTCATTTCCTCATTTCCTAATTGTGAAAAAATTCGAGTTTCCCACTGGTATTTACCACTTTGGTGATAAAATAAAGATTAAAGAGTGAGAGTTAATTTGTGTTAACTAGGCTACATGAATTTGTTACATGACAGATTACTACTACTAATAGCCTATTTGCCAGACCTGCTGCATCACTGAATGAGGAAAATATTAATATTCACAGACACTATCTTTGAACAAATAGCGTCATATTCATGAATAAATCATTTTCTGTTCTGTTATTACGTGTGTAACTGTGAGACTGTGTTTGTGTAATAGACTCATACTTTGACCTGCACGAATAAATTAATTCATTTTCTCTTCTGGTATGGTATGGTAGGTACTTTATTAACCCCTCGGGGGGAAATTTCAATGTCACAGCAGCAATTTAAAATACACAAAATAGGAGCTGCTGCAACAGGCTGCCGTTCACACAGCGCCAGGAAGGTAGGCAGGTTATGATTGTTCTGTTTTCTGTGAACACAATGCTGCATTTTATTGATGTTTTGGTTGTCGTTTTGATTTCGTTTGAGGTTCTGGGGTCGTATGTTGCCCATGTCTGAGGTCTGACTAGCGAGGTTAACGTTACATTAAACAACACTTACCCAGCCATACAAGTGCAGTTCGCTGTCATTATATAGTTGGTCGACTTGTTCAGAATCGCCCAGGTCTTGTACATTAGTTAACGTTACTGTTTTGTGTCCTTGTCGCTGGCTCGGCAGTACTTCGGTCCGTAGAGCACAAAAACCATCAGATAAATCCCGGTATTCAATATCTTGGACATGACCGCAAAGTACAAAATTATACACATCAAGAGTTTTTCATGCGTATAAACGCTGGGTTTCTCCACAAGACATAAAAAAATGTCCAGCCACTGTAGCTTAGGCCATTTCGTTGGGTCGGTGACCCACTGACCCGACAGTAATTACGGGTCAGGAAACCTCACTCTGTTGCTAATTGTTAGCTTATTACAATAAGCTTATTAAGCTTATTACAATAAGCTAACCTGTCTTCGGTTGACAAACCGTTAAAATAATCCAAAGAGGCGTGTTTATCTTCCATATTCCTCATACGATTCTTTATTTTGGCACTCCTGTCTGTACTGTTGACATGGCAACTGTCACAGTTCCTGCCTAGTGCGCAGCTGAGGCAGACAGGCAGTGTCACCGTCAAATCTGTCCCCGGGAAAAGTAATGTTGTGCCCAACTGACAAAGCAACTACGTTCCATTACCATATTTTCAGTAGTAACGCGTTACACTACTTTTTACCCAATAAAAGTAGTTACGTTACTGTTACAGACAACACTGGAGAGGCACAACAGGTAACGTTAGAGGACGACAGAGGAGGAATGGCTGCTGGAAGGATTTAGCTCTGGAGATTGGTGGTGTAACGTTACCTGTGAATGCTATACCCCATTGCCCACAGAAGAGGAATACCTCTGTTGCAAGGAATGGGACCGGTTGCAGCCTTAGCTAAATGGTAAACAACAAACATGGCACCACAACGGTAAGGTAAGACAACACGTTTACATGTCGTTTTCTATATGTTCTCTGACATTTATCCTAACGATATTAGGCGGTCTTTGTGGAGAAAAAGCTTGTTTAGTGGACTAACTTTGCACTTGAAAGGATGCCCGTTCAATTAAGTTTTAACAGGTCTGACGCTACGGCTGTATCTAGGCTAACGGCTAACATGCTAACTGTTATTTCTATGTCACTAGTGACTTGAAACAAATTTAGGACGATAGGAGACGGGTTGAAATAAACCGAAATTTCCCTTTACGAATGGAATGGCTTAATGAATTTACATGGCTCAGGTACAACCAAACAAATAATACAATTAACTGTGTGTTCTGCACTAGATATGCCCCCAAAATATGCAGGGAAAATGAAGTTCTCAGAAGCAACCAATACTGCACAATTCCTTCTGGACACATACTGTAACCGCCTCACCCGCAAAGCCCTCTGCACCGCTGGTGACCCCACCCACCCGTCACACAACCTCTTGAGCCTGCACTTTATAATAAGTACACATTATTAAGCATTAGTTAAGCATTAATAAATACTGAATTCATCATTTATAAAGCATGTTTCTGACATAAATACTCATTGGTATGTAGTTTATAAACACAGTTATAAATGTTATATTCTTCATTAATAAGCTCATCTCATGTGCTTAATGATTGCATTTTCATACTTTATAAATGATGGATTCAGCATTTCTAAATTAAGTATTACAGCACTTACAAACCAGTTATTTAGGAATTGTCAATATTTTGTAAGGTCATTTAGAAAGTGTTTGTAAAATGATTAATAAACTATTTAGATGTACATTTATGCATGCACTTACACATATACAGTTCAGACATGTGCTGATGGTTAGTGAATGTGTTCGTAGATGTTTTATTAAAAACTCACAAATTTGTTTTCAAATAGAGGTCCTATAAACAGTTATTAATACAGGAATTCATTCATTCAGGTAGTTACGAAGCACTTACTACTCGTTAATTAAGTATTTTGTGTGAGCTCATCTAAAGTGAGCACTATCTATACCTTATAAAGCATTTACAAATGAGATTTAAAGGCTGGAGATGCCTCAAGACTAACAAAAGTCTCAGTTATCTTAACAGACAAAGGAAAGACACAACACAAAGGAATATTGAACATTTTGCATTAATATTTATTGCAACTTCTCAACATATTGTAGCTGTACAACTGTACTGTTGATTGAAAAAGACGTACGTAAAAAACTTGCCAACACCAACAGTGGATCACAGAAGTTTCAAGTGCTACAAATAAAATCTTTAAAGGTATAATACGTAGTTTTTCCACATAAAAATGTCTAAAAACGACTAAAACAATATTATATATTTTGTTAAGTTGTGTACTTTGATTATCAGGAATGTTTCCAACAATTTTTCAAACCCAGATAAATAGGGTCGCATGTCAATGGCGACGTAACTCCAGTTACCATAGCCATTAAATGAAGGAGAAGGAGAAGAAGAAGAAGCAGACCGGATGAGACGTCAGAGAAAGAACGTTACTGTTGCTAGGCTAAGCTAACTCGTCATGGATCATGATTATGCATTGACGGTTGCTGCACCTTCTGACACCGAAGCTGTCCCGGTAAACAAGCCAATAAAACGGAAACGTATGGGTCAACCAAGCGATCCCAGAAGAATCTGGGATAAGAAGAGAGTTAAATCAAGGATAAATATTGGTGTGGCCTATCCGAGATGGAGAGAGCTTCATGAAAATCTAGGACTACAATTCAATGCCGACCTCGCGTGTGTTCTACTAGACAGGTAAGCAAACATCTGGCTGATGTTATCGAAATATTAATCATTTCCACCAGTGTATTGCAAGCACTGCTGCCCGCTGGGGCACCAGCGCTCTGGCCAGCGGCAGATCTGTATCTGTTATATGACTACAACCCACGCTACTTCGTGACGTCATCCAACTCCGTCTTCTGTTATTGTTTTGGTTTGAGACCCCTAGCGGCAGAAAATGACATATTGCACGTTTAACTAAAAAAATATAAAATCTTTCAATATCAAAAAATAAAGTCAGAAAATATGTCAGTGTCATAATTCAACATACATTTGAAATCCTATCTCAAAGAAAAGTCTCAAAATTATTTGAGACAGACTCAACACATGATAAAATAATACAGGAAATGTCATTTTATGACGCTACAAAAACAGTGCACTGATTCCTTTGAATTTGTCTCAGCCATCTCCCACAGAAAGACAAATTCTTGCCAACAATGGTCAGTGACTGCATATGACTACTTGTAGTTTCTGGAAATGTCATGAATCAGTCTGCCAAATGTAGCATCACGGTGTTTCTTTGCGAGCCATTCATTCCACTCAATCACTGAAAGGTGGTCAGAAAGCAAAGTGTCAGTGCGATTTCCCCTGAGCCTCCAGATCTGCTCCTTGTAGGATCTCCAGGCCCTCTCAAGATGCTGGGTATGGGCACCAGTTTGGGGATCTACATACCACCTGCTGTGGTTGACAGTGTGATGGTTGTACCCTAGTGCAGAGAGTACGTGATAGGCACGCCACTCATCAGTGATAACTGAAGATCCAAACCTCACATGATGGGCAATCAAGGGGACTAGATGTCTTCGAGATCTTCTCTCCACACGATGTAGAATAGGCTTTCTTCGTCCTTGATGATGCCTCACACCTATCATACTATATGCTCCACCATTCACTCACTCACTCACTCACTAACGCGCGCACACACACACACACACACACACACACACACACACACACACACACAGGTTTTGGTAGTAATGGTAAACAGTAAATTTAATCGAGAAGACATAATCAGGTTACAAAAAATAAGTAATTAGATTGTAGTCAGTTACAAGGATTACTTGTTTAGATTTGTGATTACATATTTAAAATATGGAAATTTTAAAATTATAAAACTGTACAGTACAGCTGTAGACGTTCATGCCAGCATATTTTTGTGAGGGTAATTTGATTTGACCAATTCTAAATGCTGTTCTACTGTAGGCTATAAGTAACTTGCTCCTCTCAGGTTGCTAGCTTTTAAAATGGTGACTTTATTAATATATCTTGGGAATCAATGTTTGGTCCAAAAGGATTTAGATTAGATTACATATTTTTTGTTATCCAGTAGATAACGTTACTAATTAGGCCTACATACATTACATTGAATTTGTATTCAGTAGCCTGATTACATCTCAAAGTAATCTGACCCAAACCTGCACACAAATCAACACATAATTGCAAATTAGTTTAAATTTACCTATTTAATTATATATTTCTTACCAAGCATATAGATCTCCACTGTTTGTCCTCCTTTTCAGTTTCCTCTTCTGAAGCCACTTTATCAGCTTCAGGGCGTTTCTTTTCGAGGTTTCCTCATTAATAAGCTTCTTTAGTCGGGTGAATCTGCTCATTGTTTGCAACAAAAAAAAAATGCATTAAACTGTGGTGATTTTATAAAGACATCCAGCGTTGTTATGATCTGACCCGCTTGAGTACCCACAATCCCGCTTTCAACACATCATGAAGGTGGGTCAAAAGAATCTGCTTCCACTACGTCATCAACTTGATGGTGGGAGGCGGCAACCTGGCGGCAACATTGAACGGGAGCTGCTCCGTGGAGAAGATGTGGAGCTGAGTGCAGCCAAGATTCGGATGCGAGTCAAAAAGAATGCCGGCGTGGGGATGGATACATTGTCGGCGGCCGTCATCGACACTAGTGGTGAGTATGTTTGTTTGCCAACACACATTATGGATGATGGCTAGCTTGTTAGTGACGTTAGCTGAAGGGCCCAAGACACACTTTATTATTCAACGTAAAAGTAGCATTGACATAACCTGTAAATAACCATCAAAGCCTAGCTAATTCACCGACAGATAATATTAAAACCTTAAAAGTACCTAAAAAGAGGAGGGTTATTCACATACCCGCTCTGAATATGCATGGTGCAAGGCCATTAGCCCTCCCATTGTTACCTTTTGATACTACAAGACAGGGTTGTAACGTTAAATGTTAAAAGACGACGTTTTTTGTTCATTACTATATAGTAATAGTGAAATTGATAGTGATTTTAATAATAATGATAATAATGATGATAAATGCACCCCAATGTGCTGTACTACATAAACTAAATTACATGCACTGAGTACTTCACACAATAGAAATAAAACTATTTGCATAAGCTATATGTATGTTAGACAAAAATACATATATACATATATACATATGTATGCATATATACATATAACATGCATACACCGACATATTATTGTATCTGAACATAAACTGAATAGAAATGAATACATTTCACTTGAGAACTACTATTTAAAGTTGCTTAAAGGTCAAGGCATGCCAAAATCACCAGTGTCTGAAAATATATTCAACTGGTATATAACGTTCTACATGCATTTTATAATGAACAGTTTCTTTCATTTAGGTGTGTCCATGGCACCTACTGGGTCAGAGGAGAGGAGGACAAGAAGAAGAAGAAGAGAAGGAAGAAGAAAGGGAACGAGAAAAAGAAGAAGTCAAAGAAAATGGAACCAAAGACACGTAAGAGAGATAAAAATGCTACATGTACTGTAACCCCTTTCTACTCACTGGGTTTTTGGTTTGGTCCTGCTTAGCTCTGCTGTACAATTGTTCCTCTCCTGGCTGGTTCTTCTCACATGATGTGACATTGTGTGTGTGATTGCTGTTGGCGCTAACTAACTAAATGTACCATAACAAATCACTTTCTGGATAGAGTGAAATAACCTGGTGAACCATCTATATATAAGTCTCTTAGTTGCAACTGCCCTGATCTTAAGTCTCATACTGGATCATACTAGATTGAAACTGAATGTGAGTGTGTGACTCCCAAGCCTACGTTGAGTGTAGCGTGTGTGTGTGTCTGTGTGTGTTTGTGTGTGTGTTTGAAAGCGTATGTGTGCAAATGCAACCATTTTTTACTGTGGATAACACTAATTCTTTGTCCTCTGAATTGCAGCCCAAAATCTGGATCAGGTGGTCTCCCGGTACAAAAAAATTCTCAGGCTGTTCAGTTGAGGAGGGACCATGTCTGCTGCTTTCAAGCATGTTGGGGTGGACCGGAACACGGTTGTTGTCACTGCTCCAATCGCGGAGCTGTTTATCGCTGCACCCAGCAAATATAAGGAACTCCTTAAAAACCACAACAGTCAGGGGAAACTCAGTGTGTTTGCCACACAGTGTGCCACTTCAATTCAGGAGCATCCAGGAATAGCAGACACAGTTAAAGCCTTTAAGGTTTCCAGAAAGCTGCTTCCCCTAAAAACAAAGTAAGCTATAATAATAAAAAGTTCATTGTTGAATTTTGACATTGTGGGAGATTTTATTACAAGATTTAATCTGTGTTATGATTTTATCATGTGTTGAGTATATTTATTTTATCTGTCTCAAATACTTTTGAGACTTTTCTTTGAGATAGGATTTCAAATGTATGTTGAATTATGACACTGACATATTTTCTGACTTTATTTTTTGATATTGAAACATTTTATATTTTTTCAGTCAAAGATTTTATTTGTAGCACTTGAAACTTCTGTGATCCACTGTTGGTGTTGGCGAGTTTTTATTCAGCCATGTTTACGCTCGTACGTCTTTTTAAATCAACAGTACAGTTGTACAGTTAAAATATGTTGAGAAGTTACAATAAAATAAATAAAGAAATTTGTGAGTTTTTAATAAAAAACATCTACTAACACATTCACTAACCATCAGGACATGTCTGAACTGTGTATGTGTAAGTGCATGCATAAATGTACATCTAAATAGTTTATTAATCATTTTACAAACACTTTCTATATGACCTTAAAAGCCATTGAAAATTCCTAAATAACTGGTTTGTAAGTGCTGTAATACTTAATTTAGAAATGCTGAATCCATCATTTATAAAGTATGAAAATGCAATCATTAAGCACATTATAGATGAGCTTATTAATGAAGAGTAAAACATTTATAAACTACAATGAGTATTCATGTCAGAAACATGATTTATAAATGATGAATTCAGTATTTATTAATGCTTAGTCTCTATATACAGACTCTACATTAAGTGAATGTAGAGTCTGTAGGCAAACCCCCGAGATCTCGCCTCCGGAAGAAGAGTGGAAGAGCCCTGGTTTCCAGTTGTAGGCTGTTTGTAGCCTGCGTGATATTGACCAATCACGTTTGAGCCTGCTGCAGTTGCCAGGTTAAACGGTCTGTGCGGTGAACTAACGAGGCAGAATACAATTGGCGTCACTGCAAACTCTGAATCCATCGCAATGGTTCAGCATATTTACTTAAATATAAACGGAAGTCGGAAACGGAAATTCGCCTCCTCCGCCCAAATCAAACCTGAATGCCAAAGAAGAGGCTGTATCACTGTCTGCCGGAAGTCAGATGCCGAATACAGTCGATGGGTTACGAGAATGATTAATGCTTAACTAATGCTTAATAGTGTGTACTTATTATAGTGTTACCCACAATTCAAACATGATACACTAATGAAACACATTAATAGCTTAAAACATAAAATCTCCTGAGACAAGTTTACACATTAAACAGATTCCCCACTTCCAGCAGCCTTACGCATACAGGAGGCTACAATACAATCTGCAGAGGAAGCTGAAATGTCCGGACTTTAGAGAGCATCAGAAAAATGAATGGCCGCGGAAAGACTGGAGGAAAAGCCAGAGCCAAGGCAAAGACCTGCTCCTTGAGTGCTGGGCTCCAGTTCCCAGTCGGCCGTGTTCACAGGCTGCTGCGCAGCCAATGAGACCCGTTACCCGTATCATCCCCCGTCACCTACAGCTGGCTGTCCGCAACGATGAGGAGCTCAATAAGCTGCTGGGCGGAGTCACCATCGTGAAGTTAAGAAACTGCTCTATTAAACTTTTAACAGGTCTATATTAGCGTTAACGTTACCTTGCCAAGGCCTACGTCTATCATAGACGTAATGAGGAGAAGAGGGATGGGACTTTGGAGGTAGGTGGGAGTAATGGATGTTCAAATTTTTTCTAAGTGCTGTGTGAAATGCAAGAAAGGTAAGGGTTGCTTTAAGTGTTTATTCAGAAAAACAAGTTACTTCAGAAATATGCCAGGAATGACTACAATATTTGAAACTGTTTCTGTGCTGTTAACTTTATAGATATGTAAATTTGTAGGTGCCACAGAGATTGAACTATTCAGTCTGATGACAGGCAGAGACACTGTTCCTATTTGCTCATGGTTTGGGTGTACAGTGAATATTATTCCAGATCAACATTTTATTGTACACAACAATTACAAATAAAATGTCATTTTAATTCAAGGAGTCTACGATGCCACCAAAGAGGCATATCATCATCTAGAGACAGAGTAAGGGTGGTTAGAGAAGACAGTTGCCATGGGAGTCGATGGTGCTACAGTCAATCTTGGGCATAAAGGAGGTGTAATATCCCTCCTACCAGCTGAGGCAAGTGCTTTTATTGTCCTGTTTCATTGCTTGCCACATAGGTAGGTTATGTGGACAAGAAAGCTAAAGTTAGGGGTAATAAACAATGTATGTATGTATATTTAAGTATGATTCATTTAAACTGTAGATTTGAGCTGGCAATGCTGCCTGTGCAAAGAAAAATCTCCATGGTGGACCAAGTCTATAATCTCCTTAACATGGTGTGGAAGACGTACCACTTTAGCAGCAAAACTATGAGAGAGTTAATAGCCCTCGAGAGAAGCTGGGTGTGCGTGTCAACGTCCCAGGTGGTGCCAATAGGACACGCTGGCTCCCACATGTAAACCAGGCCCTGCAAACCTCACTGAGACGTGGAGGAAAGTATCGAAACTTGCAGAATCCAGGGCAGTTCACAGCAGTCTACGTCCACATGGAACATTTGACTGCATCCTCAAGCAATACAGACATTGCTGGGAGAGCAAGGAAGGTTTGTATTCAATTTCAAAATAACTTTTTAATATTTTGTATCAATAAACAGAGGTATATTAGTTTTGTCCTGCAGGTCAAGACAATGATTGAAGATGGAATCTTTGTAGCTTTCTGTAACTTCCTGGCTGACTTGTTTGTTAAATCCAGCCCTCACCCTCAAAGGAATGATGTTATATTGTGTCAGGTAAGGCTGATGTGACAGTACACTGTTTCAGCTAAATTAAACAAAAGTATGTTTTCCCCCTTAATGTTCACATTTCTAAGAAAAATGCCTGTCAATGAGATTGAAAAACTCATTGTGACTGTTGAGGCCATGGCTGTCAGATGCAAGCCAGGTGGTAGGCTAGCAGAGCTACAGGCAGACCTTAAGGCCCAGAAACAAAGGCAGGATGTTGATGGTGATGAGACTCACCCTCTCGACAAATATTAGGTGAATTAGGGGAAAAAGTACGTCTGGAGCCCTGATTTATGTGATGCATGTATTCATCTTTATGCTGATGACACAGTTGTTTATTGCTCTGCTTCTACTCAGACTCAGGCCCTTTCCCAGCTTCACCTAGCTTTCAGTGGTGTTCAATATTTCCTGTTCAATCTGAATTTTGTCCCAAATGCTGATAAAACAAAGTGCATGTCATTCACAAAAGCAAGGAGGAAGCTTACAAAACTCCCAACTACTGTTTCACATCAGAACAAGAGCACAGAGTGGGTTTCATCTTATAAATACCTGGGCATTGTGTTAGATGATTGTCTTTCTTTTAAGCTTTTTGAACTACTTGTGAAAAGGCTTAAGCTGAAACTAATGTCCCTGCTTTTATTCTAGAAGTAGGAATCGCTTCTCTGGTGACGGCCCCTGCTTGGCTGCGTTGGTTGGTTTAGTTCATGCTATGTTGATGACGTAATTGGTAACATGATGTGTTGTCTTTTCCCCGAGGTCATCAGCTGTTTAATTGTCCAGGGGCAGTCACACTTGACCAAAACAAAAAATACATTCTACATATTTGACTGTGCTTGATTATGAGGATGTATCTTGTGTGAATGCACCCTCACAGTGTTTGCAAGCAAGCAAGCAAAACTTTATTTATATATATAATATATATACAGTACAGGCCAAAAGTTTGGACACACCTTCTCATTCAATGTGTTTTCTTTATTTTCACGACTATTTACATTGTAGATTCTCACTGAAGGCATCAAAACTATGAATGAACACATGTGGAGTTATGTACTTAACAAAAAAAGGTGAAATAACTGAAAACATGTTTTATATTCTAGTTTCTTCAAAATAGCCACCCTTTGCTCTGATTACTGCTTTGCACACTCTTGGCATTCTCTCCATGAGCTTCAAGAGGTAGTCACCTGAAATGGTTTTCCAACAGTCTTGAAGGAGTTCCCAGAGGTGTTTAGCACTTGTTGGCCCCTTTGCCTTCACTCTGCGGTCCAGCTCACCCCAAACCATCTCGATTGGTTCAGGTCCGGTGACTGTGGAGGCCAGGTCATCTGCCGCAGCACTCCATCACTCTCCTTCTTGGTCAAATAGCCCTTACACAGCCTGGAGGTGTGTTTGGGGTCATTGTCCTGTTGAAAAATAAATGATCGTCCAACTAAACGCAAACCGGATGGGATGGCATGTCACTGCAGGATGCTGTGGTAGCCATGCTGGTTCAGTGTGCCTTCAATTTTGAATAAATCCCCAACAGTGTCACCAGCAAAACACCCCCACACCATCACACCTCCTCCTCCATGCTTCACAGTGGGAACCAGGCATGTGGAATCCATCCGTCACCTTTTCTGCGCCTCACAAAGACACGGCGGTTGGAACCAAAGATCTCAAATTTGGACTCATCAGACCAAAGCACAGATTTCCACTGGTCTAATGTCCATTCCTTGTGTTTCTTGGCCCAAACAAATCTCTTCTGCTTGTTGCCTCTCCTTAGCAGTGGTTTCCTAGCAGCTATTTGACCATGAAGGCCTGATTCGCGCAGTCTCCTCTTAACAGTTGTTCTAGAGATGGGTCTGCTGCTAGAACTCTGTGTGGCATTCATCTGGTCTCTGATCTGAGCTGCTGTTAACTTGCCATTTCTGAGGCTGGTGACTCGGATGAACTTATCCTCAGAAGCAGAGGTGACTCTTGGTCTTCCTTTCCTGGGTCGGTCCTCATGTGTGCCAGTTTCGTTGTAGCGCTTGATGGTTTTTGCGACTCCACTTGGGGACACGTTTAAAGTTTTTGCAATTTTCCGGACTGACTGACCTTCATTTCTTAAAGTAATGATGGCCACTCATTTTTCTTTAGTTAGCTGATTGGTTCTTGCCATAATATGAATTTTAACAGTTGTCCAATAGGGCTGTCGGCTGTGTATTAACCTAACTTCTGCACAACACAACTGATGGTCCCAACCCCATTGATAAAGCAAGAAATTCCACTAATTAACCCTGATAAGGCACACCTGTGAAGTGGAAACCATTTCAGGTGACTACCTCTTGAAGCTCATGGAGAGAATGCCAAGAGTGTGCAAAGCAGTAATCAGAGCAAAGGGTGGCTATTTTGAAGAAGCTAGAATATAAAACATGTTTTCAGTTATTTCACCTTTTTTTGTTAAGTACATAACTCCACATGTGTTCATTCATAGTTTTGATGCCTTCAGTGAGAATCTACAATGTAAATAGTCATGAAAATAAAGAAAACGCATTGAATGAGAAGGTGTGTCCAAACTTTTGGCCTGTACTGTATATATATATATATATATATATATATATATATATATATGCATGACATTTGAGGTTGTGCCCTTATACTGAATATCAGGACAGCTGTGATCTTCATCTTCATTCAGCACTGCAGCCTCCTGCCTACAACTGAATCGCAGAGATGTTGATATTTAATACAACAGCACTCCCTCTAGTGTTATATTGCTTTATTCTGCTATATTCTAGCCCATATAGGAATTACAACCCATTCTCATCTGTCCCAAGGAGCTAACTTTTTAATTCTGATAAACTACAAACACAATAAACACGAAAGAGGGGCAGGTACTGTTGAGGTTTTGTTTAAAACAGCTATCTGACCATTATGTGTGTGTGTGCATGTGTGTGTATATGTATACATATATATATATATATATATATATATATATATATATATATATATGTCTGTGTGTATGTATATATGCATATGTATGTGTGTACATGTAAATCATATCCTATCAAATTGAGTAAAAAGGTGATCAAGAGCACCAAAACCTAAGCATAATCACTGTGTTGAGTTGTATTATCAATATATTATGAATGTATAATCAATATATTACCAGTGTGTCATCAATACATTACTACTGCATCATCAATATGTTATCACTGTGTGAATATGAAAGAAAAAGCCAAGCAAGATCCAAATATAATAGTAGAATGAAGCCCCTATAGTAAAAGCAAGCCAGGAGAAGGAGGGGCAGCTTCAAGCATAGAGAGACTAGGGCCCACTGGCAGGCTAAAAGACACCGTAGTACATATACGGCCTGGAAAACACACCTCACCCCGAGGACAGTCCAAGCACCAGCAACATACACACCAACTCAGACCTGGAGATACATGAAGGGAGGGGTTAAGATAAGGACGATAAAGACGAAAACTGCTGAAGTTGACACTTTTGAGAAAAACAACCCACCCAACCAGTTTTAACTGGTTTGAGGGGGGTTTCCAGGGGCCTTTCAGGGGTCAAGTGACGTAGAAGTGATGTTGTGACTAATATGAATT
Organism: Epinephelus fuscoguttatus; assembly: GCF_011397635.1. Classification (NCBI taxonomy): domain Eukaryota; kingdom Metazoa; phylum Chordata; class Actinopteri; order Perciformes; family Serranidae; genus Epinephelus; species Epinephelus fuscoguttatus. Next base: position 2,141,247 of record NC_064770.1, on the reverse strand, counting down.
AGAAAAAATAAGAGTAGTTCTACACATATGATTGGTTAAAAACTTAAGAAAGTGAGCAAGAGAGAGAGAGAGAGAGAGTGAGAGACTAGGTATTAAGGTCATTGCCCAGGGCCCGTAGTCACAAAGATTCTCAGAGTCCTCTCTGAGAGCTCCTAACTTAGCCTAAAAATTCCTTGCAAGGAATCTTAGCTTAAGAGTGATTCAGGAAGTTTCTGAGAGCAACTCTGAGCAAGGAGGGGACAGAAACTTTTATCTTAGTGAGGAGGTGTGGTTGACCCCGTTGCTAGGTATGACGCAGTCTTCTAAAAGCTGTGATTGGTTGTTACAAAAAGAAAAAAAAAATGCGCTCTAATAATGAATGGACAGTGAAATCAACCATCATAGAACTTAGACTGTATTAAGAAATGTGTAATCGTGAAAATAATTTTATGTCATCATGATGAAACTCAACAAAATTAAATTAATTGTTACACAGCTTCAAAATGTTTGAACGTACCTCATTCACATGCCGATTATTATATTGATTTTCTTATTGTTATGTTTACTCGCCATGCTGGTAATTTTACTCCTTAATCTATTTGATATTAATGGAGGACGCAGACTCAGCTGTCAGCAATTACTGTGATTCCTGAACTCCTTGTAAAAAGCGGTTTGATTTGGCAGAATGACCAAAACAACGAACAAAATGGAGAAAAAAAAAACGAGAAACCCGAACTGGACAGAAGAGCAGTGCCTTCTGTTAGCACAGCTTGTGGAGGAGAACAAAGGAGTTTTAAGAGGGAAATTCGGTCCCAGGATCACGGCACAAGGGAAGAGGCAGACTTGGGAGCGTATTGCCCGACAAATCAATGCATCATTCCCTCTCCTTTTACGCATAAGCGATGAGTGTGAGAAGTGCTGGTATGTGCTGCAATCCAAAGCGGGCGTTATTGCGTTACTACGCTGGGTGGGAAAAGTAAGCTCATCCCTGATGAGGTCACCCACAAACATTATCCCTGCACTATCAAGCCGGGAGTCTTATTAAATCACTGTTGTTCAATATACGGAGAATATCTCTCCTTCCTCTCTGTCTTTCCGCAGTTTTTCACCTTAGGAGCTCTCTTAAGGCCTAAGATGCTTTGTGAATAACTTTTATCTTACCAAGGGAAAATTCTAAGAAAAATCTTAGAATTCCTCGAATTCTAAGATTTTTCACTAAGAGTTACTTTTAGTCTTAGGATTCTTTGTGAATACGGGCCCTGGCCTTTTGGGCTCAGTTCTTGGTCTGGACCACCAACTCAAATGGTTTTATTTGGATGTCATCTCTGAATAAATAAATCTTCTTGTATTGGACTTCTGATCAACCTCCTGGTTTTTCCTCAGAGTGCTCTGAACTTTCTTTGGTTTTATTGAAGGCAATATTTACTGAATATAGATCAACACCACAGACTATTTTTTGGGCAACAAATTAATCCACAACAGTACCAGCCTCTACAGAGGACATGGGGAGAAGCAATGCACAACCTAGGGTGCCTGGTCTATCATTCTGTGCACAAAAATGACAAGGTATCAGAACTTCTTAATTGTCATCCCCCCACCTCCAACTATGAAGGTGACCAGTGGTCATGCTAAAATGTACTAAATCTGCAAAAAAATTAGAGACGATTTGATCTATTTTCAGTATAATGCCACCTTTAAGTTATAAAATAGGCTGAAAGCTTCACCATTACACCGGATTCACAACATACAGTTCTGCATCCAGCGTCAATATGGCTTTACAAAGCAAAAGACCATACCTGGTAAATGTAACCATTGTCAGTAACCGACGGCTGGTTGGAGGTAATAGTGCGAGGACCCACAGGTGTCTTCAGTATCTCTTCACAACCTGGCAGGGGAAGGGTAAAACAGAGAGAGAAAAAAAACCTGAAGCACCACATCTCATGTCTGTAATGTAAATATGACGCAACAGCAGTTAGCATAGCTTAGTGGAAACAGGGGCAAACAGCTAGCCCGACTCTGTCTACAGGTAATATTTCACCTGCCAGCTCATCTAAATCTCACTGTCCATTCTCATAACAGCGCAGGTAAAATGCAGGATTCAGCAACCTCTCTGCTGTGCCTCCTTGGTACATAATTTACATATCCAGTGCATTTCTTACCTTTAATGGCAAACACTCCATGGCAAAAGTCTTTGAAGTTGATCTTCCTATGAGTGTTAGGATCTAGGTACCTGATTAACTTCTTCACCTGCAAGAAACAGAAGTCAGTCAGGGATCTTAACAGTATGGACACAGTACTGCACCCTCTATCCTTAGACTCTCAGCAGGGACATTAGGCATCAGTTCAGCCGTGTGAGTAAAACCCTTTTAATTGACTGCTGTATATTAAAAAGTCCTATCAATCTGAAATGGGTTGTGCCACAGAAATGATGGGGATCTATGGACTTGCATGTAGCAATGCAAGCTGCATAACCTTGTTCTGCTAAATCACTGGATCTTGAATGAAATAAAGCACAGCAGTGAAGCCTTCTGATGGCAGCAGCCTTATGATCCTGCTCTGTATCAGTGGCATGGTTGGTAGCTTGGGCTGCAGCTCAGGATTTATCTTTCAGATGACTGGCATACCATCTATCACCAGGGGCTCACCAGTGAGCGTCTAGTGGCTGGGCCTTGAACTATGGGACCCGGTCGGGATCAGTCCAAATGAATAACATGGAGCCGTCACCCTGTGAGCTCACCACCTGCAGGGACTGGCATCAGGTGCATTGTGTGCCGGGCAGCAGGCAAGGATGGGCACCTGGGCGTGCTGACCTTTGGTGTCGCAGGTTAGCTCAATCTGTTGAAATGTAGGCTCCTTCCATGCTCCATCTTTGTCCTTGAAAACTAGGAACTTGAATTATTGTTTAATTTTTCTCGACACTTTCAAACCTTCAACAAAAGATAGAGTCTGGTGTGAACAGCTGTGTGGCAGAAAATGATGGTGGTTCACAAGGGGAGCATGATGTTGAGGCTTCATTAGATGTCACACTGTCTGTTTTTTAGTAAAATTTTGGTAGCAGCCTTGATGTAAAAAAACAATCCAAGACTCGGAAATTGTCAGACACCTCTCTGTCAATGCAAAATTTATGCTGACCTATGCTATTTCAGTTATTTAAAAATATCAGCTATACTTTGTGTGATTAATATTGAACAATGATAACATACAACTTCGAGACAGTCATGAGTACAAGGAAATCAACTCAACGCTTTGAGAATCCCCCCCCCCCTGCTGAGTCTGCTAACTGGCCAACGGAGGCTTTCAAATGTAAACAGCAGAAAAAACATCAAGGAAAAAATGGAACGGATGAGCTCCAGCTACAATCCCGACTACATGGACAAAGCATGACCATCTCTGCATCCATCTCATCATCGAAAGAGGTACCAAGGCGAATGTGAAGGGATCAAACACCAGCCATATAAATGTTCTCTGCCAAGCATCCAGCCAATGAACAAGTGCTGGATAATAAACTGGACAATCTCCATGCCCAAATCAATTTCCAGTGGGGGGTGCTGGTGGGACAGTCTGAATATCAACACTTTACCTGCAAGAGTATTATTTTTAAGTTGCCAGCCACCGCCAGCATTTTTGATGATGTTCACTAATCTTTCAAGACCCACATAATAATTTGTTCTATGAATATGAAAACAGTATATACATGAAACTAAAAAAGACACCTTCTGTTTTTAAACACAAAAAACTTTTATTCTATCTTATGCCATTCCTTTTTTTATCAACACTTGAATTTGTGCATTTTCATTGAAAAATAATGTGGGTTTTTTTTTTCAAAATTCTGAGAAAAATGCATTTTTGTCAAACACAGTCATTTCAAGTATAAAATCAATTTCAGATTTACATTTTTTTTGTATTTTTCCTCATTTTTTTGTGTCAGTTTTAAATGTATAAATGAAAATAGTAATAATAATAATGAAAATAATATTCTCTTTGAGGTATAGTGGAACACGATCAGTGATCATTTAATGTTCTGTTGTCTCCCTCTCCTCTGTGGTCGTCTTGTCTGTGTGTCACTGTCGCCATCATGGAGATCCAGTTTCTTTCCATCAAACTCATTTCCTTCTTCGCCAAAATCAGATTCAGAATGTTGATCAAAACAGGAATTGTTGGAGTCTGAGTCCATCAACATCTCCACGGCTTGCACAACTGTAAACTTTTCAGTCGGTGCCAGCATTTTCGTGCAGTTTACAAGCGGCTACATTTCTGTAATCATCTTCCTCTGGTTTCCAGTGGATCTTCTTCTTTGTTTATTTTTTGATTTGGCCATGCTGCTCTAGTTCATGAGATGTGTAACAGCGCCCCCTATCTTATAACAGTGAAAAAATGACTTGCCGGAAAATCTCGTCAATGGCAGAGAAGCATTTGGGCATAAATGACAGAAAAAATTGTCAATGGCAGGGAAAGAGTCAAACTGCTATCCCAATGATCTGTTATTGTCAATGAAATGCAGACCGCACTTTCTACCAAGTGAATTAACTTTGGTCATCATCACGGTGGTCTACATTCCACCACAAACAAATACAGAGACTGCCCTGTAAGATCTCTGCAAAGAGCTGAACCACTCAGAGACTTTTAATCCTGGTGCTGTGCTCATTATTGCTGGAGACTTTAATCACACTAACCTTAAGAAGGTTTTGCCTGACTTCCATCAACATACTGACTGCATTAAAGGGGGAATACGGTCACTGGATCACTATTATACAGAGTTCAGAAAACAGCTACAGAGTAGAACCCCTTTCCCGGCAAGAGTGACCATGTAGCCATCCTATAAAGATTTAAGTATGTAAACAAACTGGTGCATCCCTCCAGTGACGTGAGAGGTCACTACAGTTTGCCTACCGTTTCAACTGATCTACAGAAGATGCCATAGCACACATCCTTCTCACCACCCTATCTCACCTGGAAAACAAAGGAAGCTATTTGAGATTGCTTTTCACTGACTATAGTTCAGTGTTTGATATCATAGTTCCTTCCAGGCTGGTCACAAAGCTCAAGGAGCTGGGATTAAACACCTCACTGTGCATGTGGATCCATGACTTCCTGTAAGGCAGGCCCCAAGGTGGTGAGTGGGCTGACACACCTCTTCCATCCTCATCCTTAGCACAGGAGCACCCTAGGGCTGTGTTTTGAGTCCCCTGCTTTACTCCCTGTACACATACGACCTTGTAGGCAGTACACATACGACCTTGGGGCGGCTGTGGCTCAGAGGTAGAGCGGGTCGTCCACCATTCAAAAGATCAGCGGTTCAATCCCCTGCTCCTCCAGTCTGCATGTTGAGGTATCCTTGAGCAAGATACTGAACCCCAAATTGCTCCCGATGTTCCATCGGTGTGAGTGTGTTAAAACTGAGTAGCAGTAGCAGGTGGCACCTTGTGTGGTAGCCTCGGCCACCAGTGTATGAATGTGTGTGTGAATGGGTGAATGTGACTTGTAGTGTAAAAAGCGCTTTGAGTGGTCGGATGACTAGAAAGGTGCTATACAAATGCAGGTCCATTTGTAGCCACTTCAGACTCCAACATCATCACCAAGTTTGCTGACAACACAGCTGTGATGGGCCTGATCACAGATAACGATGAAAAGGCCTACCTGGGGCATCAGTGTCTTAGTGGATAGAGCAGGCGTCCCATGTACAAGGCTGGGCCCGGGCAGACCATTAGATTCCAACCCACAGCATTCATGTCATTCCCCCTCTCTCCCCCCACTTCACACTCAGCTTTCCTATCGATTAAAGGCAAAAATGCCCATAAAAATATCTAAAAAAAAAAAAAGAGAGAAAAGGCCTACCTGAAAGAAGCAGAGAACCAGACACGCTGGTGTCAGGACAACAACAACAACAACAACCTTCACCTGAATGTCAGCAAAACTAAGGAGATGATATTGGACTTTGGGAAGAAGCAGTAAAGGAACCAAGCCCGGTTCTAGGCAGGCACATATGAGGGGGCAGTCATAAATGTGAAGGGGGCATCATGCTCCAGCACATTTTTGCCATAGGTAGAGCTGACAAATAAAGGTCACTCACTCACTCACTCACTCACTCACTCACTCGCAGGATGTGGGGACGCTGTGTGAGTGCCCTATAGCACCCTATAACAAGCTCGCCGCTTGTTTTGTTGTTGATAACAGTGTTTTCTACATGGAATTGGGTTGTTGTTAGCTGTGTGTCCAACCCCCAGCCTAAAGGAATGGATTGCACTTTGTCAGGCCTCTACCCTAAGACCTGTCCAACTTGGGTGTCCCACCTGAAGACTAAGCTCCTTCTGGTATAGCTCTTAGGGTCACTGAGGCACACAAACCCCCTGACTACAATAAGGTGGCAATCCCTCAGGGAGAAAAACTGAAAAATAAAATAAACAAAAAATAAAATAAAAATTAAGAAAAAATAAAATAAAAATATCCTTCATCCAGGCACAACCAACATCTTAACATTTATCTTATTGGATGGCCATTAGGCATCTAGGCATATGAAATAAATTTGAACCTAATAATTACAATAACCTCACTATAGCCAGTATTTACCAAAGCTAGTCTTATAAAAAAAAGAACGTATCAAACTAACATAACTAACAAACACAACAGATATAGGCTAGAGCAGAACATTTTATATTTTGTTTTGTTTTTTGTCATTTTCTGTTGTTTTTTTTTTTATTTTTTTGCTAGCAATTTAACAGATGTCTCTTCACTCCACTCTCCTTTGAGCTGCTGAAAGCTGCAGGAGTGAAAAGTTAATAAAAGCTTTGTAAAAAAAAAAAAACTGTGATTATCAAAAAACAGCGTGCAGAACTAGAGGCTGGGTGGGGCTTTATGTAGGGGTCTGGCACACACAGGGCATTTGTCCTCAGTATGTGACATGATGCAGCAGGCAGCACTCATTTCTCGCTGTGCTAGTGTGATTGAAGAAACGTTCGCACTGACAGGCTCACTCTCTATGCTCACTCTTTGTTGTTAACTATATATTAAGTAGGCTATCTCACGCTAATGGCTTACGCTACGACGAGTTTAATGGAGCTTCACTTCACTGCTGCATTCTGCCTCACTGAGACTGAGAAACCTGATGCCGATGCATCTTGGCTCATTTGATACTAAACAGTGATTAGGTGTTTACTGGGGGGAGGGTCTCTGCCGACTGCAGACAGTAACGTTAGATCACACACAGCTGGCACACAGCACGGAGTGGAGTGGAGACAAATGAGAAAACTTTTGTGCCTTTTTTGGCGGATTTGATTTGAGGGGGCAAGACATTTGTTTAAGGGGGCATTGCCCCCTCTTGCCCCTGCATAGAACCGGCCTTGAAAGGAATTACACTCCCCTTAATATCAATGGGTCCTCAGTGGAGAGCTTGGATAACTTCAAATACCTTGGTGTCCACATCACTGAGAGCCTGACCTGGACACTACATACTGATTCAGTGGTGAGAACAGCAAGGCAGAGACTGTTTCACCTATGATGCCTGAGAGAATTAAAGGTATCCCCTAAAATGCTGAGAAATTTCTACTCCTGCACCAACAAGACTGTCCTGATGGGAAACAGCACCAAACAGGGCCGCAAGGCCCTGCAAAGAGTAGTTAATTCTGTTCATTCTGCTGAACACACTATAGGCACTGCTCTACCCTGCATAAAAGATGTTTACACTAGACATTGCAAAAATAAGGCTAGGAGAATAATTAAAGATCCCAGCTATCCGGATAACTGCCTTTTCACCCTGTTCAGGTAGAGGGTACCGCATACACCAGACCAGCACTGAACAGGAGGAGCTTCTACCCTCAGGCCACAAGTATACTGAATGATGACCTTGCCTTATCCTAAACACTGACATTTAATTATTATTACAACTACTACTATCCTAAGGACAGAGGGATGTCGTATGCTGTAAAGCCCTGTGAGGCAAATTGTGATTTGTGATATTGGGCTTTATAAATAAAATTGATTGATTGATTGATTGATTGACTATTACAATTATTTTATGATTTCATGAGACACATAAATTGAACTGATTGTGTGATGATCAATGTTGGGACTGTTAGTAATTGCACTATAAAAGTAACTAATTACCTGGAAAAGTAACTATAGCGTTACTTTTTTATAAAATGCTCAAATATGTCAAATTGCTTGGACACCCCCCCTTAACAGAACATGTGTTCATTTTGCCAAATGTGTACATGCATGCAATTTGTTACTAGGACAACTTTAAAGGACAACTTCGGTATTTTTCAACCTGGGCCCTGTTTCCCCATGTGTATGTGTGCGTATGATTCATGGGTACAACTCATTCTAAAACTGGTTCAGTATTGAGGGAGGCGGATGCAACCGGAGCCGCGAAACGAGCTAAAACAGTAACGGGGCCAAATGCATCCCGTATAAGTTTGCGCATTAAAAGTGCTTTTTTTTCGCCACTGACCGGTTCAGATCACCAGTGCTATGAGTGGAGTTAGCTGTCAGTCAGTGTTGGAGCAGAGAGGGGGAGGGCTGCCCCGCTGGGTACTGTAAGTGAGTATGTGTGTATGAAGTGTGTGTTTTTTCGCCACTGACCGGTTCAGATCGCCAGTGCTATCTCTGTAAATAGCATACTAACCAGGCTACAACAATGTTCTCATCGGCCCCGTCTGTCACGGCATGTCCCCAGATCTCGATTTCTTTCTTTTTAGGGGTTTAGGGGTTTAGGGGTAGAGGAGCAGAGACTCATTGTGTTCTGTGGGGTAAAATGACTGTTTCTGCCAATAGAGTATGGGGGCTTTAAGGAGAGCATAATGTAACTGCGTCAGTTTTCTGTTGTAAAGGGCTGTCTGACAGCAAGGTGATATTCTAAATATAATGTGTACTTCAAGTTATGTTGATTTTTTTTTAGGTGACCCTTTTTATGTGGCTAAAATACATTTTGCTGCTGCCCCCTTCTACATTCACCAGACTACTTTGACAGAAACACTAATTTTACCTAAATTTTACTAATTTTAGCTCTGATGTGCAAATCCTTTTTAACTTCTATTCAATTGAATACAGTCCAAAGACAAGATATTCAATGTTCAAACTCATAAACACTATTAATTTTTATTAATATGCATTTATTCTGATTTTGATGTCTGCAACATTTTCAAAAAAAGTTGGGACAGAGGCATGTTTACTATGGAAGCGAATCGTGACTAATATTTAAATTAAAATGTATAGACAGAAAATGTATGTACGGAAATGCTTTTTCATTTTAAGAATGTGGCTGCATTATTTGACTCATAAATAAAATTAATCATCAATCATCCTATTTGCATTTTAATTTTCTTCTTCAAGACTGCTCATTCTTTTACTTAATTAAAATGTATGAAAATTATTTAACGTGTCAGTGTCACAGGGTCAGTGTCAGAAAGCACAATCTCAGGGAGCGCCATGATCTGTGATGCATCCATATATCAAATGTGCACACCGCCCCCTACCGTATTAGATGGGCAGCACGGTCAGCTGAAGAAGAGCGGCTACTGACATCACTCTCCTACGCCACTCAGATTGCCAAATCATTTTTGAATTATGGGCACTATTTTGCAGGGCAGACCACAAAAATGAAATAGCATTGTCTTCTTTGTTTTATTATTATGGCATAAAATGTGCAGTCTTGAAGAAGAAAATGCAAATGCAAATAGGTTGATTGATTATTCATTTTATTTATGAGTGAAATAATGCAGCCACATTCTTAAAATGAAAAAGCATTTCTGTAAATGCATTTTAATTTTCAAATTTTACATTTCATATTGAATTTTGGTATCTATTTGCTGGGGTATATTTTGAAAATTAAATCTCAAATGACTTTTTCTTTTTTATTTTAATTAAGTAAAAGAATGAGCAGTCTTGAAGAAGAAAATTAATAGGATGACTGATGATTAATTTTATATATGAGTCAAATAACGCAGCCACATTCTTAAAATGAAAAAGCATTTCTGCAAATACATTTTAATTTAAATATTAGTCACGATTCGCTTCCATAGTTTACCACTGTGTTAGGTCACCTTTTCTTCTAACAACACTCAATAAGTGTATAGGACCTCAGGACAGTTGTTGAAGTTTTTGAAGTGAAATTGTTTCCAATTCTTGCCTGATATACAATTTCAGTTGCTTAACAGTCTATGGTCTCCATTACTGCATTTTGTGCTTTACAATGCGCAACATGTTCAGTGAGAGACAGGTCTGGACTGCAAACAGGTCATTCTAGTACTTGCACTCTTTTTCTATGAAGCCACACTGTGTAACACGTGCAGAATGTGTCTCATTGTCTTGCTGGAGTAAGCAGGGATGTTCCTGAAAAAAATATTGTTGGGATGGCAGCATACGTTCCAAAACCTGTATGTACCTTTCAGCGTTCATGAAGCCTTCACAGATGAACAAGTTACCCATAATGCCATGGGCACGAACACACCCCTACACCATGACAGATGCTGGCTTTTGAACCTTGAGCTGGTGACAATCTGGATGGTCCTGGATGATCCTCTCGTGTCAACGTTATGAACATCCATGATTTCTAGCACACTTTTTCCACTTTGCGTCAGTCCATCTCAGATGAGTTTGGGCCCAAGGAAGTCTGCAGACTGTAGATAATATTGATAAATGGCTTTGACTTTGAATGGTAGAGTGTTAACTTGCATTTGTATATGAAGCAACAAACTGTGTTTACTGACAATGGTTTTCCAAAGTGTTCCTGAGTCCATGTCATACTATCCTTTATACAATCAAGTCAGTGTTTAATACAGTGCCCTCTGAAGGGGACAAAGGTTGGTTGTCAATCTTGTCCTTTAAATGCAGACAATTGTCTGGATTCTCAGAATCATTTGATGATATTATAGATTGTTGATGGTGAAATCCCTAAATTCTTTGAAATTGGTCACTGAGAGAGGTTGTTCTCAAACTGTTGGACCGTTTGCCCCCACTGTTTTTCAAAAAGTGACCATCCTTGCTTGTGAGCACCTGAGCCTTTTTAAGATGCCCCTTTTATACCTATTAATGATACTATCATTTGTTACCAATTAACCTGTTTACCTGTGAATGGTGAATGTTCCAACAGGTTTTTTTTTTTTTGAGCATTCAACAACTTCCCCAGTCTTTTGTTGCCCCTGTCCCAAACTTTTTTTATGGAACGTGTTGCAGGCATCAAATTTAGAATCTTACTATATAATGACAAAAACTCTGAGTGTGTGTGTGTGTCTGTGTGTCTGTTCCACATTTTTCTCCTCACTGTCTTGGTCAATCCATGTGAAATTTGGCACAGTGGTAGAGGGTCATGGGAGAATGTGAATGAAGCAATATTACATCAATTGGCCAAAGGGGGGCACTATAGCAACCGATTAAATTTGCAAACTTTGAATGGGCATATCTCATGCCCCATGTGTCGTAGAGACATGAAACTTTGCACAGAGATGCCTCTCCTCATGAGGAACAAATGTACCCCAAGAACCCATAACTTCTGGTTATGCAGATTTTCCACCATTTTGAATTTTTTGAAAAACACTTAAAATCGATCTCTTCCTAGGAAGTTTGACCGATCTGCATGAAACTCTGTGAACATAATCTAGGGACCAACATCTTAAGTTCCCTCTTGGCAAAAGTTGGAAAACTTACTAAAACTGAGATTCTATAAGGCAATGAATATTGCGGAGGGCATGGCTCATCACATAAAGGTGTATAACATCTCAAGGGTTTCACCCATCACCATGCAACTTTGTAGGCATATGACCACACATAATCTGAGGGGACCCCTCCATTATTGACCCGATCAAACAAAATGGAGGCGCTAGAGAGCTCATTTCTTATCTAGGCCTAACCGCCATATCGATTTTTACTACACTTGGTAGATATGTAGAACAGGATGCCTCAAGGTGACTGGAGAAATTTTACTCTAACTGGCAACTGGGTGGTGCTATAACAACAGAAAAATGCTTAAAAATGGCTCAAATGTGACCGATCGCTGTGGCTAACCCCGTGGCCCAATGTTGGGGTTTTTTTTTTTCTAATTTTTGGTATGACTAAGTCATGGCATGGTATGCTGCTGCAACAAGGGCTAGCTGCACCTTTCCCATGTGAACTACCAGTGCGCCCCACTTTTAAGTCAATACAACAAATAAACACTTTAACTATCTGCCTTTCAACGTGCTACCTCAACTACTAATGTACAGTTTTAGCCCACTAACTATCCCACTATTGGCAATGGTACTACTGTACTTTCATTAGAGCAATCGTACTATCAAATTCACAAAAACTCTGGCTGAATACGTTGCTCTTCTTAAAGGGAAATTTCGGTTTATTTCAACCCGTCTCCTATCGTCCTAAATTTGTTTCAAGTCACTAGTGACATAGAAATAATAGTTAGCATGTTAGCCGTTAGCCTAGATACAGCCGTAGCATCAGACCTGTTAAAACTTAATTGAACGGGCATCCTTTCAAGTGCGTTAGGATAAATGTCAGAGAACGTATAGAAAACGACATGTAAATGTGTTGTCTTACCTTACCGGTGTGGTGCCATGTTTGTTGTTTACCATTTAGCTAAGGCTGCAACCGGTCCCATTCCTTGCATCAGAGGTATTCCTCTTCTGTGGGCATTAGGATACAGCATTCACAGGTAACGTTACACCACCGAGCTGCAGAGCTAAAGCCTTCCAGCAGCCATTCCTCCTCTGTCGTCCTCTACCTGTTATGCCTCTCTCTCTCTTTCCTCCTCTGTTCTTCAATTTCACGAAGCTCTTCGTCAGTGCATTCTGGCTCAAATAAATAAGGGCGGCCATAAAACTCTGCAAAATCAAATTCCTCCTCCACAAAGTCGAAGTCTGGCAACAAGTCAACCATTATTCTATAAATCTGTCATAAAATAAATGAATGAACCTTTCAGGCTACTGTACGGTTCTGCCTTGCAGCTGCTGCGGCTTGTTATCGCAAGATTTCAAGCATGTTATGAGATCGCTGCCTTTTCTTGCGATATTTCGGCCGCGCTTTGGGAAGCAGAAGTAAACGGTAAACACACGGTAAGGTAAGACAACAACTCTGAAGACCACCTAAATGTGGAATGTTAGTATATAGGCTTTCCACATCGAGAGGCAATGGCCGCCCTTATTTATTTAAGCCAGAATACACTGACGAAGAGCTTCGTGAAATTGAAGAATGGAGGAGGAGGAGAGAGAGAGAGAGAGAGAGAGAGAGAGAGAGAGAGAGAGAGAGAGAGGCACAACAGGTAACGTTAGAGGACGACAGAGGAGGAATGGCTGCTGGAAGGATTTAGCTCTGGAGATCGGTGGTGTAACGTTACCTGTGAATGCTGTACCCCAGTGCCCACAGAAGAGGAATACATCTGTTGCAAGGAATGGGACCGGTTGCAGCCTTAGCTAAATGGTAAACAACAAACATGGCACCACACCAGTAAGGTAAGACAACATGTTTACATGTCGTTTTCTATATGTTCTCTGACATTTATCCTAACGATATGAGGCGGTCTTTGTGGAGAAAAAGCTTGTTTAGTGGACTAACTTTGCACTTGAAAGGATGTCCGTTCAATTAACAGGTCTGACACTACGGCTGTATCTAGGCTAACGGCTAACATGCTAACTATTATTTCTATGTCACTAATGACTTGAAACAAATTTAGGACGATAGGAGACAGGTTGAAATAAACCGAAATTTCCCTTTAATGGGTTCAGTTGACTATTTAACCTGCAATTTCCTATGACCTGTATCACAAACACACACCATGTGAAACTGTATGTGGGCAACTGTGCACTCAATGGGTATGGACTAGTAAGTGTATGTAACTGCAGACTTTTGTCTGTTTTTTTTCCCGGAGATATTGTAGGGCGGGACTTGACGAGAAAATAAGTGGGATCCATAATAATGTGTAAATTCATCAAATTCAGTGCTCCATATTGCCATTTTCTAAGCTACTGTAACGTTCGTCATATTAATCATATTAAGAGATGGACCGTACTGCCCCCGTGGTTCTGCAACCTCACTCCTGCCTATGAGATTACTTTGCTGGGAGGAGAGATGGACTCTCAGGTGCTGGCTGCTCTCTTCATGGCAGAAGTAGTCTCAAAGGCCAGGAGTTTGGTGTAAAGGAACCACGGCAATAGCAGCTATGCACACTGCAGACTGCTGCACAGCAATTTCCCTTTAGGAATCAATAAAGTTTTATTTTATCTTGTACTCCCGGCCTGTGAGAGGCAGCAATGCGCCGCAAGGCACCCAGACCACTGGAAATCAAACAGAAGAAGAATTACTTCGGTTTGTTGTAGACTGACAGACAGTACATCCAATCAGTGACAAGGAATCATTGTCCAATAGTAGCTACCTTTTCAGGTTTGAATTTCATCAAATGTTGTTTTGATTTCTGAAATGTTGCTGTGTTTTCCTAAATAGTGTTTTGTCTTTGGAATTGTTGAGGTGTTGAGGTGTCTTCTGAACTGAATCTTTTGTTTTTTGAAATGTTTTGTTTTGTAAAATGTGTTTTCTGAAATGTTTTGTCTTTTGAAATATTTTGTTTTCGAAAATGTTGTTGTGTTGCCTGAAATGTTGTAGAGTTTTATGAAATGTTGAAGTGTTTTGACCCTCAGAGCCAGTGTAGTCTACAATTAAATAAAACAGAGAAACACATTTTAGAATCTACAGTAATGTTGCATACTTTGAAAATGTTGCGAGTCAATAATAATAAATATAGAAGTACCTGTTTATTATGTGAAAATGTAAATTGTAGGACTAAAATGAGCAATAGAAGACCAAAATGATGTTTTAATACAAAAGAAACAATGTTGGCTTTGTGGTAGAGCAGGCGCCCCATGTACAAGGCTGTTGCCGCAGCGACCCGGGTTCGAATCCAGCCTGTGGCCCTTTGCTGCATGTCATCCCCTCTCTCTCTCCCCCCTTCATGCTTACCTGTCTTGTCCATTAAAGGCAAAATGGCCCAAAAAATATCTTAAAAAGAAACAATGTTTTTGCAGTACAAATAATGTACAAATACAGAAGTAAACATTTCTTTAAAAAAAACTGCATTACATGTGCTTTGATTAATATTGCATTGGTACTCTAATAAGAGTGCGTGCATGCAGTTTACTAAAAGCAGTGTTAGTGTAGTGTAGAAAAACACGAAGAGTATAAATGTTATTTCATACTGTTCACTGCAGTGATCTAATCACCACAGAAACGGACATTTCTGGATGTTTGATGTTTTCCAAATGAAAACAATGTAAATACAGGACTGATGCAATGAGCACCATCATACTGACTGTTTTCAGCAGCTAAGACGGATCATTATATCACTTAGTAACTGACCAATCAGCTCACAGATTTCTCATAAAGCTCTCATTGCCATGGTGACAAGCAATACAGAGATGAGAGGAGTTGCAAGGGGGAGGAGGAAAATGAAGCAGTAGCTACCTCTTAGTACAACTGAGATATTTTTAGTAATGTGTTCAGGGTGCTCCATGACAGCTTAAAGAAAAATCTACTCTTACCGTTACTCAGTGCATCTGGGTTTTAGCCTGCCTCCTCTACTACCCACTTCCCACTTCTTGTCTGCGTTAAACTTATTTTTCTTCCAAGCTTGTGTTTTACACAGCAGTCTCCAATAACCTGCCGTGACTTTTTTTTTGCAGCCTTTGTGAAACACTTTGTAACAAGGATCAAAAGTGCTCT
The DNA here is from genome assembly GCF_011397635.1 of Epinephelus fuscoguttatus. Classification (NCBI taxonomy): domain Eukaryota; kingdom Metazoa; phylum Chordata; class Actinopteri; order Perciformes; family Serranidae; genus Epinephelus; species Epinephelus fuscoguttatus. Next base: position 2,125,575 of record NC_064770.1, on the reverse strand, counting down.
ATAATTAAAGATATTATTATTATTGTTATTTTTATTATTATCATCATCATAATAACTAGTAGTAGTAGTAGTAGTAGTAATAGTATTGGGGGTCCAAGCAGTGACAGTCGCTGCTGGTGCCCTATTGTTTTTGTTGTCATTATTATTCTTTCTTTCTTTCTTTCTTTCTTTCTTCTTATTTGTCTCTGCTTAAAGTGTCTTTGTTCAATTGCAACCAAAATTGACAGAGACATTTTTGGATGCTTGATAACACGTGTTGCAAATGATGTTCAGATCAAGTCAAGCAGTGAGCCTGCAGGGATATTCAATGTCAAGTTGTGAGAAGATATACGAAAACCCCATGTCCTCCTGGTGGCACAGTGAGTAAGTCACCTGCTCTGGGGATATAAACATTCATGGCTAAACTTCCAAGGTCCTCAAGTTTGGAGCCAGTGGGTGGAGTTGAAAAGGTTGTCAGGAAACTATCTGCCCCCAGAAGATCTCCTGTTTCTGCCCATCTGTTGTGAACTCTTGTGGTTTAAAATTTGACATGGGTTTTTCTGTGCTACTTTTTTAATTTCTAATTAAAATTCTCAATCTTCTGTGACAATTTTAAAATACCCAATATATTCAATTCAATTAAAAAAAACTTAATTCAATTCAAAATTCATCCTGGGCATGTCCCCATGTATTTATGATGGTTGTGGATACACAAAAAATAAAACTATGATAATAATCCTCTCAATCAATTCCTTGTGTTAAGTTAACAGGAAAATGGGGTCACTTTTTTCTATCAGAATCAAAATCTGAATCAGAATCAGAATTGGTTTTATTGCCAAGTAGGTTTTCACATACAAGGAATTTGGCTTGGTGTATTGGTGCATAGAAAGGAATATAAAATATATAAAAATAAAGAATTAAAGTATAAAAAGGAAATACTATTAACAATCAAATATAAAAGTGCAACTAACAATAATAATAGTAATATAAAAAATATGTACACTGTAAACATGACTAGGGTGCCCAACTGTGCAAATAATAGTTGTGCAAAGTACGGCTTTAACTGTATGCAGTGTATGACAGGTGAATAACCAAGATGATAAAGACATGTCCGACTGTGTGATGGTTACAGGCAGGGCTGGGCGGTATATCGGTTTGTACCGAAAACCGGTATTTATTTTCGTTATGATATGAATTTTTCATATACCACAATACCGGTGAATAGCCCAAACAACGTCCGGAACGTGCGCACCAGGAAAGTGTTTCAGCGGGGACCCATTTCACCGCTGCACACCACAGGCACGCTTCAGCAGGTGAGAGTGAGAGCATAGAAAAGTTTAGAGGCGAGAATGGCTGCCGGAGAGAGTCCTGAAAGCAGATGACCCAGAAGAACTCATACCAAAAAGAGCAGTGTTTCCCCTATATGCAACTAGCAGCGGCGCACCACCGTATTGCGCATGGCGGAGTTTCGCCCCGATGCGCACGCACACACAAACACACACACACACAGACAAAGCGCACACACACAGACAAAGCGCACACACGCAGACAAAGCGCACACACACAGGTAAGCACACTAGAGCACGGCTCGGGCCGCATTTTCCTGATCGAAGACGACCCGTCCCGAGTCCGAGACAGTTACAGCCAGGCTCCACCGGACACCTCAGCAGCGCGACACGTCTGCAGCACGAGTCCCGTAGCAGTTTGCCCCCCAGTTAATCAGAGGCTCCACTGGCAACAGGAGCGGCGCAACAACCCCTGTCTGTCGCGTGACAACTCTCTATTTTACGCGGCTCTTCTATTTTTGTCGCGGTACGCTCCCCTACGCGACCCTCCAGCAGATAAAAACTACATGAAATAGTGTGCTAAACGAGCACAATGTGTTTTTAAATGAATAAACCAGAGGTGATATGTGATGATTTTTTTTCATGCATTTACCCATGTTTATCCGTGACATTGTGTAAATGTCCGTGGCGGACATTTGAAAGTGAGTAGATGACAAACAGTACAGTAAATTTCTTGATAACTCAAAATATATGTAATAACTTAGGTGGAAAATGCTTTAACATTTCATGCAGCCTACATGCAGCCTCTCGGCTTGGCAAACGGTAAACAACCCCGCTGGCTTCTCTAGGTGTCGCTTCCATACGCAGTCAGTGGAGCCCAAATGAATGGAGTGGAGTGTGTGTTGCGTTCAGGCGTTGTCAGGTAAATAACAAATTCCGGCACTTGAATAGGCCATAGCACAACACTGCAGCATGTCAAGTTGGCCAAACCTGAGCAAAACACCATGAAATACCGTGAAACCAATATGATTTTTTCTCAAAACCGTGATATGAAAATTTTGTCATACCACCCAGCCCTAGTTACAGGGGGGGTAGGGGGCAGAGTAGGTGGGGGTCTCTGGTCGTGTTGATGAGGCCAGCTGCAGATGGAAAGAAACTGTTTTTGTGGCGTGAGGTTTTGGTCCTGATGGACCGCAGCCCCCTGCCAGAGGGCAGAGTCTCAAAGAGTTTGTGTCCAGGGTGGGAGGGATCAGCCACAGTCTTTCCTGCATGCCTCAGAGTCCTGCAGGCATACAGGTCCTGGAGGGAGGGTAGATCGCAGCCAATCACCTTCTCGGCAAAGCGAATGATACGCTGCAGTCTGCTGTTGTGCTTGGCAGTGGCAGCAGCATACCAGGTGACGATGGAGGAGGTGAGGATGGACTCAATGATGGCAGTGTAGCAGTGCACCATCATTGTCTTCTTCAGCTGCCGCAGGAAGTACATCCTCTGATGTGCCTTCTTTGTAAGGGACTGCCACCATACCCTCCATCTGGAAAATGGCTACCATAATCCCTAATCCCAAGAAGCCACGGCCCACTGAACTCAACCAATACCGACCTGTTGCCCTAACATCCATAATCATGAAATGCCTGGAGAAGCTGCTGCTGAACACCATCCTGCCAGCTATCAACCCACAACTGGACCCCCTTCAATTCACCTACAAGGCTAAGAGGGGCACTGAGGATGTTGTAGCCTGCCTGCTGCACCTCCTCCTGCAGCACCTGGATTCCCCAGGCCACTTTGCTCAGATACTCTTTGTGGACTTCAGCTCTGCTTTTAATTGCATCCAGAGGCACCTGATGATCCAGAAGCTGCAACACTCAACATCCCCACCCGAGTGATTCACCTCATCCACAACTTCCTCACCAACAGGCAACAAGCAGTACGGCTGGGCTCAACCACATCAACACCGAAGCACCGCAGGGCTGCGTGCTAAGTCCTTTCCTGTACACACTCTACACAAACGACAGCATCAGTCCATCACCCACCACAAAATACTTAAAATACTCCGACGACACAGCCATCCTCGCCCTACTCACAGACAACAACTTCATTATTAACTACCACGCCACAGTCACACACTTCACTCAGTGGTGTGAGGACAACTATCTGGACCTCAATGTCAACAAAACGAAAGAGCTGATAGTCAGTCCCCCTTCACCACAGCACCCCATTGTCATCCATAACCAAACAGTTGAAAAAGTGGACAGTTTTAAATACCTTGGAGTAACATTAGACAACACATTCACCTTTGATCAGCATATCATGGACATTCAGAAAAGAAGCCACCAAAGACTGTCAATCATCCGCAAACTCAAAGGTCTCTATGTTGCTCCACATCTACTACTGGTACTGTACCAAAGCATCATTCAGCCAGTTCTGTTGTACTGTTCCACCTGCTTTTTCAGCATACTCTCTGTCTAGAACAGGACCAAGCTTTCCAAAGTAACCAACACTGCTGCAAAAATAATAGGTCTCCCCACACCCAACCTCACTGATCTCAACAATAGGGCCATTACACGCATCTCAATTGCAATAGAACAGGACTCCACACACCCACTCAATGAACATTTAGCCCCACTGCCCTCAGGTCAAAGGTACAGGACTCTGAGGTGCAGGAGGGCCTGCTTTGGAAGAAGCCTGATCCCCTCAGTTTTCACAGCCCTGAACAGCAGACCCCATTGAGTGTAACAACTGTTTGTGTGTCGTAGTGTTGTTCTTGCTGTGTCTGTCTATTGTTCAGTTTTATTGTTGGGTTGTCGGGACGCCATACTCGTCACTGTTGTTGCTGTTGTTGTTATGGTTGTTGTTATGTCAAACAAGTACACTGCTGTGAGAAAGAATTTCCCTTTGTGGACAAATCCAAATTTGAGCTGATGTTCAGCTCCTACTTGAGGTCCTGGGTGATGGTGGTCCCCAGGAAGCGGAATGACTCCACAGTGTCGACTGGGGAGTCATACAGGGTGATGGGGGTGGGCGGGGCTGGGTTCTTCCTGCAGTCTACAACCATTTCCACTGTCTTAAAAGCGTTGAGCTCCAGGTTGTTCAGCCTGCACCAGGTCACCAGCTGGTCAATCTCCCACCTGTAGGCGGACTCATCCCCGTAAGAGATGAGTCCAATGAGGGTGGTGTCGTCCGCGAACTTCAGGAGCTTGACGGACTGATGACTGGAGGTGCAGCTGTTGGTGTACACAATGATGTCTACTAGAGTGCTCAAGGGATGACATTTTCCTGTAGGCCCATGCAGAAGTTAGCTTCGCTCTGGTTACATCATCAAAAAAGTCTGTGGGATTTGTCAATACGATTTTGGACTATTGCGGAAAATAAGCTCCATGACAAACAGATGTTTATGATGCTTACAAGTTTTGCTAAGCAAGATAACTCCAAGTAGACGTTCAAGCCAAATTTGAAGAAATTCTCTCAAGGAGCTCAAGAGTTATGATGTCCTCAAGAATGAAACAGACACAAGGTCACAGTGACCTTTTTGACCACCAAAATGTAATGTCAGTTCATCTTTGACTAAAAGTGGACATTTGTGCCAAATTTGTGGTTTGTTCTTCTATTGCCTTTATGGGAATAAGATGCACACAAGGTCAGTGACCTTGACCTTGGACCACTAAATTAAAATCAGTTCATTGTTGAGTCCAGTTTAACGTTTGTGCCATATTTGAATAAATTCCCTTAAAGCATTCTTGAGGTATTGTGTTTACAAACGAACACTACTTCCATGATTTTTTTGAAGCCTAAATGCAATCACCAGAACATTAGGCTATGAACAAACTACACCACAGTCACATAACTTAATGCCGCCACCTTGAGGCTGTAAAGCTGTGTTTGGCTGATAATGATGATAATGTTCTGTAGTCTCATTCGGCCACTTGTTAGCAACAGCCTTTTTAAAGTCACATTTACTTAATTTATGTCATGGAACAAAACATGAAAGTGTTTTAAGCTTGTGTTAAACACAGGCCTTTTCAGAATTTGTTTACAAGACACCTTGAGGAATACAAAAAAATAAGTTAGAAAATTGTAACACTGGGCTGCAGTGATCACTGAACCCAGCAGCAGTGCACCTCAAAAGACAACACGTATGATGATGATGACTGATGATCATCATATTGGGCTGTTTGGGTGCCCCCTTTGGCAGTGGTGTCCTACGTGCATGTGATGTGCTGGTTTTTTCCACTAACTTTATCTCAACATCAGTATAAATCTTGAAATAGTACATTTTCTGAAAAGTCACATAAGAAACTGTTAATTCCTAATATATTGAGACAGGAATGCTTGTTTCCACTTAAAGGGAAATTTGTTTCAAGTGACTAGTGACATAGAAATAATAGTTAGCATGTTAGCCGTTAGCCTAGATACAGCTGGGGTGCATAGTAGCATCAGACCTGTTAAAATGTAAGTGAACGGGCAACCTTCAAGTGCAAAGTTAGTCCACTAAACAAGCTTTTTTTCCACAAAGACCGCCTCATATCGTTAGGATAAATGTCAGAGAACATATAGAAAACGACATGTAAACGTGTTGTCTTACCTTACCGGTGTGGTGCCATGTTTATTCAGGTCTGACGCTACTATGCGCCCCGGCTGTATCTAGGCTAACGGCTAACATGCTAACTATTATTTCTATGTCACCTGTGACTTGAAACAAATTTAGGACGATAGGAGACAGGTTGAAATAAACCGAAATTTCCCTTTAAAAGTTACATTTACCTGACAGTTTATTCCATCAAGTTATGAAAAGATGATATGAAAATCCAATATTGTTATTAATAGCCTTGTTTATTGATTTGCAGTATTGCCCACAATGGCCTTAAACAACCGACGATATTAAAGTAAAAGATATCACCATATCCAGGGGTGAGGGAAAAAATCGATACAGCATGGTATTGCAATATTTTGTGTGGCGCTATTGTATTGATACATGGACGCCAAGTATCAATCTTTTATTAGGTACATTATTCATTTTTGCAAATACACATTTCAATGCAACTTTTGGTATTACAGTAATAAAATCAGTTGTTTTTTTTGGTCCACTAGATGGTGCTGATGTTTATTTTTCCTGGTGACGTCAGCAGAGGTCTCAGTCAGTGGCATTTGGGAGGAAGTTCATCGAAACAAGGATGGAGGTTCCCACAGAAAGAAATCAAAAATGCAAATGTCTGGACTTATTTTGGATTTTTTAAAGTGAAAGGAAAGCAGGACTTGGATATGACACATGTGATTTGCAAGCAGTGTGATATAAGAAGAAAATACTCTCGAAGCTAACACTAAACCCGCTTCACTGAAAAATCAACCAACACTGGGTACACTCAGCTTGACAAAATTACCATCCACCTCTAGGAGAGCTAAGAAAATAACACAGTCCATGACCTACTTTGTGTGCAGAGATCTGAGTCCATACTGCAATGTTGAAAATGACGGCTTTCATTACATGCTCGGTCCCGATGTTTTTTCACCGACACAGCCGTACCCAAGCTCTACAGAGAAGTGAAGCATTAAGTTGTGTAGTCTTTGGGTACAGCAGGAACAGTGGCATTAACTTATGATGCCTGGACTTCAAGGACAGTGGACTCATATGTGACTATAACAGCACATTATCTCACAGAGAACTGGCAACTGCTGTTTCACATTCTCCAAACTAGTAGTACACGAAAATCACACCGGAGCAGACATTGCAGATCTCCTGCAAAATGCAGCACAAGAATGTAACAGACAGTGCTTCTAACATGGGTGTTCCCGTTCATTTAGTGGGATACATCACATTTTGCTGCAATAAAAATTATGGAAGTCAGATGAACAGACTGAAAACTTGACAAACTTGAAGTTTTCCTTTGGGAAAAAAATATAATAAATCACAACATATCAAAATATAGTTTATCGTAATACTCAGCATATCGTGATGCATTTAATATTGCAATAATATTGTATTGTGACCTAAGTATCGTGATAACATCGTATTATGGGTCCTCTGTTGATTCTCACCCATAACCATATCAACGGTACGATTGTTGAATATTTCCTGCTGTTAAACTATAGAGTAGTCAGCTGGATCACAATTTGATGTTACAACATATTTGGCCAGGAATGCACAGAGAAATATAGGTGCATACTGGAAAAAAGACCAAAGTGTCTGCATAAACCTCACCCTGCAAAGGACAGGCCAGTGTGGTAGGCTTTTATACTAGGAATATCTCTGCTTATGAAATTCACATAATGTTACAGCAATATGTCTTAATGCCACTATCAGAGTTATTTGTCCCAAGTTCATTCAAAATGGTAATGGTTTATTTGTAAGCTTGGTGAGCATTACCTGGCCTCTCTCGTGATAGTGAGCTGGAACTTTTAAATAACATGGGAACAGAGCGCAATGCTTCAATCTATCAGTCCATCAACCAATCAGTTCATTTATTTGTCAACCAATCAGTTCATTTATTTGTCACATGAAATCATAAGATACAAATCCAGTTAAATGTAATCCTGTCAGTTCCTTTAGTTTGTGCATTTAAAAAAGACTGCAATGATGAATATATGTTTATGATTGAGGAGTCTTAGGCAGTGTCCTCATTTAGGATCCTTGTGGCCTGAGGGTAGAAGCTCTTCCTGTGCTGCCGTAGTGTTTATGTATTTATTTACTTCATTATTATGTTTTTAATGTGTTCCTGATACATATCCAGAGACAGAGTGAAATCTGTCATACAGCAGCACAGCTAGCTAATGTCTGGGTAATGACTCACTAAAAGCTAGCACCTCTAACATTAGCACATCTGTGACATTTACAGAAGACAGGTTGTCTGTTGTTGCCAGGAGCCAGTGGCGTAAGGTAGTTACAACAGGCCCAAGTGCACACTATTATGACAAGCCCCAGTGCACACTATAGTGCATATGTCTTCTAGTCACTAGATCAGAGACTCGACATTGTATAACATCAACATACATATTACCTAGCAATAATCATTGCATATATAACAAAAAAAATACCAAAGAAAATAAAAAAATTAAGAAACAAATAATTCAATTTACCAATTTTAATAGAATGGTTGATTTCTAGTCATCGAATATGCATATAATTTTGTTATAGATGCTATTGACTGTTTTACAAATAAAGAAAAATAAACACAACTGAGATGGGATGTCTTTGTCAAGGGCATATAGCAAATGGCACTGCTTTTACTTTAATGAGAGTTCTTCTTTGAACACAGGCATATTTTCAAGGCGGCAGTCACTAAGGGCCCATTCTCCACCCAACACATTGATGAAGGGCAACTTTCTCTATGGGCCCCCCCACCTCAGGATCCCAGTGCAGCCGCACTGCCTGTACCGTCTATATTTACGCCCCTGGCAGGAGCTAATACTGGCCATCAGTCACAACGTGTTGCTAATGACCCGAGCCAAGCTACTTATACAGATACAGAACTGTCTGTCTGCATAATCCCCAGTCCTTCCCTGCCTCTCACCTTGTCTCCTTGACCGAACTGAAGACCGAGGTCCACCAAGTGCTCCACCCGGATGAAGCCGTCAGCATCCTCGTCACACACGTCGAAAACCTCCTTGAGCCTCCTCAGAAATTGTATGAGCTGCTCTTGATCGGGAAAAACGTGTCCTTCCATTATAGAGCTGGCTTCGTCGGCAGAGAAAGGTTTTTTCCTGTTAAAGAATGGCTTTGGCGGTCGCCATCATTACTTCCGTCCTCAGCTCCGCCGGACTGACTGCTGCGCAGCATCGCTTGTTCAAGAGGCGCGACAAGTTACGGAAAAGGGCGATGATTTACGACTAGGACACGGGGCATTGCGTCACAAACCGGTGCTAATTACAATCCACCTGTGTTTGCCCATAGTGCGTCGGCTGGAAAGAGATTTCTTTGTTTGACTAGGGGAAAAATTCACGGTGCGCTTTCGATTTTTGTCAAAAAGCCATGAAAACAAACTTCTCCATTTGGATGTGTTACCAGTCTCCGAAATAACACTGTGCAGCTGCTTCCACCTGAGATGCTCTTTCAGCAGTTTATTGAAGCTATCTTTCCTCTCCAGCTACCCTAAAAACCATCTGATCACATAAACCTGTGAAACTGACCATTTCCTCCAAAATAAAAAAGACAATACATGATGACAATAATACAAATACTTATGGTATGTTATGAGTAATCTGGGTTATCTAGGTTAATACGTAATCTGCGCCTGCAGAATTTCCCAGATGTGCCACACATTTTAGGAATATACACTGCTCAAAAAAATTAAGGGAACACTTAATCGTCAGAGTATAACACCAAGTAAGTTAAATTTCAGGGATATCAATCTGTCCATTTAAAAAGCACAAGTGACTGTGAATCAGTTTCATCTGCTTTGGTACAAATTAAGGAGCAATGGAGAGGCAAAAGTAAGACAACCCCCCAAAAAGGAATGGTTTTGCATGTGGTGTCCACAGACAGTTGCTCTCTCCTTATCCTTCCTGACCGATTCTTCTCTAGTTTTGTGTTCTGCTAGTGTCCTTGTCACTACCGGTAGCATGTGGCGGTACCTGCAGCCCAATCAGGTTGCACAGGTAGTCCAGCTCTTCCAGGATGGCACATCCAAACATGCAGTCACAAGAAGGTTTGTTGTGTCTCCCAGCACAGTGTCAGCAGCATGGAGGAGATGCCAGGACTCCATCTCTGTCACTGTCTGTGTATCACATGATTATCACACTGTGTGTGATAATCATGCGTTGTATTCAGTTAGCATTAAAACCAAAGTTAGTGGTGTAGTAAGAAGAAATGTCAAAAATAAGACTTACTGTTAATAGCAAATTTTTGTTCTCTCTGCTCCATATTAAACATTGCATTTTAATGGCCACGTGTCCCACATTTTGTTGAATGACTTCTTCAACAAATGTTTACATTTTTTCTCGACATATTCATGATTAAATCAAGTAGTTCTTTTAGCCTGCTTGAGGTAATTTTAGGTTTAAATGTATTGTACACACCACTGTGAGTTATACTCTCGGGTTGGATGGGCTGCTCTGGCCACCCGAAGGCTCAGTCATTGGTATACTTTTATATATAAGGCATTACTTGGTCTACTGCCTTCCTACATTTGTTCCTTAATTGCACAGAGAAGTGCTGTTCCTTACTCCTTTCGTTCGCAAGACTACTTGTTGCTTTCTGTTCCATATGCCCGTACTGAATTGGGTAAAAAGGCTTTTGTCTACTCTGCACCTTCAGCATGGAATATGTTGCAAAATGACTGGAAACTAACAGGGTTAATTTCTTTGAGCAGCTTTAAATCCAAACTAAGAATACTTGAGGCCGACTCCACTACATGTACTTGTTTTTCATAATCTGCTTGTAATTCAATTTGTTTGTGTTTTATCTGTGTAATTTGTAACTGTGCTCCATACTAGCTGCTGCCTATCTTGGCCAGGTCTCCCTTGAAAAAGAGGTTGTTAATCTCAATGGGATCTTCCTGGTTAAATAAAGGTTAATAATAATAATAATAATAATTGTGTGAGGTTATTTTTGTTCAAAAACAATTGTTACCATAAATGAATAGTGTCTATGATGTCTATGATATTATCAGCAAAAAAAAAAACAATCTGCAGAATTCTGCAGATTTTCGTTTAGGATCACCGTTGAGAACAATTTAAAAATTCTGCAGATTCTGTTTGGGCCTGGTTATGAGGTAGTAATTAAAGTTTATGATTTAAAGTGACAGCATGTAGCCTACTGAGAGAAGAAATTCTTCTTCTTATAAATGAAAAGTTTGATTCAAAAGCCATTAAGCACAAATTTGATCAATTCTATGCCACTTCAGCCTTACTTGGTTTGGTATGACCAGGTGTGCCCCCAGAAATTTCATCGATGTGACCAAATGGGGCCACTGAAAATCATGAGGTGACACACCAAAACCAAAATCTACAGCTGAATTTCAGGAATTCAGTTATGCTGTTGAAGTTTAGAGGCTAGAAACTGAAAACTATGTCAGTATGAGAGTTAAGGAATCACACACTGATAGATATAGCCTAGTACTTTGATTTCTTATTTTACAGTTAATATTATTAATTATCTGATGTCCATAGACTAAAACTAATACTAGTGAAGTTAATATTTTGACAATTAAAACAATTCTGTTTTTTATGTATCTATACATCAGGAGATTCATTGTTCTTCAAATAGACTAGTTGTCCTTTTCTTTAAAAAGACAAATACGCAGCTTTAATTTAAATGAGTACATTGATTGTGAGGGACAAAACATTTACTGAGAACAAGCCTTCTCCGGAGACTGGTGGGTACCCAAAGAACCCAATTTCATTTAGATATCTGGAGGTGAGAGTTCAAGGAACCCCTTTGAAAATGGCCATACCAGTTGTTCCCTCACCAAAATTTAGCCTAAATTTGACGTGCGTTTTAGCTCCCTTCCAGACAAGCTATGCCAAATGGTTGCTACCAATGGAGTGGGAACTGGATGTAGGGAAAACCAACATCCGGTTATCTGCAATAGCTTAATTTGTGGGTAGAAACAACAGTGGAGTCAAGAAGCCCTCAGGCATGTGGTGTTCCTTTTTGCTCGGATTAGAACAAGAAACAGCCATATTTGTCCTTCCACAGCTTTTTCAACTATGAGAATTTAATAAGGAGATGGATTTTGTCTGGGCAGCACGGTGGTGTGGTGGTTAGCACTGTCGCCTCACAGCAAGAGGGTTGCTGGTTCGATCCCTGGCGTGGGAGCCCTTCTGGGTGGAGTTTGCATGTTCTCCCCGTGTCAGCGTGGGTTCTCTCCGGGCACTCCGGCTTCCTCCCACAGTCCAAAGACATGCAGATTGGGGATTAGGTTAATTGATAACTCTAAATTGTCCGTAGGTGTGAATGTGAGCGTGAATGGTTGTTTGTCTCTATGTGTCAGCCCTGCGATAGTCTGGCGACCTGTCCAGGGTGTACCCTGCCTCTCGCCCGATGTCAGCTGGGATAGGCTCCAGCCCCCCCGCAACCCTCAAGAGGATGAAGCGGTTAGAAGATGAATGAATGAATGGATTTTGTCTATAAGAAGAGACAAGGGGGTGGGATTTACCACAAAGAGAAACAGTACATCTGTGTGTGCAATGCACTTCAGGGAGGAAGAGGTTGGAAATACTTGAAACTTCAGGCTGTACTGTCAAGACTTGACCTTTGACCTTTTCATGTCACCTTGAAATTTGTCAACAAGACAAACAGCATCTGCAATTGTAACTTTAAGCAAGAAACTGGTGACTGGTAGAAAACACATTGTTCAGGCTCCATAGGAGCAGTTCTAACAGGCACAAGACCATTGCAGCATGCACAAACGGAAGTAGAACGGTTGCCACTTTGTGAAATGGACATATACATACCTCAGGATGTCTAATTTTCACTATTTACGCCACAGCCTTTTCATGGGGGGTGGTTAGGAGGCCAGCAATTGTAATGGTGGCCATCTCTAAGCATGAGTATTGTTAGGATTTTATCAATAATATTATTCTTATCAGTACTCCTTATCTAACATAAAATTGCGCTGAGGTGAATTAAAGTGAACTTCCTGTTTCTGAATTCATCTCTTTACCTTTAGAAACCTAAGTTCATATGACATAGAATTAAATGCTCAAACAACTTTTGATCCACCATGTCAGTGGCTAGAGGGCAGATATAGTTGCTAGGAAGGAAAATAAGAGAATAGGAAGGGTAAAGAAACTCTTGTTGCAGCACTTCCATTCGCTGTGCCCTCTGTGTCAGTGCTATGGTCATGTTGCCATCATAAATATTCAATAAAAAAATGATCACAAAAAAAAGCTCAAACAAAAAATAAGTTATGTTAAAGCGACATAAAAGTGTCATTTGACACATTTATTTTTGTGTCTGGTGTACTCAAAACTTTTATGTTACTGTATTGTACTAAACTAAAAGTATTAAGTGTAAGTGGTTACCAAAAACATTTTACATTGAGTAAGGGAATTATGGTTTACAGTGCAGTATGCACAAATTGTGACACTCTACGTCATAACATCGTGCCTTGAATTTGGACCTTCTTGGTCACATATCTGTCGCAGTCCATAACATGAAATTTGATGTAAAAATAAAAAGTATGCGATTTGCAGCACAGCTGATTTTAACGTTATCACTTAACGTTACCTTGGAGTAAAACAAAACACTATATGCAAAGCTTGTCAGAGATGAAGCTCAAGTCAGAGAGCTATGTATTTTTAACTTATTTAATGACTGCATACATTGTAGATTCTAAGATTAGACTGTATTCACAACACTAAAATTACATAAGCATTTCTCTGTCATTGTTCTTTTCATAGTGCCCTTTTATTGTTGTTGGTTATCTTTATGATCATTTCGTTCAGTTAAAGAATTCCTATTTCTATTATTACTGTCTATTCTCTCGATCATAAGTCACTTGGCATACGTCATTACAGCTTCTTTCAGCTGTTAATCAGCTGTCAAGCTGTCATCTACTTGCTCAGTCAATGTGACATATCTTCTGCTGCCCAGAGGACCGGGCATGTGTGTCAGCATGGGTCAAAATATTCAGAGATGTATACCTACTTGAATACAGCAAAATGTGATCGGATGTGGTAAGACATCCTGGTATTTCCTGGCTGTGGCTCAGAAGTAGAGTGGGTTGTCCACCAATCAGAAGATCAGCCGTTCAATCCCCAGCTCCTCCAGTTTGAATGTCGAAGTATCCTTGAGCAAGATACTGAACCCCAAATTGCTCCCGATGATGCTTTCATCGGTGTGCGAGTGTGTTAAAAACTGAGTAGCAGATGGCACCTTGTATGGCAGCCTTGGCCACCAGTGTATGAAGAGCTCCTTTTCCACTGCAGGAACTTTTCTGATTTACCTGGGATTTTGAAAAACCTTGGCGTGTTTCCACCAAAATTACCCGGGGAAAAAATTTTCCCTCACCCCTAAACTGTCCCTAAAAAAAAAGTACGTAGTAGGGGGTAGGACTTTTCAGATTACCTGGAATTCTTGAGGGGCGGGGCTGTGTGCTGAAGAACGCTGATTGGTGGAACACACACTTGCAGCGCACTTCCGTGTCAGTGTGGCTCCAACTTTATTTCATTTCTACAAGCTTCACCTCGTTTGTGTTTTCAATTAAGGATGGGTACTGAAACCTGGTACTAAATTAGCCCCGGGGCTAAATTATCAAAGACCGTAGTATTGATAAGCGCTAACGGTATCGGTTCTTTTGTGCCGGCGCTGAACTCCTCTACATCCACACGTACACGCACACACCAACATGACACAGTAACTGCTACCGACACTGTCACTAACGTTCTGTCTTGCACAAGGACAGCACGGTAGTTCAGCTGATAGCTAATTGTTACTAGTAAGCTCAAATGACAGATGTCTGTATGTAGACTAACTTAGTTTGACACATATCTTAAAATACTTTAAAACTTAGCTGCTGGCTGAGACAAGACAGCCCCAACTCTCCCTACCAACACTAATGTTACCATGTTACAGTACCAGCCAATAAGCTGGCGGAGCTAAATACAGGGCGAACGCCAAATCATCTACGTCATCATCCTGATTTGAATACATTTTCTGGAACTTTGAGGTGCGGTGGAAACACAAACCACACAGATTACCAGGAATTCTTTTACCCAGGTACATAAATTCCTGGTAATAAAAGTTCCTGGAAATGTTGGTGGAAAAGGAGCTAATGTGTGTGTGAATGGGTGAATGTGACTTGTAGTGTAAAAAGCGCTTTGAGTGGTCAAATGACTAGAAAGGCACTATACAAATGCAGCTCTATTTAGTCCATTACAATTTACCATTTATGGCATACTTCATTTGACATACTATTAATCTTTTCTTGCATACTAAATAGTATGGTAATATCAGTATTGTAACACCCAGTGGATTTCTGAGTGTGCTGCTGATGGTCATTTTTCTCCAACAGTGCGATGTAATTTAAATAAACTGACTATGATGGTGAGGCAGCTCCAAAAAGATATGAATAAACAAATATTAAATAACTAAGCATTTTGCTCTTATGTTGATTTCTCAGACATTCTGAAGTCGCAGTTTGATTTAGTGTTTGACACCTATAAGTACTAAATCATTTCCTGCTAGTATAAAACGGCAAATTTGGGGGACAGCAAGGGATATTAATATTTTCATATGTTATATGTAGCAAGTCTAATTTTCAATTTACCATCTCATAACTCTGGAATATTAGTATACTTTAGTATACTTTTGACTTTTCTACATAAAAATTTGACCTACTACTGTATCACCATTTTCTAGTTCTAGCATTCCTACCATTTTTTTCTTTTCCTGGCAGAAATGGGTGTTCATGAGAGAAAATTTCTAAACTGGAGTAACACACTTGACATCTATCCTGAGTTATTTATTAGAAAAACTGTTTATACAAGACTGAAATCCCACTACATAAAAAACAATCAAACAAAAAACAACAGCATTTCATATCTAACTTCAATTCAAATGCAACAATTATAACATTTGTCAGTGCTTACAACTGCAGTAGCTCTTCTGTGCAAAATGATGACTTATTAAGCACAGAGAAGATAATATATTCAGCGACTATTATATCCCTTGGCTATCTTATGCAGTGTACAGTTAACTTAGCGGCAGTTAACAGCACTGGAGCACAAGTTGAAGGATCCTGGAATAAAGTTCACTGAAGAAAAGGTAAATCCATGTTGCCAAGCTACAATATGTGCAAAGTCACTGTTTGGTCCCATTTAAATGATGAGCCTTGGTTCCAGCAGGGAGTCCCACCATTCTGTCACCTGTGGGAGGAAGTAAAGACATTATTTACACTATGATTATGCTAAGATTACAACAGAATCTGCACAGACATTACAGGAAACAATGACTGGCTAACATCTGCTACTAGGGATGCACAATATTTTTTTTGCCAATATCCAATATGCTGATATATAACAACTTATTTGACCAATAATTTAAAAAAAAAAATACTGCTATCAACATATCACTTTCTTCCCCACCTAATTTTAGTGATCATCAAGTCTCTTCTGTAGTGGAATTAACATCATATTATGCATGCAGACTCTTAGCGTGATGACCCACCAGCAAATGGAGACATAAAATAGAATGCTTTTCAACGTATGTAATATTCATTCATTGTGCAAACTAAGAAAAGGGATTTTGGCTGATTCTAATAGCTCATTTTAAAGCCAATATCAGCTAGGGGTGCACGATAACTATTGGGCCGATAACAGGAAATCATTATGTCATTCCGATAAGTCCGATATCATGACGAATAGCCCCGATAACGTATATAATGGCCTGCAGTGAATGCTGCATTCAGTGACGTCGGCATATTCAGAAAAACTCTTTCAAGTCAATAAGTAATTTATTCCATTGAAATATTTATGTATTAAAGAAGAGTGATTTATTTATTCTCTCTCTCTCTCTCTCTCTCTCTCTCTCATAGACAAGTCTAACTTGTTCAGTGCAATCATTTTCTATATTTATTTATTTTTTTTGAACTTCTGGAATGAACTTTTTCAGTTTGTAATCCTGATGCATGTATTTGCATCAGTTCAAGGGTCCTTTATTTTTATATCAGTAAGTAATGCACCTTATTGACATTCATTTGAGATATCAAATAGTCTTTTGTTTCATATCTTTTCGAAAATGTTTGAGATGCTTGCCAATAGTTTTTCATTGGAAAAAGTAAATATCTCTTAATTTAAAGAGTCAAAATGATGAGGTATATATGTATATATATTTCTACAGTACAGGCCAAAAGTTTGGGCGTGAAGGCAAAGGGGCCAAAAAGTGCTAAACACCTCTGGGAACTCCTTCAAGACTGTTGGAAAACCATTTCAGGTGACTACCTCTTGAAGCTCATGGAGAGAATGCCAAGAGTGTGCAAAGCAGTAATCAGAGCAAAGGGTGGCTATTTTGAAGAAACTAGAATATAAGAGGTAGTCACCTGAAATGGTTTCCACTTCACAGGTGTGCCTTATCAGGGTTAATTAGTGGAATTTCTTGCTTTATCAATGGGGTTGGGACCATCAGTTGTGTTGTGCAGAAGTCAGGTTAATACACAGCCGACAGCCCTATTGGACAACTGTTAAAATTCATATTATGGCAAGAACCAATCAGCTAACTAAAGAAAAACGAGTGGCCGTCATTACTTTAAGAAATGAAGGTCAGTCAGTCCGGAAAATTGCAAAAACTTTAAATGTGTCCCCAAGTGGAGTCGCAAAAACCATCAAGCGCTACAAGGAAACTGGCACACATGAGGACTGACCCAGGAAAGGAAGAACAAGAGTCACCTCTGCTTCTGAGGATAAGTTCATCCAAGTCACCAGCCTCAGAAATGGCAAGTTAACAGCAGCTCAGATCAGAGACCAGATGAATGCCACACAGAGTTCTAGCAGCAGACCCATCTCTAGAACAACTGTTAAGAGGAGACCGCGCGAATCAGGCCTTCATGGTCAAATAGCTGCTGGGAAACCACTGCTAAGGAGAGGCAACAAGCAGAAGAGATTTGTTTGGGCCAAGAAACACAAGGAATGGACATTAGACCAGTGGAAATCTGTGCTTTGGTCTGATGAGTCCAAATTTGAGATCTTTGGTTCCAACCGCCGTGTCTTTGTGAGGCGCGAAAAGGTGACGGATGGATTCCACATGCCTGGTTCCCACTGTGAAGCATGGAGGAGGAGGTGTGATGGTGTGGGGGTGTTTTGCTGGTGACACTGTTGGGGATTTATTCAAAATTGAAGGCACACTGAACCAGCATGGCTACCACAGCATCCTGCAGCGACATGCCATCCCATCCGGTTTGCGTTTAGTTGGACCATCATTTATTTTTCAACAGGACAATGACCCCAAACACACCTCCAGGCTGTGTAAGGGCTATTTGACCAAGAAGGAGAGTGATGGAGTGCTGCGGCAGATGACCTGGCCTCCACAGTCACCGGACCTGAACCCAATCGAGATGGTTTGGGGTGAGCTGGACCGCAGAGTGAAGGCAAAGGGGCCAACAACTGCTAAACACCTCTGGGAACTCCTTCAAGACTGTTGGAAAACCATTTCAGGTGACTATCTCTTGAAGCTCATGGAGAGAATGCCAAGAGTGTGCAAAGCAGTAATCAGAGCAAAGGGTGGCTATTTTGAAGAAACTAGAATATAAAACATGTTTTCAGTTATTTGACCTTTTTTTGTTAAGTACATAACTCCACATGTGTTCATTCATAGTTTTGATGCCTTCAGTGAGAATCTACAATGTAAATAGTCATGAAAATAAAGAAAACGCATTGAATGAGAAGGTGTGTCCAAACTTTTGGCCTGTACTGTGTATATATATATATATATATATATATATATGTATGTGTGTGTGTGTGTGTGTGTGTGTGTGTGTGTGTGTGTGTTATTGGTTATCGGTATCAGCCTTTAGGAGCTGAAAGTTATCGGTTATCAGTATCGGTTTAAAAGAAAAGGTAGCGTGCATCCCTAATATCAGCCGATACTAATGACGTGCCGATATTATCATGCATCCCTATCTGCTGCTCTCTGTAAATGAAGCCATTTTTGTCAGTCCCACTTTCTCCTTTTTGTATACTGTAAGTAACCGAAAAGAAGGGTTCACTGGGTAAATGCTCTAGGGCTGCTTGATTATGGAAAAAATCATAATCACGATTATTTTGGTCAAAATTGAACACAACGATTATGCAAACGATTATCTGAAAGACGTGATGACTTGTATTGTTTACACCGCGGCATGTCATTTCTGTCTCTACATGGTCGTGCCTTTACAAACCTCCTCTGCTCTCTGTATCGCACACGCCGGAGTTTGGCCACACACGCACGCACGCACACACACACACACACACACACACACACACACACACACACACACACACACACACACACACACACACACACACACACCACTCTCGCTCTCCCTCGGCCATTTTTCTGCACGCTAATTTTGAAATCTTCTGTGATCACCTGCCCCTCGCATAACATCTCCAGGTGTCGGTGACCAAAAATTGATTTCATTAATTTTGAAATCGTTTGACCTCAAAATTGTAATCGCAATCACCAGACGATTAATTGCACAGCCATAAAATGCAACCACTCAAAGTAGAGGGAAGGGGAAAGAAGGGGCTTTGACTGCTTTTGCTGACTGCCAGTGTCATTTGGGCTGTCTACTGTCAAACAATTCAATCTCAGTGTCCCTGTTGTCATTTCATAAGGCACCCTAGGGAATAAGCCGGTGGTTGGTGACATGTTTACTTGAGCATTTGTTTGAAATAAAGGGTGTGCCCAGTTACCATGTGGTCCATGGAAACATCAGCTTACCTGCACTAAGATTTAATTCCAGGTGTGAAAAAAAAGTGCACGTGAATTGCCTGGGGATGGTACTGAATACCTTAATGTATACATCCCCCAAGATCTACAGCATTCACACAAATATTGGGTTATTGGCCTGATTCTGTCTGCACTAGCCTATACATGATCACAACCAGTCCCATGCACGGACATTCTTGGGAGCAGGTGCTAAAGCAAAAAAAGGGAAACTTCTCTCGTGATTATCAATTTAAAAAATAAATGATATACAGTAACAGGTTTTACTTACTTACATATTTATCTGAATACCTGTACAGACAAGGGTGTCATTTTGTTTAAACATTGCATGGGACACATATGAAGTGGGAGGGTCTGGGGGTCCTCCCCAGAAAATTTAGAGCCTCAAACACTTAATTTCCTGCTTTCTGGTTATTTTTTCTGCATCAATTAATGGTGGAAATTATGGTCTTTATTTATGTAAAGGAAAACACAAAATTCAGGTGGAAGGTGACAAATCAAAATAAAATATGACAAAATATACTGCAGTAGCACTTTATACTGCTTTCAAATATTTATTCTCCTGGAGATTGACTTGTCTTTTTTCCTGCCAAAACTTCACACATATGATGACAGTCCAGCCCTGAAAACATCTACAGAGGAATTTTGAATCACCGCCATAGAGCCACCTACTGGCAACAGAAAGTTACTTTATACATTCTTTGATGTCCCTCTTCTAGCAGGTTGATCAGACCCACCTCAAACTTGCTGATCTTAGACCCTGATGATGCTTAAAAATGAAGCTTTTGAGTTTTCATCAAACGCTGTCACCATGGCGCCGCCTTGTTCGCCATTAAACACTATGTTGTTTTGAAGGGGCAAGGGATACTTGAAAACTCACCAAACATGGCATACACTTCACGTCTCAAGTCCTGTTGTCTGATGTAATTTTTTTGCTTTGATGCACCAAGATGGCTCAACAGCGCCCCCTACAATATTTCAATTAAGCAGCCCCCAAAGCTGCTTTGACATGCATGTATGAAACTTGGTAGGCACTAGGGCTGTCAACTTATATTCTAAATTCGAATTTGAAAAAAAAAGTGTAAAAACTCGATTGTGGAGAGAAAAAAAAAACACCACTGCAGCTGTCCTCTTTGCGAGTGGGCGTTGGCCTGGGCCGCTGCACTGAAAGCACTGGACAAGCGGTTCTGCTCCCAGCTGTTGTCTCTGTCACCTGGCTTGACACATCCGCTCGCGGCTCGCGCAGAAAATAGACCAGAGCTGGCCACGGAGCTGTGCGGCGCTTTGATGCTCTTCGCAGCGCTTCCATGAGCGGTGTGGCCTGACGGGTCAGAGAGGGGGGCGAGCGAGAGGTCCGCGGTCGTTTATAATGTAATGTTATAGATAATTGTTTTATGTGTTTTAATGTGTAGGTATGTAAATGTTTTCAAAGACGTTTATGTTGAAATTAAAATACCTACAAGTAGTTATGTTTCCTTGTATTAATACATATACAAGTATGTTTCCTTGTATTAGTTTGCCCCCTTGTGGACATAATGCGGGAAAATTTTTTTTTTTGAATGGTTCGAACCTATGAATTATTTTTAGAAGGAATATTCGAATGTCATTTTTGAGCAATTTTGACAGCCCTAGTAGGCACCTGTAACATTCCATAACGTACAAAAAAGCCTCTTGGACCCATTGCCTAAACCCAACAGGAAGTCCACCATTTTGAATTTACTTGTGCCACTTTTGTGCATTTTTGCCCATTTCCAGGGCTTGTAAATTAACGAACTTGTCCTACAGATTTAATCAGATTTTCTCCAAACTTGGTTTATGTGAGCCTGACTACGTTGCGACCAAAAGTTATTAAAGGATCTGCCCAATGTTGAATGTCGTGCCTGCTGCCGAGTGTTGAATTGTGAGGTCTCGCCATGAAAAACTTAAGTGCTATAACTTTGGCGTAAATGGTCCAATATCCACCAAACTACACATGATTCATATAAGTCCTGCCCTGAAAACATTCATATGACCATATTTCCTGATACTCATAGTGCCACCTAGTGGTGACAGGAAATAGGTGTCATCAAACACTTATCTTTCGATTTATGTCAAGGTTATATGCTGTGGTGTATATTTGACGTATAAAAACAAGATGTATAATTAGTGCGCTCTCCAACTCCCTCTAGTGGAAAGAGGAAGTGATACAAAATGTGAAATATGTCATTCCAGCACTGTATCAAGGATATGCCAAGTCACTCCTGCATTTGATGTCTAACTTTGACAAAAATGAATTGACATGTCAGAAGGCGTCCTGCCAGCCCCCCTGAGTTGCGTGAAGGTGCGAGGGCCTGTTCATCGCTGCTTGCAGCTTTAATTGTCATTATTATTGTTATTATTGTTATTTTTATTATTATTTTCTCCAATGAATTGCCTTTTTGGGAGACTTACCATATCCCAAAACTCATGAAATTTTGCGGATATATCACGGCTGGTAGAAAATTTGATATTTTAAGGGTCTCATTCTTGGTGCCAAAAAATGCCTATAAGGAGCGCCCCCTACAAAATTTTGAGGAAACAGCCCCTGAAGCTAGTTTAACCTACGTGTATGAAACGTGTATGAAACTAAACACTTTACTCCTTAACCACTGAGACAATTGTCACAAAACTTGTAAAATATGTTGACATAAGGATCTGAATCATATTGTGAAAGTTTGATTCAAATCAACCTATAGGGGGCGCTACACATGCAAAAAGTTGATATCTCATAATCAGCCAGAGATATTTGTACGAAACTTGTTTTGCATCATCTTGGGTCATGTCTCAGTCGATGCACAAAATTTGAAAATGATTGCATAAAGGGGGCGTGGCTTATTACATTAAAACTAAATTTCAAGACAGTCTATACTTCCAAAAAAATCATAATAAATCACTAATGTGTTCTACACAGCTGAAAGTTTTTTCAACACATCCACTGAATGGTGACAAAACTTTGTTGCGCTGCAACCTATAGTCTATTCCATAGACTAGCCCATTTTTGGGGGTGCTGAAGCACCCCTACATTGAATCCCAGCACCCCTAAAATTTGAGAGTTTTTTTTTTTTTCTTATTGTATGTCCCTTTTTAACAAGCTAGAAAAGTGTCAAAACCATACAGTACTTGGTTGAAACGTAATGTTTTAACAACAAAAATACAGCAGCACCCCCCCTCCCTTTTGCCTCAAAAATGGCTTGATCCACCCCATCCCTCCCACCTTTCCCCGACTCGGGCTCTGAGTGCTCTATCTGCACAGAGCAATGCGCTGCCTTTCAGAGTGGTGTAAGTACCTGGCTTAAACCAGGATATGTGGCACATTTCTTAACTTCTAACTTCTATATGGAGTGTGGACTGGTGGCTGGAGAGGTGCCAGTTCACCTCTTGGGCACTGCCGAGGTGCCCTTGAGCAAGGCACCAAACCCCCCAACCTCTCGGGGCGCCTCACCAAGGACAGCCCCCTCACTCTGACATCTCTCCAATTTGTGCATGTATAGGTCCTGTTTGTGCATGTGCGTGTCTTTCGGACCTGTGTGTAATTGACAAGCAAGAGTGAAAACATTGAATTTCTCCTCAGGGGGATTAATAAAGGAAATAAACTTAAACTTAACTTAAACTTCTACCACTCAATACCAACACATTATTATCATTACCAGTTATCATTTTTGCTGCATTTAATCGTAGGTCACTGTTTATGTTGTTAGGTAGGAGTTAGCTGACGTTTTTTCTAGCTAGGAAACGTTACAGGTGGTCAGTACCACTGTCCTCTGTTTGAATTGGAATGAGAGAAGCTAGCTGTTGTGTCATGTGCATGTGTTAATATTAAAGCCAAGGTGCTACTGACTAGCTAACTGACTGGATGCCCATTAACATTATAACTCCTATTGTGTGTGTGTGTGTGTGTGTGTGTGTGTGTGTGTGTGTGTGTGTGCGCGCATACATTGTACCATAGGCAGGGTTGCCTCTCTTTTATTATTTTATTATTATTATTATTTTGTAGATGTCAAGCACTTTTTTTGAAGTGTATTTTTATTCATGTATTTGTATTATATAATACAGACAAGAAGGAAAAAGGCAGAGACAAACATTGAATAAG
Organism: Epinephelus fuscoguttatus; assembly: GCF_011397635.1. NCBI lineage: Eukaryota > Metazoa > Chordata > Actinopteri > Perciformes > Serranidae > Epinephelus > Epinephelus fuscoguttatus. The sequence continues at coordinate 2,101,847 of NC_064770.1, read as the reverse complement.
TCAATTACTGTTAATGTGTTAATGTTACATGTTGTGCATTGCATTTCAAATGAAAGTCCAAAAAATAAGTCCAAGGTCCATTTTTGGTATTTTTGGTACTCACTATAAGGGGCTGGTTTACTCCAGAAACATACGTACTGTTTATGTGTATGTTGAGGAGCTGCTGTATCAAAATGAGTTATCTTCCCCCAGAAATTAGGGTTACGATATGTTTCTTTCATGATTCCAATCCATTCCTCTTTTGCTGTGGCTCAGCATTTAAATAACCTTTATCAGATTTGATGGTTTAGTCTCAAACTTTGCCAAAAAGTGTTGTACTTTTCTTTAACAAATGTGGGAATGAAATTGAGTTAAAATGTACAAAACAGTAAAATTTATCTTGCCTGGCCGGGCAGCTCTCTGGGTGCTCAGCACCCCTAAACTGTGATCCTAAAATCGCCCCTGGTCTATTCAGAAGTCGTTACTCTATATTTTTAAGAATATGCTAAATTAATTAACATCTATATCTCCAAAAGTCTTCATCTAAATGCAACCACTTTTGTCACAAACATTCTTTGGATACTAGATGACACATGTTTCAAATGGTGTTCAGATTGGTTTAACGGTTAGCTCACAGTGATGTTCATTATCTTGTTGTAATTTGTGCTGTATGCACATTTTCTATTTCATCTAATTTTTAACCAAATGGCACCACAATATTTGTCAGTATACCTGAAATAAGCAGAATGACATGAGATTTTTTTCAGAATTTTATCACCAATGCTTTAACTGTTATTGATATCTGATTGCTTTTTGAAGATATTTACCAATGAACTTTCCAGGGGGCGTGGCTCAGCAAATGACTTACAACGTTTGGACCAATCATCACAAACCTTGCCAGCAACGTCTTAAGAGATTCCAGGCGCATATCCTTAAAATTTCATTCAAATTGACCACTAGGGGGCACCACAAATAAAAAAAAAAATGGGCATGCAGTAACATACAGTACAGGCCAAAAGTTTGGACACACCTTCTCATTCAATGCGTTTTCTTTATTTTCATGACTATTTACATTGTAGATTCTCACTGAAGGCATCAAAACTATGAATGAACACGTGGAGTTATGCACTTAACAAAAAAAGGTGAAATAACTGAAAACATGTTTTATATTCTAGTTTCTTAAAAATAGCCACTCTTTGCTCTGATTACTGCTTTGCACACTCTTGGCATTCTCTCCATGAGCTTCAAGAGGTAGTCACCTGAAATGGTTTTCAACAGTCTTGAAGGAGTTCCCAGAGGTGTTTAGCACTTGTTGGCCCCTTTGCCTTCACTCTGCGGTCCAGCTCACCCCAAACCATCTCGATTGGGTTCAGGTCCTGTGACTGTGGAGGCCAGGTCATCTGCTGCAGCACTCCATCACTCTCCTTCTTGGTCAAATAGCCCTTACACAGCCTGGAGGTGTGTTTGGGGTCATTGTCCTGTTGAAAAATAAATGATGGTCCAACTAAACGCAAACCGGATGGGATGGCATGTCGCTGCAGGATGCTGTGGTAGCCATGCTGGTTCAGTGTGCCTTCAATTTTGAATAAATCCCCAACAGTGTCACCAGCAAAACACCCCCACACCATCACACCTCCTCCTCCATGCTTCACAGTGGAACCAGGCATGTGGAATCCATCCGTTCACCTTTTCTGCGTCTCACAAAGACACGGCGGTTGGAACCAAAGATCTCAAATTTGGACTCATCAGACCAAAGCACAGATTTCCACTGGTCTAATGTCCATTCCTTGTGTTTCTTGGCCCAAACAAATCTCTTCTGCTTGTTGCCTCTCCTTAGCAGTGGTTTCCTAGCAGCTATTTGACCATGAAGGCCTGATTCGCGCGGTCTCTTCTTAACAGTTGTTCTAGAGATGGGTCTGCTGCTAGAACTCTGTGTGGCATTCATCTGGTCTCTGATCTGAGCTGCTGTTAACTTGCCATTTCTGAGGCTGGTGACTCGGATGAACTTATCCTCAGAAGCAGAGGTGACTCTTGGTCTTCCTCTCCTGGGTCGGTCCTCATGTGTGCCAGTTTCGTTGTAGCGCTTGATGGTTTTTGTGACTCCACTTGGGGACACATTTAAAGTTTTTACAATTTTCCGGACTGACTGACCTTCATTTCTAAAGTAATGATGGCCACTCGTTTTTCTTTAGTTAGCTGATTGGTTCTTGCCATAATATGAATTTTAACAGTTGTCCAATAGGGCTGTTGGCTGTGTATTAACCTGACTTCTGCACAACACAACTGATGGTCCCAACCCCATTGATAAAGCAAGAAATTCCACTAATTAACCCTGATAAGGCACACCTGTGAAGTGGAAACCATTTCAGGTGACTACCTCTTGAAGCTCATGGAGAGAATGCCAAGAGTGTGCAAAGCAGTAATCAGAGCAAAGGGTGGCTATTTTGAAGAAACTAGAATATAAAACATGTTTTCAGTTATTTCACATTTTTTGTTAAGTACATAACTCCACATGTGTTCATTCATAGTTTTGATGCCTTCAGTGAGAATCTACAATGTAAATAGTCATGAAAATAAAGAAAACGCATTGAATGAGAAGGTGTGTCCAAACTTTTGGCCTGTACTGTATATCAGACTAAAAATCAGAAATTGATTGTCCAATCATTACAAAACTTGCAGGCTCTGTCAAATAATAATTATAAAATACGTGTATTATTGTAAAATCGGTCAACAGGGGGGGCCACAAGTTCCAAATAAGTGCAAAGGCCTTTCACAAAATTTGGCCATCAATCAGTGAGGATTTTATCAAACGTTTTCAAAATGTTTCTGCAGTTAACCAGTAGGAAGCAACAGTGTTTCCAAACAAGAGTGGGCCTCCTAAAGATTTGGATATGAATGAATAAGTATCTGTCTGAGTGTCATAAAACCTGTTGGTAATCTTTAATGCAGGTGTCCTGAACTGTCAAAGGTCTTGATTCTACCCAGCTTTCAAGTTTTGAATGTCCATGCTGGCTCGAACCCCGGAATTACCGCTTGTGGCTATATTTTTTCTTGTTGTTACTTTACCATCAGAACCCTTCAATTTAACCCATGATCCAGCTAAATGCTTTACTGTCTGTTTGTTCAGAAATAAAATTAAATTCACATGATTTAAAATTCAATCCACAGCCCAACAATGAAGTATGTGTATATGAGAAAACCGCTGTGATTTCATTAAATAGTCACGTAAAATACTTAAAATTATCTGCTAAATAAGCTTTAAATATTCATCAAGAATCCCAGAGAACAGACGTCTGCAGCTGCTGCAGCTTCATGCTCCTTCTCTCCTTCTCTGTGCTCTTGGCACAAGGCATATGCAGCACCAAACCGCATTTCCAGTTTATTTACATGAATTACCAGAGCCATGGCATGGGAGATCTAACATTATTTTGAGTTGAGTTTTGTTTTTAAAGACATGCTGAAGTGGGGAAAGTAATTCGGCGTCTGTCTTCATGCACAGCAGGCAGTTGGTGAGCTGGAATCGGCCAGAGAGTTGGAGAAAGATGGTGTGATTTTACGCCAGAATAGCTTACTTGTAGTTAAGCTTAATGGTGGGCTATTGCCTAAGTTAGTCTAGCTGTATGAGATGTTTTAATAGTAGTTTAATCTCATAACAGTTACAAATAATACCAAGGTTTAGGGCAAACACTATCGTTATCTGGCTGGCCATGCAGGCAAGTCAGAGTGAGACATGATGCTGCTCTGCAGGGTGCTCTATATAAGTGTGTTAATTGTAGTGACTGTGACAAGTCAAATGCAGCTGTCAGACATTATAACACACTTTCAATGGAGAATTTATTATATAGGCCAAATTAAAAAAAAAAAAAGGTAGAAAAAGAAATAGAAACGTCTCGCAAACAAGGGCCACTTATCTAGTCAGAGTTTAAAAGGGCAGGTGCTTGAGGACCACCTGGGGTACATCTGTACTCGTGCCTGACCACACACGTCTTTTTTACATTCTTTTTATCTTCCTTGTGGTCTAATGTGGTCATATCTAGTAACTCAAAATGTACAGAAATTAGACCTTTCCTTATTAACTTAGACTTCTACGGAACCTCACTCAAACACCTCAGGGTCAGCTGCACCCATTTTTGAAGAATAGTCTTCAAATACACTTATCTTCTGCCTGTTTAACATTAAGGTGAGAAGACTGATAACAATCTGTGTCTGTGCATTAAGTCCAGGATATTTTTAATATTGGACAGACCCAAGCTAGCTGTTTTCCCCTGCTCACAGTATTTATGCTAAGTTAGGCTAACCATGTCCTGATTCCCATTCTGTAATTAACACACTGGCATGAGACTGATATTCTTTCATCTCACTGTGGAAGAAAAGCAAAAATGTATATTTCCCATAAGGTTGAACTATTTGTTTAGGTAGTACTGTTTAAGAGATTAAGCTTAGGCTTACCCGAGAGCCTCTGGACACTGCATACTCCACACTCTTTGAGCCATCTAGGTTTTGATAGACCAGGTCGAACTTGCCAGGCTCTACAGGATCTGAGGGAGAAGCAGCAAGTTCATGTGTCCAACATACCTGTCAATCTGCTCTGCTCCTGCTAAGTTAATAACATAAAAAAAAGTCCTGACTGTCCTCTAAAACTAAATGAGCAGTGACCTTTCCGCCCTTTATCCTATATTAACCACAACACTGTACATTCATGGTAGGCTTGCTGTGATATGTAAAAATATAAATGATTCTACCACTGTATTATTTTGCTTGATGCTGAATAAATTTTCCAGCTGAGTTTTAGAGGGAAAACTGATCTTTTTTATCTTGACATATTAACTTTAGACATTTTAAAATGTGAATAATATTGTATGTGCCTGTGGTGAAATGATCCCTACCTTGAGAGATGTTAAGTAGTTCCAGCTCAATCTGTTTGGTGGTTGGGTCAAAGCTCACAATCTTCCCCTCCTAAAATGTACAGTAACGTGGTCGCTCAGTTTGGTGACTCCAGTTGAATGAACAAGACTTTGTTATGACAGTATCTCCAAAGTCAGACATGATTACTCTCACCTTATATCCAGATACCTCTGGTGTGTAGTTCTCAGTCAGCTCCAGCAACTTTGAGCACAGATAAAAAGGAACAGAGTTAGGAGATGAAGCTTACAGCTACACTCAAAATTCTCACCTTTGCACCATCCATTGACTTCATTCGTGGTAAATCCTTTCTTAGGAGGCAATTCTTAACTTGCTTCCTTCATATCTATTTTGCTGGAAGCTACTGTCTCTGCTCTGTGACGTAGACTTACTCCTACTGTCTGTCCCAGTGCATGTCTTGTAGTGGGGGAAAAGAGGGCTTGGAATCTGCTGCAGACTGATTTGGGTTTAGGGGGGGCTGAGGGCTTTATCATGAAGTAAGTTCAACAGAGCCAGGTTCTCTCTGCCTGAGCTGGCTCAACAAACCTAAAGCCTCAGTCAGCAACAATGGGTACCACAAAGAGGGCTTTCTGTTTCAGACTATGTGCACACTCATGTCAAACGACACATTCAACTCGTCATTTGACACTTAGAAATGATCTATTTCGTGTTGCCTTTCTTCTGTCTTTGAATATTAAAAATTATTACAGTAAAAAGCCAAACTGTTGTTACAATCAATAACTGCATTCATATTAACAATAGTGTGAACTCATAGGTGAATATATTCATCTCATCAATTCATTTATGTCTAATTTGAAAGCTGCACAATTTACAGCTCTGAAATTTAAAACTTGATGCAGCAAGCTTAAATGTCACACGGAAGAACTGCAGTTACTGTCCCATAATGAAGAAGACATACTAATCACCTATGTTTTGGGGCAAATCAAGGGGAAATGAATTTTACTGATTGAATAGGCTATTATCTATGATAAATACCAACAGACTAATCAGTTTACTAATCAGTGCTCTATCAGCTTTAATATACCAGCAGTGTAAAATGGACTTCAACAAGTCAACACTGAACATAATACCTAATCCAAGGTGGTAACATTATGGCGGTCTAAAGGAATTATATCATATGCATGTAAATCCTGATTAACAGTGAACAGTATGCTACCTGTGATTCTATAGAAGGCTTCTTTTAGAGCCAGCATGGGTAAATGGACCAGAGAACACAAACACAATCAGTACTTCAGTGAGGGCAACATCACCCCTACAAATAAAATAAAACCAGATTCTCACTCAGATTTTCTCCATCACTGGTGGCGCTCCTGTGTAAAACAATACAACATGATACATACAGTAAGTGCTACTGTGACTGCAAGGCTTCATTCAGGGGCATATATGTAATGTTACGGCCACAGAAATAGAACAACTGTCATTCTGTTTTTATGGTAACAGCTCGACAAGTTGGATAAAGTGCATTTATAATGTATTCCCTCAACTGACAATCTTTATCAATCATAGATTAAATAATAATTATAGTGTGGTGCAACTTTAAAGAGTGATGAAAGGCCCTTTATAGTCAATTTCAAGCTTAGACTCAGAACTAAAACTGGTCCCGACCATGTTAGGTCTGCAATATAAGTTGCCATGGTGATCTGGCCAGGTTCAAAGAATGTCACTTTCATAGGACAGAATACTCTGGCTTTAGACTCAACATACCTCACTAAGACACTAATTTTGCTTCGTGGTACACCCCTCTAGTCTATCTAAGTGTTTTCAAGACTAGATTAAAGCTTAAAGATGCTTTGACTATTTTCCTCAATGTGATCCATGTTTTTCATATATTTATGCTGTGATCTATAATTTTATTGTCTGTAACTGTTACATGTTGTATGTTTGAATCTTTGTCACGTGCTGTTGCCTGCTAAAGCCAGAATACTCTTGTGAAGGAGATTTTTAATCTCAATGAGGCATTTCCTGTTTTTGTTGTTGCTGATTTGATTTGTTTTTTAAGTTAAGTTTCTTACTTTCACTGATTTAACACCACTACTTTTCTTTTATTGGTAGCAGATCTGTTAATGTAAGTAGCTTGCTGACATAGGGACTAGTTGGTGAACTACCATGGCTGGAAGGCTATCTACTAACATGCTTGCCAGCCTGGGACATGCTAGTGCTGGTCTGTTATGACAGCTCTCAGAGCCTCTCTCCACTAGCATTTTGTCTGAGGACTGAATATAATAGCTAGCTTGGTTAGCTTGGTCAATAACTTCACAATTTATTCAAAAGATGTGACTGTAACATTGTAGTGGTTCCATAGAAGTTAATGGATTTTTCCACAACTTGTTTAGTCTAAAAAATATTAGACAATTGTGAAAAATGCGGGCGGCACGGTGGTGTGGTGGTTAGCACTGTCGCCTCACAGCATGAGGGTTGCCGGTTCGATCCCGGGCGTGGGAGCCCTTCTGTGCGGAGTTTGCATGTTCTCCCCGTGTCAGCGTGGGTTCTCTCCGGGCACTCCGGCTTCCTCCCACAGTCCAAAGACATGCAGATTGGGGACTAGGTTAATTGGTAACTCTAAATTGTCCATAGGTGTGAATGTGAGCGTGAATGGTTGTTTGTCTCTATGTGTCAGCCCTGCAATAGTCTGGCGACCTGTCCAGGGTGTACCCTGCCTCTCGCCCGATGTCAGCTGGGATAGGCTCCAGCCCCCCCGCGACCCTCAAGAGGATGAAGCGGTTAGAAGATGAATGAATGAATGAATGAATGTGAAAAATGCCCATGGGAAACTGCGGTGGGCATTTTTCACAATTGTCTTCAAAGGTCTTCATTAGTCCAACAGACAGTTTTAAAAAAAATCAGAGATAATCAAACTACAATCAAAAAAAAGAAGAAAATTCTCACATTGGAAAAAGTAAAAGCAGTTGCTTGAAAAAAAAAAATTGAACAAACAATTTTGTTGGTTATTCAGTTTTATCAGTGGACTAACCAATATTCTGTATAATGGCAGCTCTGCTGGGTTTGCACTTTCCACTTTTTTTCTTAGGACAACGTTTCACAACTCTATCCTACACTATACATCATCTCTGTTTTTGTTAAACATTTTGTTCCAAACTAAAGCTAAACTGAACAGATCAGCATGTAGGTATGCACTGTCAATACCAGAGCAGATACACTGTAGCTATTAAGACTAGACTTACCTTGAAGGCAATCTTCTGCCCCACCTGTGGAGGAGCAGCTAGCAAGGGCATAGAGCTGTAGTCCTGTTTGGGAGCACCTTCTGCACCGTTCTAGACATGAGAACCCAAGAGATTAATAATGCCTTTTCATACACAGTGTTTCCTAATGAACAGGCAATACCATGACCATGTTTACATCTGCAGAACTGGTATCTGAACTGCCAGTGAAGGGATCCCTCCACCAAATACCGCTTGTCCAATCCTAGCTTAGCAACCGTATCTAGGCAGGCCTGTTAAACCTAATTTCCACTTGGGCGCTCGACATTTTTGATGAGTGTGACCCAACAGAATTCATGTATTTTTGACAGAAAAAAATGTCACGTGACACTTTTCTTTCATATCACGCACCAGGAGAATCTGCTACATTGTGGACGTCGGACGTCATATTTCGCCTTGCAATGTGATTGGCAGTATTACTATTGTCACCATGGAGATAGGAGATTTCAATGCACACTGACTTAAACCTGCATTCAGTGTTTCTGTCCACAGAAGCAGCCATCTGTCAGCAGTCGCTCCTGCAGAGCTGAGAGAACAGAGGCTGGTCAAACTGCCTTCACCAGTCTGACTGACAGCAGACATTTACTGAACCTAAATAGCTTTCATGTCAGCACCACAGGAGGAAATTAACAGTGTGATTCACTGATTTTATTTCCCCTGTCCACCATAGACAATGAAGGAAATCTGCTGCTTACAGACGGACTGGGAGCTGATCAATCAATAAATATAGGGTCATTAAGTTAAAAACACATATACAGCCAGATATCTGTGTGATTTAAACAGCTGTCTGTGCAGATTATGCACTAAACGTGATAGACAGACTCAGACCATAAAATGCAGGGGGTCTCTGGTTACCATGGAAACGAATAAACTTTTACTCTAGCATAAACTGAAAATGTCCCGCAGCTCTTTAATTTCTGTTGAACAACACTTTTCAAAAATGTTGAGCACCCGACCATGAATCTGGCTGTAAGCGTTATTTTCTCCACACATAGAGGCAGTGGGCCTGAGGGTGTAGTAAGAGCTATACTGTTTGTACAATATGTTTGTGAGGTGCTAACATTAGCATTTGCAGCCAACTAGCAAACTACAACTTTCAGTGATAAATCCATCACCATTAACATTTTCGACCAAATCACAATGTTTATTTATATAACTTCTGGGTAGAAAATCCTTGCATCATGTTCATAAAATCAAACTGCCTTGAGCAGACGTTGCCTCAGTTATAAGTTTTTAGCCACGTAAAAAAGGCTGTCCTAAGAAAATCAAGATCAGTTTAAGTGTAATATACTTAGAATATTTCCACCACTTTATCCTGCCGTAACAAAGTTTTTTCTGACAGGTAATTAAAGCCGTTATCTCTGAGTCACCAGACTCCACTGACAAAAACGGTCATTATATATTGCAGAACACTTTAATTGTTGGTGTACTGCAGCCTCCATTGGTTAGCGTGTGAGGTAAAGCAGAGTAAATATTCAAATATAGCCTACACTTACACAGATATTGATCTTTTTGGGTGGCCAAAATATGTTTTTGTGCAGCTCCGTCCACAGCAGTACATTGTTTAGCTTCCGTGCCAGTAGATTTGGTTTGTCAAACATGATAACAAAGCAACAGAGTACATTAAACAAGCACAGCAAAAACACTGGATAGGTCGGACTGCCATGTTTAACTATATACCTTTTAATGTTACAGTTGTGGCTGAAAATGACAACAAATTGCCAGAAATATAACCAACTGCCAGTTTTATACCTAGAAGTGATTGTCACCATGTCACGATAATTTGGTCTACGACACTTACCTTTCTGGAAATTTTACGCTCTTCTTTGTTCACATTAAAATGCTATTAATAAGCTGACGGCACACTAAAATGTAAGTCAATTCCACTACAGATACAAACTCATAATTTTACCATTCTCATATGGTTCTAAGAAAATTCTGACCAATCATTAGCTGAGTGTTAGCTGTCTTCCCCACATGGAGGCCTCCAACTGACGTAACCACTCGCATAACAGGGACGCTTGTGGATATAAACTTTTCTAACAATGGCAGACAAATGTGGACCACCACTTCCGCCTCCAGCCACTCCAACAGGTAGATCAGTTGGCAAAAGAAGGAATATTGCAGAAAAAGCTAACACTAAGGCCTCATTTACACTGCAAGCGATGTGTTCGTGTAGTGCTCGCGAAGCGGTCCACAAATGGCGGCAGCACACGCTAATTCACACCAAAACCGAACAGACGCATCATGCAGTGGCCGCTGCTGTCCCATCAAAATACAAACCACACCCGAACAGTTGGTAGTGGTAGTGCACCCTGTTTGCAAATCTCCAATAAACCCCAAAGAAGAAGTGAGTTTGGACCCAAAGCCCAGGGTGGACAGGTTCGCACGCCAGTGATTATTCCAACGCTTGGAGAATTAATATTTAGCACTACAAATGGGTAAGTACATGAAACTTATTCCTGTCAGGTCTCGCTTGGTCAAGGGGGAGATGTCTACGGTGGCCGAGAGGGGTCACAACACACGCAAACTCGTGTTTTTTGTTGAATACTGTGACCATTCGTTCACACCTCGCGCAAAAAAATCAGTCTCTCTTCTATTTTCAAGCTTGTTCGCAAAAGCAGCGCAACTCGAGCAGTGCGTAGAACAGATGCGGTGTGAATGCTCTAACCTGTTGACATGCTCACCGAAATGAAAATGGGAGTAAACAGAGACAGTTCACAAGTGCTACGAGAACGCATCGCTTGCGGTGTAAATGAGGCCTCAGAGAGAACTTGATGCTCAACATCGGCTCTGCTTTTGAGCGATGATGAACACTGATGCAGCTTCATCCTGAGCTAAAAAGGGACGAGATGGTCGCAGAGTTTCTGCTGGACAGGTATTTTCAATTTGCCTCGAATGTAACATAGGCTATAATGTTATATATGATAACATAGCATCCAGTTGCTAACGGTTAGCCTACTGTAGCCTAACGTAGCCTGAGCCTCTGTATTACGTTCCTTGCTTGTTGCCAGTCATCAGTACTATCTAACGCAAGTGTTTACATTCATTCATTCATTCATTCATTCATTCATCTTCTAACCGCTTCATCCTCTTGAGGGTCGCGGGGAGCTGGAGCCTATCCCAGCTGACATCGGGCGAGAGGCAGGGTACACCCTGGACAGGTCGCCAGACTATCGCAGGGCTGACACATAGAGACAAACAACCATTCACGCTCACATTCACACCTACGGACAATTTAGAGTTATCAATTAACCTAGTCCCCAATCTGCATGTCTGGACTGTGGGAGGAAGCCGGAGTGCCCGGAGAGAACCCACGCTGACACGGAAGTGTTTACATTATATTATAAAACTCATCAGTCATCACTGACCCCGGATAAGTTTGACTGTGCAGGACGGGTAACGTTATGTTTAGTTTGCTTCTAATATAACATATAACATTATATGACAACACAGCATCCAGTTGCTAATGGCTAACATTAGCAATCAGCAGCATGTTTTACTCCTCTTCTCTTCTCTTCTCTTGGCGTGTTACACTTGCTCTCCTCTTCCGTGTATCTAATGTTACCTTGCCAACGCCTACGTCTATCATAGACGTAATAAGGACGTAATGGAGGAGGGGGGTGGGACTTTGGATGGAGGCGGGAGTTGTGGATGTTCAAATTTTTTCTAAGCGCTGTGTGAAATGCAAGAAAGGTAAGAGTTGCTTTAACTGCATTTTTACAATGCAAGTGTATAACGTTTAACAAGCGTAGCAACAATAACTAAGGGGCTGGACCTAAGGGATTTATTTTTTTCTTACAAGAGACACAAAGTATCTTGATCTTAAAGATACAGTTGGTGTCAGAAATCAGAAACCTCAAATGCTGAACTAAGCAGGTGCTAAAATCCAAATTCTAGTATCTCACAGTAACTACATTCAAAATCACAGACATATGTACAGACACCTGCAGACAGACCTGGAGGACCACTGACACATTGCTCAGTGAATCAGTCAGGCAGGATGGCTCCTTGGCTCTATTATAGCTGATTACCCCTCTACTTCCACCCCTTCCCTTCTCTTCAGGACCACCACGCCTGGTTTGCCTGGGGTTACGGTCTTTCCGAGATCCCTGACTACCCACACCGCGGCCTGGCTGCTGCATTGGCTGTCGGATTACGAGCTCAATCTCCTCTTCACTGTCTGGATTACAAGGCACCATGAATTTATCATGAAGGGGCACCACTGTGCTCCCAGTCTGATTCTGTGCACGGTCTGTGGACTGCAGGACGGGAATAATCTGTTGAGACTTGGAGAGATCACTTATTCTTCCTTTGGGGGTTGTGGAGGTTAAACACTTGTTTTTTGGTGTTTTTTTTACAGTGGTGGACTCATCAGAGGAGGAGGAGGTTTCTGAAGAAGATGATGAAGGAGGGTGTGACTTTGGCTGGACAGGTTTGGTGGTTGGAGGTGCCTTGGAAGCAGCATGGTTGGAGGAGAGCATTTTCAGTTCTGGTTTTTGGGCAGCTGTATTTTTGGGAGCTTCATCCTCGTCGCTACTGCTGCTGGTGGAATCTGAAGAGGAGACATTCTGTGCCTTTGCTTGGGCTACTGGGGCCTTGTTAGAGCTTTTAACTGACTGGACGACTCTAGCTGGGGGGCTTTTGGTAGAGGCAGCTGATTTGGGTGTGACAGTAGGGCCATTTGCCTGGGCCATCTTTCTTTTCTTCTTTTCCTCTGTCTTCTTATTCCTCGTTTTGCCTGAAGCCTGCTTGGTATCCCTCTCCAGGCTCTCCTTACTCCTTGTTTCCCTCTTTTTGTTCTTCCATTCCACGTTAACTCCATTTTCTCCTGACCCATCCTTCTCTGTAGTTCTCTGTCTCTTTCTGCAGTTTTCACTTGCTGTACTTGGATAGCTGCTGTGTCCATTCACCTGAGCCAGACAGTCCACCTTCACCCTGGCAAATTAAGAAAGAAAAAGGGTTACAGAATATTTTCAGTATACACTTTTTTTTGTTACTTTGCCCAGAGACAGATGGAAATATTCCATATTGACCTTATGTGTCAAAGTTAATGACCTTAAAATATCACATTTTCTTCAGGTGCCATGGTCAAACAAAACATCTCTAATGCCACTGATATGGCCAGCTTAACCTTTTTTGTTTCATGGGAAAAAGAAAATCTTTTCTACCTTTTCAAACACAGTTAGGAAAGGATGTGAGGGGGAACCTCACTGTTGCGCTGCTGCACTACTGGTTAGCCTCCAGGCTTCAGTAAGTTTGATAATTACTAGCAAGCCATGGGTTTTACCCATCAGAGTCCACACCGTGTTCAAGTTAGTTTAGGGCTAGATTTTGATATTTCTGCCCTTCAGGCTTGAACCCATAATAAAGCTGGGACTCTCTGGAGCCTTGAGGGCCTCCGAAATGTTCAGGTGACTGTTGGAGCTGGAGCTGGAGCTGCCTTGGACCAAGACGTTCATTGCATGAACATGAACGGAAAACGAACCCCGTTTTTCATTTGGGGGTTCCCGGTCTAGACCGATTCACATCTCCATAAACGTTTAAACCAAACATGTAATGTACTCACCTCATAGGCACAGATGTTAGGAAGGTGTACGGGGGTTGCTGTGTGTTTGTATATCCGTTATTGTTCAATAAACATACATTTTTATCTCGGGATGTCTTGCAATACACCTCCCAACCGCTATGGTGGCGCTGTGGTGCAGTGAAAAGCCGGTGCACTCATTCATTGCAAGACGAAGAAGGGGTGAAGAAAATTTCAAGACATCCCGACATAAAATGCATGTTTATTGAACATTAACGGATATACAAACACACGGCAACCCCCGTACACCTTCCTAACATCTGTGCCTATGAGGTGAGCACATTACATGTTTGATTTGAACGTTTATGGAGACGTGAATCGGTCTAGACCGGAAACCCCCAAACAAAAAACGGGGTTCGTTTTCAAGACGTTCATGCAATGATCGTCTTGGTCCAAGGCTAGAGCTGGAGCTGCTAAGCCCACACCCACCCACGATCTCAGTATATATGAACTAAATGCAGCCCCGCGAGCGTCGCAGGGGTGGGCCTACCCCATGAGTGACGATGGTCGCTCGCGTACCTGACACTGTCGTTATCCCGCACCACGTAGATGCTCTCTGTGTGCGGCAGGTAGCAGTCTTCTATGAACAGGTTGAGGATTGTCCTGCGGCTGAACTCGAACTTCTCTCTAATGGTGCTCTCAAGATCCGCTACCACGCGACATGTGTTCAGGTCCACGAGCAGCCAACACATGCGGCAATCAACGACAGCCGGCGGCGGATAATCAAAGTGTAAACGCAAGCGGATGAAATTGTTTCTGTGAACAGCCATGACGAGTGCCACACCGGACCTCGCACCAATACACTGCTTCTGTTCCGCCGGCAGCAGGAGTAGTCTTTCCGGTCTGGAATTTCAGGATAAGAGTGTTAAATCCATCGGTCCATAGGATCATTAGGGGCTGTTCTTTACTAGTCAGAGGAGGTGTGACCTCTTCTTCCGCTTCTTCTCTCTTTGTTTTTTTTTTTTTTTTTAATTTTTACCCTCCCCGAGGAGTGAAATGCATTTATTTGAGCCTCCCTGAGTGACTGGCGGATAATGAATGACCCTCCCTACACCATGAATTAGTTATTAGATTTTAAAAACTAACCATTTGGTGACTGAAAATCAAAAGTTAAGAACTGCAGATGAAATCCTGGAGTTGAAAAAAGCCTGTTTTTTTCACTCTTGTCATAACTACTGGTAAGTTAGTGCAAAGAAGAACATGGCTTGCATGTTTTCTTTAAAAATCAGTTGTAAAATAAAATATGATACATGCCCCTCATCTAAGCCAAAATTAAAAAAAACATGAGCCTTGTGGTAAATGGCTGTGGAAAATTGAAAGCAGTAATGAACACCTCTTCACATTTACTAACTTTATGGCTTATTAACAGGTGAGAAAGTTATGACCCGTCATCATGAGAAATCATAATAAAAATGCAATGTTTAATTAAATGACTTGTTAAAAGTAAAGAAGAGTTTGAATGTTACATATAAATTATGTTTTAGTTTTTTGTAGTATATATATATTTATGACAGAATACATTTAGGCCCTATTTATCTAAAGTCAGTGGTTTTGGTGACTTGATTTTAAAGTTCAGATGTAATATTATGCCCTTTTTGGCTTTTATTTTGAAGGAATAAAATTTAACCAGAAATGTTGAGTTAAGCCTTTTTTTTTTTTTTAATTGATTTAAGGACATCAGTTACAAAGCATTCATTTTATGTTTTCAGTTCCATTTCATACCTATAACCATAGTACAATAGTACCTCCATGTGAACCTTAAATATATATTCAATTTTAAACCCAAATTTTCGTGCAGGAGAAAAGAAAAAAAAACGACAGTGCACAAAAGTTTAAACATAAAATACGCTCAAACATATCGATAGACTCTGGAAAACATTAACTAATAAAGAACTCCTGCATTTATCACATTACCTTTCGGAGTTAAGAAACATGTCATCGTAGTATTGTAAGGTTCTGTTGCTTTTTTTGTTTTCCATATTTCTTAGCGATTCCATATACAGGTTTACTTCAGCTAGGAAAACATTTATTTTGGGGAGTGTTTTAGCGAATTTGGCTTTATGGATGTGATATTTTCCTATTAACATAAACAGATTAGTGATATGGTTGACTATGCTGTTCTTTGTCTCGGCAGATGCTATGATGTCTTTAGCAGTGAAATTGACAGGATACCTACTCTTGGCAGAAATTACAGCAGCAATGTTTTCCCATAATTCTAGTGAGTATTGGCAAAAGTAAAAAAGATGAATAGTGGTTTCATTTTCAGTTCCACAGAAAGCACAGGTGTTATCAATACTGGCAAATTTTGAGATGATGCTATTGCAGGGATAGATGTTATGCAGTATTTTAAAGTGTATTTCTCTGATTTTGTTGGAGATACAGAATTGAAATGGTGTAGACCAAACTTTTTTCCAGTTGATTGGTTGTATTTGCGAGTTCCAAAATGCCTTTCCTCTTGGGGTTATTTTAAATTGGTTAGTTAATGAATTTCTTATTAGTTTGTTGGTGCACTTGGCATCGGTTAACTTGGCAGAAAGTAACGATAGTTCGGGTATTATTCTTGCACATGTCTGATATTTCAGATGAGATTCCATTAATGATTTCATTCCTGATGGGATTGCCTGGATAACCTCACAGTATTCTTTATTTTTAATTGGAATAGATGTCTCTTTTAAGAAAGCTTCATAGTTATACAGGTTACCATGGCTATCAAACAGATCGGACACAAAACTATCCCTCTTTCGAACCAATTTTTCTTGTACAGGCTTTTCCGTTTGATTGTTATGTTTTCGTTATTCCAGAAAATTTCTTTATGTGGAGAGAAATTGTGCACATAGCATAACCTCCATGCCAGTAGTGCTTGCTGGTGGAACTTAGATAGTTTGATAGGTAATTTAGTAACCTTATAGGTGCAACTCATTAGCAATTTTAACCCTCCGATTTGTGAAAATATGTTGTGTGAAATAAAGTTCCATAGTGATGTAGGATTTTCTAAATATTTTTTCAGCCACTTGACCTTAAAAGTGTAATTTAAGTCAAGAAAATTAATTAAATCCAGTCCTCTTTCTGATTTTTTTGTTTGAATAACTTCTTTTTTGAGTTGATGGTGTCCGTTTTTCCAAATGAATTTAACAAACATATTGTTGATCTCTTTACAATACAAATCATCGACACACAGAGAAATGGTAGGGTACACAAATCTTGATATTCCTTCAGCTTTCATGAGTAATACACGACCATAGACAGACAAATCTCTTTGCAACCACATGTTAAGAATTGATTTAGTTTTCTGTACCTTGGGTATAATATTTAGAAGTTGTCTATGAGTTGTGTTCTTAGTAATATGGATACCTAAATACTTCACGCCATCCTTAATTGGAACATTGCTGTAAGAAGAGTCATTCGTTTCGTATAAACACAAAATTTCACTCTTGGATATATTTAATGTTAGACCGGAGGCATCTGAAAACTCCTGAGTTACTTGGAGAGCTTTGTGCACTTGAGTTTTATCTTTCAAAAATAATACTGTGTCATCTGCCAGTTGGGTGATTTTAATTTCTCTATTAAATATGATTAACCCTTTTAGATTGTGATTATTGGAAACATTGAGAAACAACAGTTGAGCAACGATCAAAAAAAGGAACGCACTCAATGGACACCCTTGTCTGACACCTCTCAAGACAGGAAAGCTTTTGGAAACAATTGGAAATAATAAAATAGAACTTGTTATTCCTTTGTAAAGTGTACTCACATATTGGATAAATTTCTCTCCAAACCCAAAAATTTTCAGAGCCTCAAGTACAAAGGGATGTTCAACAGAATCGAAGGTCTTATAAAAGTCCAAAAACAGGAGTAGAGCATCAGATTCTATGTATTCATAATAATCAATTAGGTCAAGAACCAATCTAATGTTGGAGCTAATGTGTCTATTGGACATGAATCCATTTTGGTTTTCAGAGATGATTTCATCCAAATATTTTTTAACCCGATTTGAAAGTATCTTGGCTAAAATTTTATAATCTATATTCCATATGGAAACAGGTCTCCAGTTTTCAATACTGAAGTGATCTTTCCCTGGTTTTGGAATTAATGTTATAAGGCCTTGTTTCATTGTTGTTGTCATTTCGTTTCTATAGATGCATTCTTTCAGGACATGAAATAGCTGTTTTTTAATTATGTCCCAAAAACAAACATAAAAGTCAACAGTTAAACCATCATTCCCAGGTGATTTTCCTAGCTTCATTGATTTTATAACCTCATCTAATTCTATTTGTTGTAGTTCCTTATCACAGAGTTCTTTATACTCTTCTGAGATTTTGTTTGTTAATGGTTCGATATGATCCATGAATTGCTGACATTTTATAGAATTAAATTTTGATTCATATAGATTGTGGTAAAAGGCGGTAACGTAGTTGGAGATTTCCTTTGTGTTTGAAGTTCTATTACCTTCATTGTTCAAAGATATAATATTATTTCTTTTCCTGTTTCTTTTTTCTAAACTAAAGAAGTAGCTTGTATTCTTTTCGCCCTGTTCTAGCCATTTGGCTCTGGATCGTATAAAGGCCCCTTTTGCTAAGTCAATGTACATACTATCTAACTGTTCACTGCAGATTCTCAGGTTTTCTCTTTCTTCTTCTGTGAGGTTTTGTTTGGATAATAAATCCTGTATCTGATTCATTAGTTTGTTTTCCTTTTCTTCCTTCCCTCTTTTTAGCGTTTTGCTGCGTTTAATAGCTGCTTCTCTAACTTTATATTTAAAAAACTCCCATTTTTGAATACAATCCATTTCCTGATTGTCAAATATTTTTTTTGCTATATAGTTGACCTTCTCCTTAAACAGTGTATCCTGTAATAATGAGTTGTTGAGTTTCCAGTAGCCTATAGAGCCAGGTTTTTCTCTATTTCCTTTAAGTTTCAGAGTGATTAATTTATGATCAGATAGAGGAGCAAACTGATGACTGACTTCATCAACGTATTGAATATCTTGTGACGACATAAGCCAGAGATCGATTCTAGACTGTAGGGTTTGATTTGTGTTGGACCATGTGAAATCAATCTTATCTGCGTTCATGAACTGCCAGGCATCAGTGAGGGTTAGGCTCTGACAGAGGTAAGATGTGGGTTTGAATGAATGAGACACCGTTAATCTCGGGGGACACCTATCCATATTTTCATCTGAAACATCATTATAATCACCACCTATAACCACTATAGCATCGTTGTACTTATTTCTAAGTTCTGATATTTTAACGTTGAGATTTTGGAACATTTCTTTTGCCTGATTACATCTATTCGGGCCATAAACGTTACAAATGATAAATTTGACATTGTCAGCTTCTAAAGCAAGGATAATCCACCTGCCATCATTTGAGTGCTCAGAGTCTAAAACATTGCCATTAAATTTATTAAACAGGATTGCAACACCAGCTGAATGATTAGTACCATGTGAAAAGTAAATTGTTTCTCCCCATTGACTTTTCCAGAATTTTTTCATCTTCCCTCGATGAATGAGTTTCTTGTAAAAATAATATATTTGCATTTTGCCGTCTAATATACAGAAAAATTGCTTTTCTTTTAAGATTGTCCCGTATTCCTCTTACATTCATAGAGCAAAGGTTTAATGCATTAAACTTTGACATGGTAAGTAATTGATGTCCAACAAAAAGTGACCTGTACACGTAAATATAATTCTAACCAAAATAAATAATTCTCGAAAGAAAAATTAACAGGTAAAGTGTTTAAGAGTAAACCAACAAGTTGTGCTCCTTATATGCACTCAAGGCCATTTAATAGTCTTTAACTATAGGTACTGATCAAACTACTTCAAAGGCTAGAGCAAAGAAAATAATCCAGTACCTATCTCTTAAACTCAAAGTGCCCGGAACCTGGTTAAATTATACATTCCATTGAAAGTTTGTTTTTTTTTTTACATCTTTTTTAATATTGTTCTCATCTTTTCAGTCTGACTTCGTTACCGTTAATGAATGCCCTGGCTCCCACAAAGAACGCTTTCTGTCCTCTCTTCCTTGCCTCGTCAATCCGGGGCCAGAGCGCGATGCGAGTCTCTCTGTCCTTGGAGGTCAGGTCCTCACCAAAGTTCAGACCTCTGTCTTTGAGGAACTCTGAGTCTTTGCCGTTCCTCCAGACAGCGTCCCTCTCGGCTCTGGACAGGAATTTGATGATGACCGGCCGCGTCCTGCCGGCCTTCTTGGGGCCGACTCTGTGGCAGACGTCGACCAGCCGTCCGTCCTCCTGGGAGGCCACACGCCGGCAGATGTCTGTGACTATCTTCAGGATGTTCTCTCCCTCCTCCTCTCGCAGTCGGTAGAGCCGCAGGTTCTGTCTGCGTTGTTGTCTTTCCTGGTCATTCACTTTGTCCTCGAGAGTTTCAATTCTCGTTTCGTGTTCTGTGGTTTTCTTCTCTATTTTCTCCACTTTCTCAGTCGTGTCTTGCAGCTGTTGGAAAATGAACTCACTGTGTTTTGCCAGTTCTTCAATGCTGTTTTTGTTTTCAGACGCGACTTTTAACACGTTATCGATTCTCTCATTCACACCGTTGATTTTCTGATCCAAATGCTGCGTGATGAGTTTTACAATATTTTCTTGCATTTCTGCTAAAGATGGTTCCATCGGGTCTGTCTTGGTTCTTTTGGACTCAGGAGTAGAGTCGGTGGATGACGGGAGCGGGATGCGGTCAGCAGCAGACTCAGAGGCCGCGTGGTGAGCACCTGCAGCGGCCGCATAGGAGTGGAATTCAGCCACTACTTCAGGGGACACTCTGCTGGTTTGAGCGGTGCTGTGCCGGTTCTTCCTCTCTCGCTCCCTCTTAACAGCCATGGTGCTGTGATATTCCTGCAGACGCTGTCGAGTCCACCGTTGTGAGTTCAATAACAAAAATTTGAAAGAGTTCTCCAGTTTGTTGTGCAGTCCAAATCTTCGGTGAATTACCAGATTCAGTTATGGCACAATGTGGTCGAATGACTTACGAGTTCCGTGCAATAAAGAGCATTTTTACGCACGAGCGCGCCAAACACCTGTGGTAGCAGCCATCTTGGCCTCCAACCATAGACTGTATAAAATAATGGACGTAGTCGCCGTGACGTCCATGTTGAGTTAAGCCTGATTTATGGTCCTGCGGTGTACTTACGATGTACCTACGTCGTTTCTGTGACGCCGTCATGAACCCTTCGAACTTCTCCATCACTCCATTTCATCGCGGTGCAATTCACCTCCAGAGCAGTAGGAGGCTGCGTTCCTTTCCTGAATGGTTATCGTCATCTCTAGTTGATTCTTTGTTTAGCTTCTGGCTTTTCCGGTCACAGAGAAATGAACGCGGAGCACGGACAGACGGTTCCGTCTGTATCCGTATTGAACGTTAAGCATAAATGGGCCTTATACTGCAACATCTACATTGCAACAGAAGATGTTTAAAGATGGTGGGGATGGCGCAATCTGTAAGTACGGAATCGGAAATGCGTTGCTACCAAGCAAACCAATCACAGCCCTCTCGGTCTGCGATGGGTCTGCGTCACCTCGACGTGTAGTTACATTTTTGGGGAGGTGCACATCAGGCCCCTAACCCTAACCCTAACCCACTTTACAAGAAATCACTCATGTAATTAAACACCTCAAACTTAACAAATCTCCGGGAGGTGATGGGCTTTCTGCTGAATTCTATCAAACATTTGTTGAAGATTTAGCCCCTTTTCTACTTAAGGTATTTTTAGAAAGTGTGGAACAAGGAGCTCTACCTCCTACACTAATACAAGGCCTGATTACGTTGATTCCGAAACCTAAAAAAGACCACCTTCTTATTGATAACTGGCGACCTATCTCTTTACTCAATACTGACTATAAGATCTTTGCTTCTGTACTTGCCAAACGACTTAAAAATGTTTTGGATCCAATTATTGACGAGACACAATCAGGCTTTATGAGGAAGAGACATATCTCTAATAATATTCGTCTTGTTTTAGATTTGATTGATTACTCCTTTCTTTGCTCTGACGATAGCTTTATTTTCTTTCTAGATTTCTATAAAGCATTTGACACCGTGGAACATAATTTTATTTTTCAAACAACTAATCTATTTGGATTTGGTGATTTTTTCTTTAAAGCTGTTAAAACTTTGTACTCTAATGGTAACAGCTCCCTTAGACTAAAAAGCGGGACTTCCCCAAGATTCAATTTACAGCGGGGCATCCGACAGGGTTGTCCCGCATCCCCTTATCTATTTATTTTATGCACTCAACTACTTTCTACACACATCAAAAATAGCTCGCTAAAAGGAATCTTTATTGCAGACAGAGAAATTATAATTAGTCAGCTGGCTGATGATACCACATTATTCTTAAAAAATGCTTCTCAAGTTCCCATTGCTATCCATACATTAGGCTTGTTCTCTGCAGCCTCTGGACTCCGCTTAAACTTGAAGAAATGTGATTTGTTTCCTCTTAAGAACTGTGACGAGTCATTGGTTTACAACATATCTGTCAAAAACAAGGTCACTTACCTTGGAATCACCATTGTTAAAAGTCAGACAGACAGGTGCTCTGAAAATTTTGATCTGATAATTGATAAGACAAGGAAAAAGCTAAACCAATGGCTTCAAAGGGATTTATCCTTGAAAGGTCGAATACTGTTAACAAAAGCAGAAGGACTGTCGTCTTACTTATGCAGCTATTCCCCTGTCTGTTGATAAGCAAATTTGTAGTGCCATTGATAAGCTGTTATTTAATTTCATCTGGAAAAACAAGACGCATTATGTGAAAAAATCGGTTATTATGAACACTTATGATTCTGGTGGGTTAAATCTTCTTGACTTTACTACATTGAATAACACTTTTAAAATTAACTGGATAAAGCAGTTCTTACATAATCCTACATCCATTTGGAATTTTATACTCAAGTTTGTTTTCTCTACCATTGGTGACCTTGAGTATGTGTTATTATGTGACTATAAAATAGAAAGACTTCCTCTTATTTTATCAAACTTTCATAAACAAATGCTGTTGGCATGGTCGTTAATCTATAAACATAATTTCTCTCCACATAGATGTTTTATCTGGAACAATCAACATATCAAATACAAAAATAAATCTCTGTTCCTTAATTCATGGTTTGATAAGAACATAATTTTAGTCACCCAACTGCTCAACGATAATGGGAATTTGCTAAATTATACAGAATTTCTCATAAAATATGGTATTCCTGTTACCCCAAAAGACTTTGCAATTGTAATGGATGCTGTTCCTCTGGTATCCTAACTCTGTTAAGAGGTGCTGGAAATCCAGTTTGTCCTCCTTTAGACCCAATTTTAACGACAGTGGGGCATATGTGTTTCTCCGTTACACCTAAAAAAAGGAATTATCTTATTAGATCACTGTTTCAATCTGATAACACCTCTACCCCATATGTCATGCAATACTGGTCTAATATTGTTAATGATTTGAACTGGACCCAGATATGGAATCTCCCCTACAAATACTTAATTACAAATAAAGTGAGAGAAATATCCTACAAGATAATCCATAGATACTACCCTGCCAAACAGAATTTGTTAAAATTTAAGAAGGATTTATGTGTGAACTGTTCTTTCTGACTCTGAACCTGAAACTGTGTTTCACCTGTTTTGGCATTGTCACTTTACTGCCACCTTCTGGAAAGAAGTAATATGGTACATCTCATTGAAGCTTGTCCCAGATTTCTCTTTATTTTGTAAGAATATTTTTTTTGGAATCGATGATGTCAAGAGTATGAAACAGAATGAACTGTATATTATAAATTTGTTAATATTATTAGGAAAATATCACATACACAGAGCTAAATTTAGTCATTCCAAACCCTGTTTTGTGGTGTTCCAAAAGGAAATGGAACAGTACCTGCAAAGCATTTGTGACTCTAATAACAAGAAAGCGATGAGAACATATAATTTGTGCACCTTATTCTCTGTATTTATGTAATAGCCCACCCCCTGGCTACTGTACTGTATACTTGTTTCGATTGAAGACTCGTTAATAAAGAAAAAAAAAAAAAAAACATCAGGCCACGCCGGGGGCTACGGCGAGCCTTCTGCGTAGCCACGTACCCTACGATGTAGCGACGTCGCTGATTTAACGCAGGACCATAAATCAGGCTTTACCTTTGATTAGAGCAGAGCCCTTGAACAGAGAGTCTCGTCATCTCCGTTCACTGCAATGGACCAATAGGCTCATTCGAGATGAGCTGCGCCTAGCCAAGGCTATTCAAGAGAAGGCTGAGACACGGGCTGCGTTCCAAAAACAGTTTGAGTCGCCCTCGCTCACTTGCCCTCAGCACTTGCCCTCGGGGGAATCCCCACCGCCATCATAAGGGCTGTTCCATTTCTCTAAACAGCTGAAGTGAACTTGGTGAGATCGACCCTTGAGGGCTGAGTGATCGAGTCAACAACGATGGTCACTCCAGAGCTGTATATCACCCACAATGCATTGCAGTGGTGCACGAAAAATATGTCCATGCGGTGGCGATAATGAACCTCAAACACCGTTGGCTGCTGTCTATTTACCACCAAAGAAGAAGAAAATGAATTAAGGAGCCAGCACGGGTCGGTATTTAATTGTGCAATTAGACTGTCCGTGGCAGTTATGGCAGAACCCACCGTTTACAAGTGTAAGTATATAAGCTATTTGTCACAGACAAAAGAAAAGAAAGCAAAATACTTGTATCTAAATAGCATTTTATTCTTCTGATGTCACGTCGTTTGTTGTGCATTCTGTGTGATTAAGGGATTGTTTCCATATTGTTACAGGGTCTGATGAGGAGACGGAGCTCCTCATAAAGCTCAGAATGAGAAAGGAAGCTCTCTTTACTGGCAAAAGAAATGCCTCAAAGCTGGCCTGGGAGTGAGTTTGTTTGTAACTTACTGTGGCATTGCATATGAATGTATTTCTGTTACTTGCTTCTTTGTTGTGTGCTAATTTTAAAGGTTTTAATGTACCGTATTTTCCGGACCATAAGTCGCGGTTTTTTCCTAGTTTGGCTGACCATGCGACCTATATTCAAAAGCGACTATATATCAAAAATATAGCCTACGTTATGACCACAAGAGGGAAGGGAGGCTTTTATTTCTAAATCCCTCCTCATTCAGTAGCTCATCTTCCTCTTCCTCACGTTCTTGCTGCGCTGTCGGCCCGTCTTCGGTCTCTGCTCCGGTCCCGACCGGGCTCCGGACACTGAGGAGGAGGAGGAGGAGGAGGAGGATGGTGGTGGTAACAGACCTAATAATCAGGAAAAAACAATCTAAAACTAAAACTAATGTCAACTAAACTTAAAGTAGGTTAAATGTATTTAAACAACAAAACTGTCTACAAATTATAAGGTAAAGACAAATAAATAAATAAATAATGAATTGCCCAAATAACATTTGATACAAAACTAATAATTCTGATAATTACCAGGTACCGACGTATTGCCATCAAGCGCAGAATACGTCTCCGTCTTAATGACATGAGTCTCCGTATATTTTGTGTGATTTGGAATAGGCAGTATAGCGCTACTCCAACAACATGTGGTTGATCCATGATTGTCTGGCCTGTGAGTGAACGAGGGCAGGTGTGTTCCATTTACCTCTTTCACTCCCCCTCCGCCCACTTTCCCTCCGCCCTCCAAGTGGCCTCCGTGTGACGTCATAGCAAGGGCTGAGGGCAAGTGAGCGAGGGCAACTCAAACTGTTTTTGGAACGCAGCCACGGGGTCAAACATGGGGGGATTGCACATGCGCAGTAAAATCTGGTCTGCACTTCCTCAAAGGCTCAGTAGATGGCGTTAGACCGTGGAATAAGGGGGATGTGCATGCATGTCATTTTTCACAGCTTATTATTGGACTGTCACTGGTGGCCTGCATTGTGGGTGAGAATGACAGAGATGCAATTCCGACAATTTCAGGCAGCCGCCGTCCAAAAGTCCAAGCAGACCGCACCAAGCGCACTCCTTGATTGCCTGAACGGATCCTGCGCTTTTTATCTAGCACCCCTGTTGTCACCCTCCAGCAACGCAGCTCGGGTTACCCTGCGCATGTGCACTCCCCCCATGTTTGACCCCGTGTCTCAGCCTTCTCTTGAATAGCCTTGCACCCAGCCTGGAAGGTGCCTGGAAGGTAGACAAGAGCAGGCAGCTGCAGCAAGTATGCGATTACAAGATAGAGAAACTCCCCCTAATCCCAAGAAATTTTCACAAGCAAATGCTTTTGGCATGGTCATTAATTTATAAAAATAACTTCTTCCCACATAAATGTTTCATTTGGAATAATCAGCACATCGGATAGGCTATAAAATAAATCCCATAACTATTATTCTGAGTTCCTCCAAACATTTGGTGTCCATGTTACCCCAAAAGAGATTGCCATTGTAATGGATGCTATTCCCTCTGGTATCCTAACTCTGCCAAGAGGGGCTGACAAGCTGGTCTGTTTGCCATCTCTGGACCCCACATTAACTTCAGCGGGTCACAAATGCTTCTCTGTCACACCCATAAACAATAAATGTAATATTAGATCATAATTTTTAGACGGACATCATCACTTCCCCCTCTGCTGTTCAATACTGGACTGGTCTTGTGGGTGACCTGAACTGGACCAGTGTTTGGAACCTCCCATACAGATACCTTCTAACAAACAAAGTGAGGGAGGTGTCTTGTAAATTAATTCATAGATACTACCCTGCCAAGCATTTTATGTTAAGCATATCTGACTCCAAAAACAAGAAAGCTGTGAAAACTTTTTCTTTGTTCTCATCATTTGATATCTTTATTTGATTGTTTATATGTATTAATAACTTTGCTGTTGTTATCTTCAGTAAAGATGAATTTAAAAAAAAAAAAAAAAAAAAAAGGCGGCTGCAGCAGGAGACAGTGACAAAGCCGCAGTCAAGTCGGACAGTTTCCCAACAGTTTCCAGCAGCCTTTAGTCTGTATAGGAAGGCACAGACACACTGTATACCAACGACTACACCTCAGGGAACCCTTCTGTGAAACCTGTGAAATTTGCGGACGACACCACGGTCATTGGTCTAATACGGGACTGTGATGAGTTTGCATACAGACAGGAGGTGGAACAGCTGGTCCTATGGTCCACTCAAGACTGTGGAGATGACAGTGGACTTCAGGAGAAGCCCCCCAACACTGCCCCGCCTCACCATCCTCAACAGCACAGTGTCTACTGTGGACACCTTCAGGTTTCTTGGTACCACACAATCTCTCGGAACCTTAAGTGGACCTCCCACATAGACACTGTCCAGAAAAAGGTCCAGCAGGGGCTGTACTTCCTGTGACAGCTCCGGAAGCTCCACCTGCCTCAGGAACCGCTGATCATGTTCTACACAGCCATAATCCAGTCCTGTTCTCTGCACATCCATCACCGTCTGGTTTGGATCTGCCACCAAAGTGGACAGGAACAGACTGAAAAGGACAATTAGGTGTGCAGAGAGGATTATTAGGACTGATCTTCCCTCCATCGAGGACCTGTACAGGTCAAGGGTCAGGAAACATCTCTGCTGACTCCTCACACCCCAGACACAATCTGTTTAAACTCCTTCCCTCCAGTAGGCACTACAGAGCACTGTTCGCCAAAACCACCCGTCACAAAGACAGTTTCTTCCCCCAGTCTGTCGTTTGATGATCTCCTAACAGTCACAGAGTGGCAGGTCAAACAACACTGCGTCCTTGTATACTGTATATATTTTTTTATTTTTTTTATTTTTAAAATATTTTTAAATATTTTATGTATAGTTGTATATTTTTTGTATATTGTATATTCCGTATATTCCACTTCTTGCTTAAATTTGTGTACTCATGTCATTTCTGGTGCATTGAGAGCAAGTCTACCGGAGTCAAATTCCTTGTATGTGCTCACGTACTTGGCGAATAAAGCTGATTCTGATACGTTGATTTATTAAAATGTTATCAGACCCCCTATATCAGTTTTTTTTCAGTCTCCAGTTGTTTTAGTTACAATAGATTGATTTATTAAAATGCTTTACAGGTAATTTATGTTCATGGTTCAACCTCCATTTTACATTAATTTTCATGTAAATCAGCATCATATCAGTTTGACCTGTTCCCTCAACTACACAGGCTAAATAAACTGTGTCTGACTATAAGGTTCATATTCTATACAAGACAACAGCTTTCATTAAAGATCAGTTAGATCAGGGCTTCACATCTGTACAGATGCTATTATAAGTATCCTCACATCCCACTGACCACAAGTCTTTGTGATGTTAAATACTTAAATAACAAACACTCTCATGTTAATATACAGTAGACTCTGTATAGTTAAATGTATTTAGTCTCTGACAATTAAACTTCACCATCAGTCACACGTTTTCTGTTCACAGAATAAACCTTCAAATCAGACAAATAAAATCAAAATATTTGAAATTCAACAAATATCTAAACCGACAGATGTTGTACAGAACAGATAATAAGACAATACACAATAAGACAGAAAGAGAGAGACAGAGAAAGAGACAGAGAGAGATGCAGGACAGATGGTAATGACAGTAGCTTACAACAACATTAATGAAAGTAATAATATTAATTAATATTAATATTAATAGGCTAATTAATATTACCAACAAGCTATTAAACATTATTCCACTCACATGACATGCAGGACAATTAATGATGGGCAAATGTGTGTGTGTGTGTGTGTGTGTGTGTGTGTGTGTGTGTGTGTGTGTGTGTGTGTGTGTGTGTGCCTGGTGTTCAACACGTGTGGTTCTGGACATGAGCAGCTGTACATTTAACAGCCACACATCACCGACAGTCTGCTGAACAGCGCAACAGGTTGTGAATGAAATAAACTTAATTACAACATGACAGTCTTGCACAAAATATCATTAACATTACTCTTTGTAGTCACGTAAGCATGTGAATTACAGTGTTTCATTGCAAAGAATGCGTGTAACGGGTACACTTGTTTCTCCGCCATCTCGTTCAAATTAGCCAGATGTAGGGGGCGGGTATTTATACGTCATGGCGTTCAGCTGAAAAACTCTTCCGGATAGGAAGCTCTCGACCATCCTAGCTCGTAGCTGCTTAAAGCTTGCTGCTAGCTCCTAGTGCTAGCTCCTCGCTGCACAAATAAGAGACTTGGGATGGCCTAGAAGATGGTGGCCCTGGTAACCTCCACGGGTGAGGTGGGTTGTAGGGCGATGGCGGATAGAACACGCACGTGAAGTTCTGTTTGTTTGGTCCCAGACTTTAAGTAAACTCTGTCCTCGATATTGAAGTGCACCTGAGACAACCGACTTACACAGCGACAACTTACCAACATTCCTAAAGAAAGGAGAAAAGCCAGCAAAGACCATGTCGGCCAACAAAGACTTACCTGGACCCAGTCTAGCCACCGCTGGTAAGGCCAAAGCTAATGCTAAGCCCAGTATGAATGCCAAGCTGTCGTTCCACAACTATGCTGCATGTGTTGCATCTGGCTCAGATACAACCAGCGCCAGCAGCTCGGGTACAAGACGAACACTGACCATCTCTCCACCTACTCTTCCACTGTCCAAGAAGCCAGCATTAGAAACCGAGCCATCCCTGGCCGACGTCCTTGCCGCTATAAAGAGCGTGGACAACAAGGTGGAGGTTTTTGGTCAACAATTGAAGACAAACTCTGAAATGCTTACCCGTATTGTAAAGCAGGTGGATTTGAACTCGGTGAACATCACTAAGTGCAATTCAAAGGTGGAGGTGTTGGAAAAAGAACACTCAGATCTGAAGGAAGAAAATGCAGAGTTAAAAGAGAGACTACTTGAGACAGAAAGGTACAAACGACGCTGGAATCTAAGACTCCTGGGCCTTAAGGAACAAGAGGGGGAAAACCTCAGAGAGAAAGTTGAAGAGCTTCTCCTCGAATTGTTTCCTAAATGGGATGAACAGATTGAGGATGTGG
Organism: Epinephelus fuscoguttatus; assembly: GCF_011397635.1. Classification (NCBI taxonomy): domain Eukaryota; kingdom Metazoa; phylum Chordata; class Actinopteri; order Perciformes; family Serranidae; genus Epinephelus; species Epinephelus fuscoguttatus. The sequence goes on along the minus strand of NC_064770.1, from coordinate 2,072,213 downwards.
TAGACTCCGTGCATCGCGTCGGGAGGAGAGAGAAGGGACGGAGCCACCAGATCATCATGCAGTTTGCCAGAAGACGCCACAGAGATGAGGTCTGGAAAACAACTAAGGACTCTTCCGTCTGCAGAGACCGAGGGCTCCGCTTCATGCAGGATTACATCAAGGAGGATCGGCAGGCAAGAGAACAACTGTGGCCTCAAGTCAAACAAGCCAGGTCGTTGGGTAAGGTGGCGTTTTACAGAGGCCACATAGCAATTATAGATGGACAAATAGTTATGGCCTAGAGCCAGTCTCTCTCAGTTTCTGAGAGAAATTTGTTATAACTTCATTTGATTAAAACGTCACTTTAAGTTATTCCTTGGCGCTGAGAAAGGCGACCTAACTTTATTAACTTTATTGGTTTTGATCCAGTTATCACCCTAACAGTACTATATTAAGGCATTATATTGAGAGGAAATATGGGGGAGAAAAGCTGACTTGGGGCTCCCACAAAGAAACTATTTAATTTGATTTTGAGGATAATGACTAAGAGGCATTTAGGGACCTGTTTTGTTTACTTTTACCAAAGTTTTCAGGTAGAAAGTTTTTCTTTGGGTGTGTGTAATTTTATTTTGTTGTGTTAATGTTTTCGGTTAATTTAGATTTGTATGTTATGTCACTTAATGTAAGGGGTTTAAGAGATAGCATTAAACGAAATGCAATTTTCCTTTTCTGCAAAAGTAAAAGGACACATTGTGCTCTGCTACAAGAGACTCACTCCAATGACGGTGATGAAAAGCTCTGGTCCAACCAGTGGGGTGATAAGGTACTATTTTGCCATGGAACTAACCGTTCCGCTGGTACTGCAATTTTGTTGAACAACTTCCCCGGGAAAGTAGTTACTTCCAAGAAAGATATTAATGGACACTGGATCCTATGTGTTATGTCACTTGAGCACTCTTTTTTAATCCTGGGTAATATCTACGGATATAATAACATAAATCAGAACAAGGAGCTTTTGTCTGAAATCGACAATATTATCAAAGAGTTTAAAATTAGATATCCGACCAGTAATGTCATATTGGGAGGTGACTTTAATATGGTGTACAATGAGTGGCTAGATCGTTCACCCATGAAGTTTTATAACCATCAATACAACTCTCATTTAAGTAACTTTTGTAATAGTCTTAATCTGATTGATCCATGGCATACTATACACCCTGATTTAAAGCAGTTTTCCTGGTTAAAACCAGACGGCTCCAGTAGATCTAGAATAGATTTTTGGCTTATTTCCGATTGGTTATTAGAACAGACTGCTGACTGTCTTATCTCTGCTGCTCCCTTATCTGACCACTGTTTTATTAGTTTAACTCTGAAGCCTATTAATGCTGTCAAACGAAACAAAGGTTATTGGAAGTTCAATGCTAGCTTGTTACACTCTGAGGCCTACTGTCAAGGGGTTAAAGACATTATTAATGAAATCACGGATGATGCTAGCTTTTCTTCTCATTCGTCTAGGTGGGAATTCCTAAAATTCAGAATCAGAAACTTTTCCAGGTCATTTAGTAAACAACTAAAACAATCCTTCCAACGAGAAGAAGCCAACTTGGTTAGGGAAATAAGTTTGTGTTGCAGCAAACCCACTACCTCTGATACAGATAAAGGGAAATTACTCACTCTACAAACTAAACTGGATGAGTTATATATACATAAAGCAAAAGGGGCTTATATCAGATCTAGAGCCAAATGGATTGAGGACGGAGAGAGAAATTCTTCTTATTTCTGTAGACTAGAAAAGACCCGTCAGGTGAAAAATAATATAGGGACTTTACTGATTGATAATAAGGAATGCTCTGACCCAGAGGCAATAGCTAAAGAAATCTATTCCTTCTATAACAATTTATATTCTTCTAGTTTCTCACTGAATGCCGCAGAAACCTTCTTTGATAAAATTAAAGGACATATCCCACAAATAAGTAAGGGGTTCAGAGACAGCTGTGAGACAGAGATTTCACATCAGGAACTGGACAAAGCATTGCAGTGTCTGAACCCTGACCGCTCCCCAGGCCCTGATGGTCTCACAACCAATTTTTATAAACATTTCTGGGATCACATCAAAACGCTTTTATTTGAAACTCTCCAAGAAACTATAAAAAAAATCATTATTGCCACCAACTATGAGACAAGGTGTGATTGTTCTTATTCCAAAAGCAGGCAAAGACCTCAAATTACTTGATAACTGGCGACCAATAACACTCCTCAATAATGATTACAAAATACTAACACACATTTTCTCTAATCGTCTCAAAGAAGGACTCTCTCAAATAATAAGTGACACCCAATCAGGATTCATGAAAGGTAGATCAATACATAACAACATTCGACTAGTCCTTGATTTAGTTGAATATAACGATTATATTAGTGATGACGGCTTCATCCTGTTTCTTGACTTCTATAAGGCATTTGACATGGTTGAGCATCCCTTTATTTTCAAATCATTAGAGCTCTGCGGTTTTGGAGAGAATTTCAGGAAGACAATTAAATGTTTTTATCACGATACGACCAGTTCAGTCTCCCTATTAGGAGGGACCTCTCCTCGATTCACAATCAACAGAGGCATAAAACAAGGCTGCCCCATCTCACCATCGCTGTTTCTAATTGCAGCAGAGATGCTCTCGATTTTGGTCAAAAATTCTGAGATTGAGAAATTAAGTGTCTTTTATAGTGATATAGTAGTAAGTCAGCTGGCAGATGATACAACTTTATTTTTAAAAAATGTTGAGCAGGTCCCAAAGGCCATTGAGACCATTGATTTTTTTTCTAGAGCATCTGGCCTAAAACTGAATTTGGAAAAGTGTGAGCTGTTAGCTATTCATGACTGCCACCTTGTGGCAGCATATGGTATCCCTATTAAGTCTAATGTTAAATACCTGGGTGTGCACATCTCAAAAGATAAAAAGATGAGTGAATCCCTGAATATCTGGAATAAAATGCATGAATGTAAATCAAGGTTAGACAGGTGGCTGAATAGAGATCTCTCTCTCTTTGGTCGCATTTACATAACTAAGATGGAAAGTCTCGCAAGATGCATCTATCCAGCTTATTCTCTCTCCATATCTAACAAAGCAATTAAAACTATCAACAAGATAAATTTTGATTATATTTGGAAAAGGAAACCCCATTATTTAAGGAGAGCAACTCTGGTCAAAGACTATGAAGATGGTGGGCTGCAGGCCATTGATTTTGACTGTATTAATGGAACGTTAAAGATTAAGTGGTTAAGATCCTTTTTGGCAAATAATAACAGCTTCTGGTATTCTGTTTCTAGAGAAGTGTTCAAAATGATGGGCGGAATTGACTTTATACTACGCTGTGATTTCTCAGTGACAAAACTTCCAGTTAAACTGTCCTTGTTTCACTCACAGACACTCCTGTATTGGAAGATGCTGTACAAGCATAATTTTACACCCCATGATGTTCCCATCTGGAACTGTAGATTCATCCTTTCCAAAAACAGATCTTTATGTTTCAGTGAGTGGATGGAGAGGAATATATGGTCAGTTACTCATCTATTAGATGAAACTGGCAGAGTCCTACCCTTTGATGAATTCTGTCTTAAGTTCAATTTTCAGTGTAACCGTAATCAATATGACAAAGTCATTAAAAGTATCCCAGCAGCTTTTCTTCAGATGGTTAAAAATACAGTTCCCTATATGGCTGCCCCTGCTCAACTCCCCTCTTTGACTTTTGATGGACGGGATCTATCAAGTGGGACTCTGCCAAATAAAGTAATCCGTGGTCTCTTTACATACACCTTATATCCTTCACAGTCTAGCCGGAATTTTGGCTCTCACGTTTTCTGTCAATCTGCCTTAAAAAAATTGCGTACCAACTTCTTAAAAATACCTCTATCTCCTAAAGCCAAAGAACTTCATTTCAAAGTATTTAATGATATATACCCCTCAAGCAATCTTCTCAGTCAAAGATTTAACATAGATAACAAAAACTATTCTGTGATGAGCACATAGAGACCACGGATCACTTATTCTTCTCCTGCACATTCAGTAACACCTTTTGGAATGAAATGTATGTTTGGCTGGAGCCCAAAGTTTCCTCTCTCTCTTACTTCACCAATAGAGATATCACATTTGGAATTTTAAGGGAGGATAAGAACTCAGAACTCTTATTGAACACTTTACTTATTTTGGGGAAAGCTTTTATCCATAAGTGCAGATGCATCCAAACACGACCACTGCTGATGGTCTTCAAAAGAGAGCTAACTGTGTATTATAAATCGCTGAAGTTTATGAGAAAGAAAGGGAAAAAACTCTGGAACATTATTGATAACTTAAAATTGCTTGAAGTGACCCCCTAAGTTCTGTCCTTACATATGTCTTCTTTTGTTTGTTTTTTTCTGTCTGTTTTTTTTTTGTTTTTTTTTTCCCTCCTTTTTTATTTATGTATTTACTCAATTTTTGGTTTGCATGTCAGTTTGTCTCATCCATGCTTGATTACACCATCCTAGGAGTGCTATCCTTCGCAAAAGTTTATTTATTGGTGTTGCTGCTGTTATTGTGTGTGTATCCATTCAAATGCCCTGTTTCATGCTGTGCCCTACCTGCTGTTTGTTGTTGTATATATTGTAAATAAATTTGTATTACGTAAAAAAAAAAAAAAAAAATTAAAAAAAAAAAAAAAAAGAAGATGGTGGCCCTCGAACGACGTCCGGTTCAAGTGAGGAGCTAGCAGTAGCACTATAAAAATAAGAGACTTGGGACGGACCCTATATATGCATTCTTGTGTGGACTTGTGTTCTTGTGGACTTGTGAACGTCATCAGTCACAGCCCAAGTACCGTTCCAATTCAAAGTTCACATCTAGCCAAGTTCAGTCCAAATTCCGTGTTCCTGTCAACGGTGGAGGTCACGTGTTTCCTGTCACCCATGGAGGTCACGTGTTTCCTGTCACCCGTGGAGGTTGGAGGTCTGCAGCCAGGTCCCTCTCCCAAATTCCCGGATGTGTTCTCGCCACACCCATTTCACCGGGGATGCATCGGAGCAGACTTGTGTGGACTTCAGACAGCCAGGTATCCCAGGATGCATTTCGCAACAATCATCGGAAAATGACAAGTGAGGGAAAGGCGCACAATTATAAGCCATAATTACCGATATGTTACTGTTGTTTTGTCACAGAACGTAGTGTTTTCATGCATAGTTTAAACGTCAGACCCATGGTCGATGTTTTAATATTGAGCCCAGTTGAATGTGAGGTCCGCTAGATGACAGCGGTGTCAGCCCTCAAGTGTTTATGAGCACTGACACCGCTGTCATCTAGCGGTGTCAGTGCTCATAGATAATAAACGTGTGTATGAGCGCTCAGGCTGCCCCAGAGAGCAGCCTGAGTAATAAATTCTTTTATTACACGGCTCTGTTAAATGCTGTATTCTGATTGGTCAGTAGCGGCATTCTGCGGTCTGATATTACTGTGTAATGACCGCTGCTAGTAGCAACGGTCATTACACACAGTTGCTATGTAGCCCAGCGTTGCTAGGGATGCTGCCCTGCAACACTGCAGCTGTCAAACAACTTCCGAGGGAAAAAAACAAACAGAAGTGGCTGATTTTAACGGATGCCGCTAAAGAAAAGGAATACATACGGACTTTCTCTGCCAAAAACAAAAGAAGACGGATTTGAATACACACTCGGCAGTCATGCTTAATGACATTTTACGCGAGTTTTATGCCTCGGTTCAGTCCACTAAGCCTGGGTGAGTACAAAACTTTCACCAAAAGTTGTCGAATCCGGTCGGTTTTAATGCACTTCGCAGAGGCAGACAACATTATTTATTTAACTGATAATTAGCCGTGTAATAAGCGGGATAATGTATAATGAGCCGGTGAATACTGGGAAAATAACTCCCGACAGGGGAGGAAGATAATGTATCATTTTATACTACAGGTGAAAAATAAGGTCAGTTACACAAGGTTTAGGAAGCAACTGGTTAAATATCAGATTTGGCAGCAAAAAGGTCCCATAAAAGGTGTTTTGATAATTTGAGTAGCTTGTGCGTAAATCAAGCCTTGGGAGGTCAAATGAGGGAGAACGTTCTGGGTTAAGGTGACCTGACCGGTGTAACAGATGTGCCAATTTTGGCAATAGGAATGGTTGTTTTTGCCAGTTCTGAGAGAGACAAAGAAGACAGGAAATATTGATGCACGAAGTGCAGCTTTAGGAACAAACAAAGGAAATCAGGAAAGCTTTAGATTCCTAGGGAATATGATCCAAGTGTGTTCATACACACACACACACACACGTACATGAACGATCAGACGCCCATTATAAAAGCATCTGAAGAGTGACTGTTCAGGACTGTTTTCGCTGTGTTGCTGTATCTAATGGTGTACTGTTGTAGGCCTACCTACAACCTGTGTACCAAGTTCTGCAATAAAGTGATCCCGTTGGCTGTAACCTTTTCTCCGTGGTTCTCCGAGTCTCGTCATTTCAGTATTTGCTGAATTTGAGCATTTTCCTTACACCCACGGTCCAACCGGTCGTCCCCCGCCGCTGCGGCTGCCTCGCGTCGCTGCTCCCGAGCGTGGCTTCGGAATCCTACCGGTAAAAGAGACTGGGCAGTGTACGGCTCACAACCATAGACTGTGGGTCTACTCGTTCCCAGCCCACGTCTCCCGACCTCTGGCGAAACACCCTGTCGTTCCGCTGCCGCTGTCGTAGCCATGTCAGTCTCGTGCGCCCCTTTCTTCTTCTTCTTCATCTTCTCGATTTCCGGCAGTTTTGACGCTACTTGGCGTATCACTGCCCTCCACTGGACAGAGTCTATTTAAATCTTCATATACAGCCCTGCTTCACGCAGGAACTGTAAGGCTGCTTTTATTATCATCTGATGGTTCTCACCTTGGCCAAAAATAACTTTAATAGAAAATGTCTCCACACCCAGATCTGCCAGCTTCTTATAGAAAGACCTCCTCTTATTTTTATGTGTTCTGTGAAAAATCAAAAAATATTATCTTTTTGTATAACTGTCTACATATACCTTGCTCTCAATAAAAATATTGTTTAAAAAAAAAAAAAAAAAGAAAGACCTCCTCTCTGTTCTATACATCTGACATTCCATAATTACATGTTTTTGTTTCTGACCGCCCACATTTACATAATCCATCAGGATGCTTCCCCATAATATGCATATAGTGATTTAGTCCACAATGCCCAAGCCTCAGTCTGCAGATTTTAACAGATTCACTTCAAGTCGCAGAAATATAACTAATTTTCCTAACCAAAGGCTGTACAGAAAAGTAATACCTTCCTTTAGTCTCCTTTTCCCACAGTTCCTGTCTTTCTTTTTCCACACCCTCTTTGATTTTCCCTCTCAGTTCCACTCTTCCTGGAGATATATTGAAGTCTACTACTTTTTTCTGCAGGGTTGCCTTTGCTATGGAATTGGCTATTTCATTTCCCTCAACTCCGGCATGTCCAGGAACCCAACAAAACATGACTTCACACCCATTCTTTTCTACTTGAAAAAATACAGACAATATTCGATTCGGCCAAGCTTTTGATTTTCCTCCTCTTATAGCCATTAGAGCTGCTGCTGAGTCCGAGCAAATCAGAACTGATTTTGGTCTTTCTTCCTCAGTCCACCTCAGAGCCCAGAGAACTGCCAGTATTTCTGCAGTAAAAATAGAACTTCCATCTGAGATACGATGATCAAACTTGAGTTTTAACTGATCTATGTACACCCCAAATCCTGCTTTCCCACTCTCTGGATCCTTAGAACCATCTGTGTATATTATCAGCTTCTCCTCCCTGACTGAATTGAGATATTTGTGTATTTTGTTCACCTCTTTCTTGTCTAGAAGAAAGCACAGCTTGATGTTTAATTCCTGCATTACCCACAGTGGTATTGAAAACCAGCTTGTTTGTTCCATGCCACCCTGTTCCATGCCCAGTTTCCTTGCCCACTGATTTATTCTGGCAATATATGGCTCATGCCTGTTACCTCCTTCCACCTCTTGTAACAGACACCTAGCTGGGAAGGTTTGGGCACTCCTACTAATTTTTATCCAGTACTGTAATCCTAACTTAATGCGCCTTAACCATAGGGGCATTTCTCCCATTTCAACAACTAGTGCAGGGATTGGGGAGGTTCTAATGGCTCCACAGCAGAGTCTCAGGGCCTTTGCCTGTATGACGTCCAACCTAGCCAGCACAGTTTTTGAGGCAGCACCGTACACATAGCACCCATAATCAAGAGCCGATCTAATCATGGCCTGGTAAATTAGTTGCAATGTTTCCCTGACTGCTCCCCACTCACACCCAGCCAGGCTTCTTAAGATGTTAATGATTTTTTCACATTTCTCCACTGTTTTACCTATGTGCACAGCCCATGACATGCGCTCCTCAAACCAAACACCCAAAAATTTAAAAACCTTCACCTTTTTCAGTTGTAGCCCATATAAATTCAGCCCTAAACTTGGTAACTTTCTTTTAAAACCAAAAATCACATACTTTGTTTTGGGCACTGAAATCCTAAAACCCCATGTATTCCCCCATTCCTCTACAGTCTGTAGTGCCTTTTGAACCTGTTTCAAAATAAATTCCACATTTTGTCCTCTTTTCCAAATGGCCCCATCATCAGCAAACAAGAACAGCCCAAATCCTCTTCCTATATTATCAAAAATGTCATTTATCATTATGTTAAACAACACTGGTGATATTACACTTCCCTGTGGTGAACCGTTCTCTATTTCTACTACCTTAGAGCTGACCCCCACCTACCTGGACTTGTATAGTTCTTTTCCTCAAAAAATCTTGGATCCAGTTAAACATTCGTCCCCTAATTCCTAGGTCATAAATTTTAATCAGTAATCCCTCTTTCCACAGACAGTCATAAGCTTTCTCAATATCCAGGAAAACACCCACCACCACCTCTTTATTATTAAACGCCTTTTTAATATCTTGGTCCAGCAGTGTAACTGACTCCATTGTGGACTGTCCATTTCTGAACCCATTCTGGACATTAACAAAGAGCCCTCTTGTTTCCAGTACATACACTAGCCTATTGGTGACCATCCTCTCCATTATTTTACAGAGCACTACTGTAAGTGCTATAGGCCGATATGAGCCAGGGTCAGACGCCTTCTTGCTTGGCTTCAAGATCGGAACCACTACTGCATGCTTCCATTCCTTCGGCAAGCACCCCTCCTCCCACACTGTGTTTAACAAAGCAAGGATCTCCTCCAACACTATGTCATCCAGATGTTTAAACAGCTCTGGGGTGGTGTTTGCCCTGGGGTGGTGTTTGCCCCTGCCATAATAGCATCCCTCAATTCCTTCATAGAGAAGAATAAATTAATTGGCTCCTCATTTTCTATACTCCTTTCCAGCTTCCACTGATTGGCTGACATCACCTCCGCCCTCCTCCTACACCTCTCATCCACCAAGCTCTCTGAACTGTGCACCTCCTGAAAACTGTCTACAAACATGTCTGCCTTTTCTTTATTAGACACTGCCTCCACCTCACCCTTCTGTAACACTGGGATAGCTCTCTTCCTATAAGCCCCTGACATTTTGTGCACAGCTGACCATAGCTGCCCTACTGGTGTCTCTGGGCCTACTGTATCACAATATTTCCTCCAGCTACTTCTCTTTTCTTCTTTTACAACTTTCCTTGCTAAGGCCCTTAACCGCTTGTACTCAATTACATTATCTGACATTGGATACTTTCTTAATTTCCTGTATGCTTTGTTCCTTTTTCTTACTGCTTCATCACATTTTTTGTTCCACCAGGGTACACGCTTTCGGGCTTTAGGCTCTTGCTTCTCAGGGATGTTGCCATGAGCTGCATTGTGAATCATAGAACTAACTGAGCAATTCCAACTGTCCACAGAGCCCTCACTGTCAACCTCTCCTACTAAGCTTTTTGCCCTTTCCTGAAACTCATCCCACTTGGCCCAAGAGAAGTTATATCTAGGTACCCTCTCTTCCTCCTCCTTCCACAATTCTCTCCCAAACCTACACATGATTGGATAATGGTCACTGCCCAGCGTGTATGTGTTCATTACATCCCACTCTCCTATTCTTGCTAAACTGGGAGAAGCTACTGACAAGTCTAAGTGACTAGATGTGTTTCTTGCAATATCATATCGAGTTGGCCTTCCATCATTTAATATTATTAGTCCATACTTGTCCAGGAAATCCTCTACTACTACCCCATTACTGTCTCTTTGTTCACTGCCCCATAATGGATTGTGTGCATTAAAGTCTCCTGCCCAAATGACAGGGCTTCACCTTTTCCATTATCTCATCAAAGTCTGCCAATACCAACCTATTACATGGGTTATAGAAATTTATCACAGTTACACTCTTTATTTTCACTACTATTATTCCTACTTCCATTATAGTTATCACTATTATCATCCCAATTATTATCACTATTAATATTATTACTATACTTATTGCTATACCAAACCTCCACAGCTATACACTCAAGTTTAGCACTTATATCCACTCTCCTGTACTGCAGTCCATTTTTCACAGAAGTTGCACAGCCCCCATGAGATTTATCCACCCCCTCTATCTCCCTACCTATTATTTCTGCCCTATCCAATCTCAAACACTCATACCCTGGGATAACAAAATCCAAGCTGGGCCTCAACCATGTCTCCTGAATACATATCAGCTCTGGCTTATTCTCAAGCTCATCAACAAACTTTTTTAATTCCTGACCATTCTTCATTAAACTCCGGGTGTTCCATTGAAGGACACAGAACATTATGGTGCTAATAATCCCCCACATCATCTGCTATGTTTGCATCCTCCTCTTCCTCACTGTCCTTCCTCTGCCTCTCTGTTCTATGTTGAACCTCCGACATGTGTTGGTGTAACTTCTCTGGCACCTGTTTTGTCCCAAGGAACCTTTCTGCTGCCCCTACCACTTCTCTGATGAAGTCTGACCTATTTGCCGTTTTGGACGCAAAAATGCGCTTAGCAGCTACCAGTACATCAACCATAAATGAGAGAAATGACTCCTTGCTCATAATCAGCATACCTGGAGGAGGAATGTTTGGCACATCTTTTTTGTTCCCCAGCTTTACTCTGCCCCCCCCTCTTCCCCGCATTCTCTCGTCACTTTCTGAACTGCATGAGCGTCTGATATTTTATCTCGCTCCCTCACAACCTGCACCTGTGTGGCCTTAATAGTGTGCTCACATCCACGATACACATGATCCCCCCCACAGTTTGGGCATCTTGGGGCATCTGCCTTGCATTCTTTTATTCCATGATCGCCCCCGCACTTTGCACACCTTTTCTTACCCCGACAAGAATCCGCTATATGCCTATATCTTTGACAATTATAGCAGCGCAGAGGAGGTCTAACATACTCCTTCACTTGATATGCCATGCTCCCCAGAAAAACTCTGCCTGGCAGCTCAGTGTTTTTAAAAGTCAGCATGATCGGTATAGTGCTGAAAAGAGACTGCATGCCGAAAATCGACTGCCACCGTCGGGAGCGCGCATCAATACTTATTAGGTTTGCTAGGGGGCAGTGTTGGTCTGTTTAGGTTCTGTAAGTGAAGAGACTGTGGCCCAATTCCAATCCGATCCCTTACAGACTCACTGACTTAGAGGCGCGTTCATGTTAAGTGCATGAGTGTGTGAGGGCTGTCCCATTGTCAAATCGTCAAGTCAGTGAGTCAGTGAGTGAGCCCTTTATGCCCCCTTACCGTAGGTCAGCATCAATGCGGACTTACGGAAAGGAAATTACCCACAGTTCATAGCGTTGTGACGTCAAATACAGGGGTTGCCCTCGGAACACCGGAAGTGTTATAAAAAAAAAAACGAAAACACAGTTGGCAGATATGCAAACGGTAACATTATGGAAAGAGAGCGAAAAAAACTGATAGATAAACAATGAAACATTACATTAACAAGGATTTAAGATGGTACATAAACACATAAGAGGCAGAATACAAGGGGTGAAATTGACCAAATTAACTGTGCCTGCAGTCACATTTCAGTAGACCCCTGCCAAAATGTGACTGCCCCCTGTAACTCAGGAATACAAGGGGTGACATTCACAGCATTTTATGGATTAATACTATAAGTCACCAGATGCAGGCACAGTTAATTTGGTCAATGCCACCTCTTGTATTCCTGAGTTACAGTTCTCTAACACCCTATAACACACAGCATTTTCTGGATTCATACTAGAAGTCACCAGATGCAAGTACAGTTATTTGTTCCGTGTCAATACTTTGGATGATGCTACTCAGGATAAGCCAAAAGATATGTGTAATGATATCTGGATGGAAGAAATTACTGTACTGAACTTATACAACATACAGAGTACAATAATAATAACATTTATTTTCAGACACATAGGTCCATATCTGAGTAAAAAAAATAAAACAAAATAAAATGTGTGTATCTTTCAGTACAACACAAACTATACAGTATATAAATACTCACAAAAACAAGAAATTAGATTGTAATTATACACCTCCTCTTATTAATTATCTCTGATACAAAAAGAGGCAATATATATTCATATTCCCAAAAACAAAAATAAAAGACGAACTATCGAAATTGCACACTTCCTCAACAAATTACGTCAGATACAAAAAAGATAACATAATATTAAATAGGCAATGCCAAGTCATTCACTTTTACTTGCAGGATGCGCAGGTGTAGTTGGTGTTGGTAGAGGACCATTTGGCACATCCCTGGTGGTACCACCACTGACATACATCACAGCATATCTGCAAATTGTCCAAAAGATAAAGTTAGATATAATATTAGATAATCTCCTACTAGCCTTCTTTTATTGTCAAAGAATAAAATTTTATATTCATCATAATAAAAGTTACTTTTAGTAGTAGTGGCGAAATACCTCGATAGCATCGTTAATGTGGTCTGTAGGATCTGTAGCGGTTGCCATTGTTGCTATCCTTACCAGTTACCCACCAGCATACAGCTTGACATCAGCGTGGTGCTGATTGGCTAATCGCTAGACCCCCGGCATTCATTGGTCCGTCCAGCGTTTGGACAAGATAAATAGCAAATTCATTGAAGTATGCCAGACCAGAGATGCAAGCCTACTCAGTTGAGCGGGCAGGGTCTATGGTCTGGAACCAGGCTAGTTACTGTCCCCAACGAGCAGTGGGTGCTGCTGTCAGCCCCTCCACCGTCCCAAAGCACTCACAGGCGGTCACACTAGCCTCGCGCAGCAGCCCCAGCTAGTGAGCAAGCGAGCAAGCTGCACATAATAGCAGACAATTTGAATATTGTTGACGGGATTTTGGTGAAGCCGTTTGATAGTCTTCCTTACGAGGAGAAACTTAGAGTTAAACAGCAGGGCAGATCAACACCTCAGATTGATTTGGTGCAAAGGGTGGGGAAAAGTAACAGGTCTTTTCACCCATCTGAAAATCTTTGAGGTGTGTTTTGCTGTGGTTCTGTGGCATGAGTGTGGTTGAAAAACAGCTTCAATTAAATGCTCCTTTTATAAGTTACTGCCTCGCCACAATATGACAGCTACTACAATGTAAACTTAAAGTGAGCTTCCCCTGTGTGCAAGACCAGCAGCCGCCACTGTTTGACGGACATGGTCTCTGAATTGTCAGACAAACTAAAAGACATGCAATAACATTAAAAGTGTACAACTCATAGTAATGGTCAGAAAAAGTTATAGTTTTGCAGTGGTATTTCAACAAAAAATGTATGTGCAGACGTTCAGTGCAAACACTCCACATGATGTTGTGTCTTGTTGCAGAGGGTGAGGGAGAGTAGTGCAAGGCCATTTCCGGATATTGAGCCCCCTCCATTTCATGAAGGCTCTAAATATTAGATATGAAGTACTTCAGGTTATGTAAATGATAAAGAATAATTTTAAAAACTTGTGTAAATTTACCTTGTCATTACTTGACAATGCTTCATTTTTGTTGCACTTTCCCCAAGAGGGTCAAGGAACAGGCAGGTCTTCTCTGATGGTTTCATAACCTATTTGTCAATAAGGGAAAAAACCTGCATGTTAATCTAAGTCACACTCATAAATCAAGGTCACATTCATGTGTTTTTTATCCTTTTTCTCTTTATGTTGGCAATATTTGTTAACACACTGAGGCATATAAAGGCTAGAGTTACAGATAAATGCCAAATAGACAATTTAGAATAACCATCACCATATTTAATTCACCACCAACATCCAGTGACCGCCTTGATTTACAATCCCAATTATGTATTTGTACACCGTTGGATCAAGCTAAAATAAACAAAAAGACACCACTAAGTGAATGACAGGGCCATTTTAAATAATCTGTAACATTATAATCTTGAAAGAGCAACAAAAGCAACACCACAGACAGTGAAAGGAGATATGGGAATCAGTGTTGGGGAAGTTACTTTTAAAAAGTAGTGTTTGCTCGTAACTCGTTACTTCTTTAAAAAAAGTAATCCCTTACTTTACTTAGTTACCCTCTGTGAAAAGTAACTTTTTACGTTACTCGTTACTTTTACGTTACTTTTATGGTGCTTGACTTTGGGTAGAACCCCATCTCATTTCCTAATTGTGAAAAAATCCGAGTTTCCCACTGGTATTTACCACTTTGGTGATAAAATAAAGATTAAAGAGTGAGAGTTAATTTGTGTTAACTAGGCTACATGAATTTGTTACATGACAGATTACTACTACTAATAGCCTATTTGCCAGACCTGCTGCATCACTGAATGAGGAAAATATTAATATTTACAGACACTATCTTTGAACAAATAGCGTCATATTCATGAATAAATCATTTTCTGTTCTGTTATTACGTGTGTAACTGTGAGACTGTGTTTGTGTAATAGACTCATACTTTGAAGTAAGCTACAGACCTGCACGAATAAATTAATTCATTTTCTCTTCTGGTATGGTATGGTAGGTACTTTATTAACCCCTCGGGGGGAAATTTCAATGTTACAGCAGCAATTTAAAATACACAAAATAGGAGCTGCTGCAACAGGCTGCCGTTCACACAGCGCCAGGAAGGTAGGCAGGTTATGATTGTTCTGTTTTCTGTGAACACAATGCTGCATTTTATTGATGTTTTGGTTGTCGTTTTGATTTCGTTTGAGGTTCCGGGGTCGTATGTTGCCCATGTCTGAGGTCTGACTAGCGAGGTTAACGTTACATTAAACAACACTTACCCAGCCATACAAGTGCAGTTCGCTGTCAGTATATAGTTGGTCGTCTTGTTCAGAATCGCCCAGGTCTTGTACATTAGTTAACGTTACTGTTTTGTGTCCTTGTCGCTGGCTCGGCAGTACTTCGGTCCGTAGAGCACAAAAACCATCAGATAAATCCCGGTATTCAATATCTTGGACATGACCGCAAAGTACAAAATTATACACATCAAGAGTTTTCATGCGTATAAACGCTGGGTTTCTCCACAAGACATAAAAAAAATGTCCGGCCACTGTAGCTTAGGCCATTTCGTTGGGTCGGTGACCCACTGACCCGACAGTAATTACGGGTCAGGGAACCTCACTCTGTTGCTAATTGTTAGCTTATTACAATAAGCTAACCTGTCTTCGGTTGACAAACCGTTAAAATAATCCGAAGAGGCGTGTTTATCTTCCATATTCCTCATACGATTCTTTATTTTGGCACTCCTGTCTGTACTGTTGACATGGCAACTGTCACAGTTCCTGCCTAGTGCGCAGCTGAGGCAGACAGGCAGTGTCACCGTCAAATCTGTCCCCGGGAAAAGTAATGTTGTGCCCAACTGACAAAGCAACTACGTTCCATTACCATATTTTCAGTAGTAACGCGTTACACTACTTTTTACCCAATAAAAGTAGTTACAACACTGATGGGAATACATTCACATGGAAAAGTGATATGTAAGTTATGGAGCATAGTCCAAGATTCAAAACCTACATACATTCACACAAACTGTAAAGTCTTTGCCAGGTTTACAACAATACTGACATTTATTCATTCGATTTGTCCATGAGTTACAACTCGTTAATAGGAAAAAATACTAAGTACACCTACTTTATGCAGTGTGTCTTTACCCTTCCATATGTCGGTAAGGGCAAAGGTGTCGATAAGGTGTCACCTTATCTGTGGATTGCTCATTGTGTTGTCTCACCAGCAGCTCCAAGTAAGCATTGATTATCTGCGATGACATGACATACCAGAATATGACCAGGTTTGAGTTACTCTATATTCAATCTGAAAAATAAAATGAACTTTACCTCACTCTCTTACTCTTTATTTGGAGCTGTTCTTGCAATGTCTGCGAAGAACACTTTGTACAGTCCAACTTTAGCCAGAAGAATGTAAAGAGCCCTTCCTGCCCACGCATCTGTCACATCTGTGAAAATGAATATAATAAGCATAAGCAATAGATTTTAAATTTATTTAATGTGCAGAGCAGAATACTATGAATGATTCATTATACATACAGTGGTGGAAAAAAGTTTTCGGACACCCTTAAAATTTTACACAATCTCAAATATTATCATGAAATATTTGTGGAAAAATCTTTTTTGTGTTTCAAAAGGTGTGGCTGCATTAGACAGATACAAACAAATACAAATTATATTTTTTTGTTTATTGCTTACAAGAAAAACTAACAAAACTAAATTCTTGACAGTTTCAATATGTCAGTTCTCAACATTGTCAGTATCAAAGTCAACAAATAACAGAGAATGTGTTCAAAACTGAACAAAAAATAAATAAACCATCACATCATCAAATTAATATTTAGTAGTCCTGCCACTGGCACGTAGTAGAGCTCTAGTCCTGGCTGGCATGTTCCCCACGAGCCTTTCACACTGTTGAGGGGTAATCTTGTCCCATTCTTCTTGAATTACTGCTTGTAATTCTTCTAAATTCTTTGGTTTATGCTTTGAAACAGACCTTTTGATAATCCACCACAGATTTTCAATGGGGCTCATGTCCGGGGATTGAGCTGGCCACTCTAAGACCTGGATACTGTGCTCCTGCAGCCAAGTTCTACTGGCCTTGGATGTGTGGCAAGGGGCATTATCTTGTTGAAACATCCAGTTTTTACCTCGACCGAACAGTGCACGCGCAGAAGAGAGCATGTGGGTTTCGAGAATGGTACACTATTTGGTAGAGTTCAATGTGCCATCACAGACAGTGAGATGACCAACACCAGCAGCACTCATGCATCCCCAAACCATGATACTGCCTCCACCATGCTTGACAGTAGGTACTGTACATGCTTGAGATAATGCTTCGCCTGGCCTTCTGCGTACCCTCACATTAGTAGGAGGAAGATAAAGCTGGAAACTGGACTCATCTGACCACAAAATCTTCTTCCAATTCCTGGCTGTCCAGTTCTTGTGTGCCTGGGCCCAACGACGCCGGGCTAACCTCTGTCTCTCATTGATCAGGGGCTTCTTGATAGCCTTGTAGGACCTTAAGCCATGATCTAAAAGTCGGCCACGTACAGTGCGGATGGAACACTGGACACCAGTTTGGTTTGACCACTACTGCTGAAGCTCCTGTGATGTCATTCGGCGGTTTTGCCTGCACATGCGGATCAGGATGCGATCATTTCTTGCTGAAGAAACCCTTGGACGCCCAGATCTTGGTTTGTCTTCCAAGCTGTTGGTTCGTCTGTATTTCTGCAGAGTGTATCCAACTGCTGAAGGACTGCATCTGCACTTCCTGGCTATCTGGCAGCAGCTGTACCCTTCCTGGCTGAGAATCTTTATCTTCAGGCGTGTTTCCTGCGTTAGGTTCCTTGTTTTAGCCATTTTTGTGTCTGAAGAACTTTCAGATGTGCTGGCTTTATGTAGACACGAATCTTGGCAACAAAAATTGTGTCTTTTAATAAAAAGAACAACCTTCATCACTGGTACCAAAATGACCCAATACTCAAAATTTCTTATGTATTTTTATGGAACCAATCAATTTTAAGTTTTTAATGGCTTTTTTAGGATTTATTTAGTATTTTGGCTGTGACTGTACTAAAAGAAATTGCACTTGAAGACCTAAGAGTGATTCTTAATGCAATATTTCACAAATGCATGGGGTGTCCGAAAACTTTTTTCCTCCACTGTACATCACAGGTGGTGAAATACAATATTTACATTTCTCATTAACTGTGACCAGCTACAGTACATTGCCAAGTGCACAGAGGATGTGACTGTGATTAAAACCTTTACAGCACGGAACAACCAAAAACCCTGGATGACTGCTGAAGTACGCATGCTACTAAAGGCCCGAGATGATGCATACGGAGGAGGAGACAAGGCTGCTCTCTGCTCAGCAAGATCTGCTGGACAAAAACTAAGACCAAAACCAAGATCTGGACAAAAACAAGGAGATGATAATCGACTTCAGAAGGTCACGACCTGAGCACACAGCTCTCTGCGTCAGCAACCAGGCAGTAGAGAGGGTGGAAAACATCAAGTTCCTGGGAGACCAGATTATCAGCGACCTTTGTTGGTCTGAAAACACCAGCTCACTGGCAAAAAGAGACCAAAAGAGACTCTATTTTCTGAGGAAACTCAAACAGGCCTCACTCACTACCAATATCCTCACCTCATTTTACAGAGGTGCAGTGGAGAGCGTGCTGAACTATGGCATCTCCACATGGTTTTCAGGCTGCAGTGAGGCGGACAAAAAAGCCCCGCAGAGGGTGGTAAGATCTGCAGAGAGGGTGATTGGAGCCTAACTCCCCTCAGTATGGGAGATATTCTTGAAGCACTGCAGGAATAGGGCCCTCAACATTGTTAGAGACTCTTCCCACCCTCTAAACACCCTCTTCCAGCTGCTGCCCACCCTGAAACGCAACTGCAGCATAAAGTGCTCCATCAGCAGGCTGCTGAACAGCTTCCTGCCACAAGCTGTCCGGCTGCTAAACTTCCCCGTGTCCTAATTGAACTGCTGAACTATGGCTGAACATGACTGCACACCAATTCGCACTTAATATTACATATTTATTCTGTCTTATTTATTGATTGTGTATTTATTCAAATAGTGTTTTACCGCTACCCAGATGTCACTGATTTTATTCAGTTTTTATCCAGTTTTATCTCTACTCAGACTCTGCTGATTTGATCTAGTGTGTTGAAGTGAGTTGCTGTATGTATGTACTGTATGTATGATCCTGGAGAAACGCCCTTTTGTTTTCTGTACTCTGGTACAAGCAAAATGACAATAAAGATTGATTTGATTTGATTTGATTTGATTTTGTATCTAGAGCTGTTTTTGTAATTAAGATAAAACAACTGCCTTTGTGAAAATTCACATCTTATTTGATCAAGTATACAGAAGCATAGGTTCATAGAGGGATTCCAAGAAGCAAACTACATATCAAAAAAGATAAAAGGGGAAGGTGGGAAGATACTTAAACATAATAAATGTGAACAGCACAGTGCCTGTGAAAGGGTTTTTTTCAGCTTGAAAAAAATTGTCCTAGGAGACTGCATCTATCTATGCCTCAAATGCACTTGTAATCAGTGTGTGATATTTGAGCTTCCCACCTTTACTGTCCTGTAGACTTCGTCATTTTCTTACTTCAAACTTACATTTATTAGTGGCAGCTGATGGAGACGAGGATGAGGAGGCAGAGGTGGCAGTAGTGGTGGACACTTGCGCAGAGGTGGCAGCTGATGCAGATGAGGATGAGGAGGCAGAGTTGGCAGCAGGGGTGGAGACTGGTGCAGAGGTCGCAGCAGTGGTGGGGACTGGCACAGAGGTACCAGCTGTGATGGAGACCGGCGCAGGGGTCGCAGCAGTATTGGAGACCAGTGCAGAGGTCGCAGCAGTAGTGGAGACTGGCACAGAGGTCGCAGCAGTGGTGGAGACCAGCACAGAGGTCGCAGCAGTAGTGGAGACCGGTGCAGAGGTCGCAGCAGTGGTGGAGAGCGGCGTAGAGGTGGCAGCTGATACAGACGAGGATGAGGAGGCAGAGGTGGTGGACACTGGGGCAGAGGTGGCACCAGGGATGGACATGGATGTAGAGTTGGCTGCAGGGGTGGAATTGTTCACTGTGGTGGAAGTGGTGGAAGCTGAGGAAGCGGAGGAGTTGAGTATTTTGTGTGGGATTTGTGGCTTTTGCTCCACGTGTTTTTTGAGGTGGTCAATGTTGATTTTGGGGAAAACACGTCCTTCCTCATTCTGTAGATCAGCACTCTTGTCCTGTAGTGATGTAATTGTGAAAGGCCCCAAGTAGTCAGGCTCTAGCTTTCCTCCTTTTCGCTGCTGGCTCCTCACATTAAGCCTCCACACTTTGTCACCCACTTTTAGATCGGAATTAATTAATTTGCTCTTTCTGTTCTTTTGGTTTCCCTTGGAAATGTTATCTCAAGCAACCTGCAGAGCATCACTGAGTCGAAGGACATCATCAGTAGGGCTGTCATTCTCCACAATAGCTTCCACACTGCTGTCAACCTTTTCAAAAAAAGAGTTTTATAAACATTACAACATACTACAAATTGTGAAACATCTAAGTTAAAGCCACTGTAACAGCACAAAATACCATAAACTCCTCAGGGACCTGGGATGGGTAGCGGGCCTCCCTGCCAAACATCAGATAAAATGGAGAGAATTTGGTGGTCAGCTGCGTCGTTGTCCATAGACCAAACATGACAGCATTCAGATGCTGGTCCCAAGTGTCTGGCCTCTCCCCAACAAGTTTTCTCAGTGCTCTGAAATGCAATAGGAAAAGGAATTGTATTTTTACAAGTGCTTAAAAATATTAACAAAACTATTGCAATTAGGGTGTCTGTACATGTATGTATTTCTTGAATGTCACTTTGTGATGACCGTCAAATGATTGTTAACAAAATATTCACAAATTAATATGAGATGCGTCAATAGATAGAAAAACATTGAATGCAAGTCCTATACAAAAAATATACCAAATATGCAACTGCATTTTACTCACCTCTGTATGGTGCCGTTCATTTTTTTGACCAGACCATTTGTCTGGGGATGATAAGGCGCACACAGACTTCTCTTTATCCCAAGGATTTTGCAGATGTTGGTGTTAATCTGTAATTGTGAAAGAGATAGTCAAGAAATTGCATACATTGAATTTTCATTCCAGTGTTGGAATTTCAGTCTGCTTCACAAAATATAGCTTTTGGCTACATAATGAGTAATTTCATCGTACTGCATTCACAAATTCCTTCCCCTGGTCAGTGAGGATCCTCTTTGGAGCCTCAAACTGATAGAAGAAATTGAGGATGCAGTCAGTCACCTCTTCAGCCCTTTTGCTTTTTAGTGCATAGGCTTGTGGCCATTTGGTCAGATAGTCAATCATGACACAAATGTAGCTGTTTCCCTCTTTCGTTTTTGTCAGTTTCCCTATCAAATCCATGCCTATGAGCTCGAAAGGGTGAGTAACCTAGAAGACAAATAATTTTTACTTTACTATCTGCACAAAAGAGTAAGAAGGAATTTAATTAGAGGTATGTCATGATTGTCAGATATTACAGACAAGGCAGGTGTAGCAAAAATACTTTTACAGAAATTAAGACATAGATGAGGATAAGATAAGGGAACATCTGCTGGGACAAGTAAGAAAGACATAGAGGTACAAGCAAGCAAGACGGACAACACAGAGAAAAAACCAATACAGGCACAATGTTACGTTTTCTGCTTCTTCTGTCATTTTAGGAGGGAAAAATCAACACCATCTCTTCTTTCGTTCTTTTATTCACATCTCTTCATATCAGCCACAGTCTGTTACACACAAGGCGGAAGAGGCAGTTCACAACAACAACACAAGAATGCGTTCTTAACTTTCATTGGCGTAAGTGGCTCACGTGACCTCCACTGAACAAACAGCTTCAAAATAAAAGCACAGAACACAAATATATGAGAACACACAACCTAACACACAAGTTGAATAAATTTTGAAAAAATATGGATATTTTACAGTGATTGGAGTGTATGATTTCTCCTCCTTGATTTGAATTCCACTGGCCTGGCATTCCATACACTGCGCCACCTGAATAATAAGATGGGATAAAGGTGAAAATACTGTGATTAAGATTAATAGATTAACTAAAGCATTGTCAGAGAAATAAATTTGAACAACGAGAGGGTTTCTTGTCTTTACAATTTGTCTAAACTGTGAGCACTATTAAAGGCAGATTATTGTTATATTGTTATTATAGATTTAAAATGAAAGAACACATACATTAGGCACAGGGACAACAGATAGAAATTAGCCTTGGCTATAATCTGGTGTGTTTACCTTCCTATACAAAGTACTGAAATGTTCATTAACATGCACTGTCCATCCCAAATAAATAAATACATTCAATTAAAATATTGACAGAATTGAAGTACATTTATTTAAGTGTAATTAAGGGCTTCATGGGCCACCTTAGATACTTGCCCATGTGTCAATATCTTCTGACATGCCAGGCCAGTAAAAGCGTTTGCTGATGGCATCACGCGTTTTCTTTTGGCCACAGTGCGCCCCAGTGCTGTTTTCATGGAAATCTTTAAAGATTTCTGCAGCCTTCTCTGACCCACACACCACCTCAATGGAATTTCCTTTCTTTTTGTAAAATAGTTTTCCATCTTTGGGGAAAAACAGGCTATATTAGTACAGATTATTAAATAAAAGCATCAGCAGAGAAACACAACAAAGACATGGCCTCTAACCAATGCGCAAACAATGCAAACCCCTTCTAATGCACAACATGGGTCCAAAAAGATCTGCATTCATTTCATGCATGGTGGAGTGTTTCTTTGCTATAACTTTTGAAATCTATGTATTTCATCATTTAATATTGCAAATATTAATTAAATGTCTTGTTTTTGATTACCACAAACCATTATTTTCATTATTCATGTCTTACTTTATGAACAAAAACAGTTTTTGTCTTACTACATCAAGTTTACACATATTGTACACGTTTATAGCCTACACAAGGTTTTGTTTTCTTCCAAAAAGAAAGGTAAACTGAAAACAAAGATTTGTAAGGATTAAAAACAAGTTAATTGAGGAATTCCAGAAATACTGAATGATGAAATTAATTTATTCCAAAGGGGTTATGAAACTGCTATTTCATGTTGTCTGCAAAAGAGAACGACCTGCTAGGTCACAAAAGGTCACACACATTTACTGCTTTTCACTTTAGCCCATCATTATTTTCTTCTGGAAACATTTGTGTTTTTAATAGTATTTATAAATTTACTTAATTGTCTGGTTGTCTTGGCTAGGCCTACTAACAATAAGAATGATGGCCTAATATTGCCAAAGCAATGACTAGGCTAATGGAGGAGAAGTGAAGTGCACTACGCGTGCGTTATAAAAGTCTTAACGTAGTTTTACCTTGCACATCAAAAGTGTTGGCCTTTCGACGAAAATTTGTTTTGTCATTTCTAGAATATCCACCTGGATGTGTCACATTTGTTTTATAATCAAGAATCTCACTGTAGGGTGGCACGGTGGTGTGGTGGTTAGCACTCTCGCCTCACAGCAAGAGGGTTGTCGGTTCGATCCCGGGCGTGGGATCCCTTCTGTGCGGAGTTTGCATGTTCTCCCCGTGTCAGCATGGGTTCTCTCCGGGCACTCCAGCTTCCTCCCACAGTCCAGACAAAGACATGCAGATTGGGGACTAGGTTAATTGGTGACTCTAAATTGTCCATAGGTGTGAATGTGAGCGTGAATGGTTGTTTGTCTCTATGTGGCAGCCCTGCGATAGTCTGGCGACCTATAGGTTAAAATGGTGTAAATTCACATTAGAAAACATGTTTTAACAGCAGCAACAACAACAATAATTATAACGGCTGCAGTAAAGGGCTGGCAGAGCATCACCAGGGAAGAAACCCAGCATCTGATGATGCCTATGTGACCAACACTTCAGGCAGTCATTGACTGTAAAGGATTTGCAACCAAGTATTAAAACTGACTGTTTAATTGATGATTATGTTAGTTTGTCCAAATACTTATGGGCCCTTAAAGTTGGGGGACTGTGTGAAGAAATGGTTGTCATTCCTACATGGTTCATACTACATTTTTGAAAAAAAGCCTTAAATGAAAGCTGAGAGTCTGCACTTTAAGCAGGTATTCATTGTTTCATTTAAAAACCAATTGTGGTGGTGTACAGAGCCAAAATGATGACAACTGTATCATTGTCCAAATAATTATGGACCTGACTGTATATTGTCCAATATTTCCTTTTCTGACAGCCCGGCAAACATTCCATAGACCACTCCCTTAATTTCCTGACTGTCTTTAGGAGTTATGTTTATCATTTCTACTTTGGCCACCACTTTCCCCACTTTTTTAGCATCCTCATACTGTTTCCTATCCACACAACTAACTTTCAACACTCCATTAAACAGTGCTTTAGCCTCAAAAATCCTTGCCAATCTGATTCTGTAAGGACAAATCGATCTGTAAGGGGTTGATTGCCCTGAATCCTGCACTTCCCAGTTTAACTCCCTTTATCCTGAACAGCACTACAAGCTCTTCAGGGCTTCTAGTTCTCCTGTGTTTCTCTGGCGTTTCATTTCCCTCCTTCAATATCTCTCCATGCCCTCTCTTCCCCCCCTACCCACCGACTGCCACCCTCCATCCTCTTTCCCCCCTCCTGCTTCAGAAGCCATTGGCCCCTGATACCCTTCCCTACCACTGTCCTGTCTCCTTATAGTTCTATTTTACCAAAATATAAAACAAATCAAATAACCAAACACAAAAAAAGAAAAAGAAAAGAATTATGCTCAGTAAAGAAAAGCAAACGAACAGGCCACCAAGATAATGAGAACCATCAATAAGTTCAAAAAACTGAACAAAACTTACCAAGGCTTTGTCCTCCAAACATTTCCCTCCGACCACGCTCTTTCTCTGCTTCTCCGTGCGTCCCTTTGGCATCCTCTCCACCTTACAAGCACCTCCGCTCTGCTTCCGGCTCATGCACTGGTTCCCCGGCGCCCGCCCTCAGCTGCAGATTCGCTGCCACCTGCTGTCCATCGTTCTGTAAGTCCACTGAGGTGCGCGCTATGGCAGAAAAGACACTACATGTAAAGCTACGGTCCAACTCAATTTAACATAGGCTACCCAAAATCAAAACACAGCAACTTATACATAAACATGTAAAATATGGAAAAAATGAATTACACATGCAAACATAATGAAGAAACAAACTAATAACAAATATACATGCAACAAATAATCAAATAAATTACTCTGCCATGTGACAAATACATGCGGTAAGGTTAACACACACGCACATAGCCTACACATCAATAATTACCTTAGCAGTATAGCTGTCTTTGGAAAAGAACTGAAATCGTTTCCCATTTAGAATCTTTGCTCATAAATCAGTGAAAATAAATAAAATAATAATAATATAAAGAATCACTATTTATCTTACAAGCTAGCTTATATTAGAGCTGCCAACTCTCACGCATTAATGAAACTCACGCAAATGACCCTCTCCACATGAAGTATCTCAGCTCTTCTGTCTCTTCTGCACCACATCGTAAAAGCGACATAAAAATCAAATTAATGAGATTAAAACATTGCGGTAAGAGGCAGTGCATGGTGGGTTTAAGATATAATTATGGGATAAAATGTTGACATCAAGGCCATTATTTCGACCGTTATTTATTTAGTTAGGGTTTTTTTTTTTTTTACTTTTTTTTTATCGCTTAATTCAGTACACAAATGGTCTAAACAGGAAACAGTTTCTGTTCCTTCTTCAAAGAGGGCTAATGCAAGAGCATCATTCCTGACCACATTACTCTCAGGGCAGTAACAGTAAATACCCTCTCATTTAATATTTCCATTTTGTCCACACATGACGGTACTAAAGGTATGTCACTAATTGATTCCCTCTCTTTTGTTACCTTGTATACGGTTCACCACCCACATACAGTGATATGCTGTACTCAATACATCAGTGCCCATTCTGCAGCTGTTCTTTGATCCAACCAGGGGTAGGCCTATTATTTAGCGTATTTTGAGAATATTTTCCGAGTTAGATCGTCACTTTTTAAACATGACAGGCTTTGTCATAGTGTGCAGTGTTGTGCAGACTGTAATGTGGCACTGAATATGTTTGTAGACTTGTGGAAAAAGAACAAGAAACATTGATAAATATGTTTGGGTATTGTCAAGGCAAGCCGAGGGTAACCAGTTGTCTCAGGTCAGCCCAAATCAAAATGTTACCTGGATGCTGACGTAATTTACTTATACCTGAGGAAAGCCGTGCATTTTGTGAGTCTCAGTGGCTCACACAAGTAGACGTGCGGTTTGTGTTATATTGTCTTTTGTTGATGTGAAATCGAGTCCAGCTTGAGGCAAATTTGTGTATATCATATTTTCTTTCCTTTCTTTTTTTAATGTCGCTGGTACGTAGTGCTCACTTACAGAAGCATATTCGCTGTGGTAGATGTGGGCTGCGACTTTAAAACCGCCAGTAATATGTTGTGTATGTTTGTGAATTTGTGACGAATCTGCTGACGGAGGCGAAGCACATCTAAGGAAACCAGTTAAATTGGAAACCAGTAGGGACATAACACCGGCTCCGACCCACCGACCGCCACTGGCCGCATCTAGTGAGCCACTGTTGGATTTATCACCGATGGAGGAACCAGCCACTCAACCCAAGCTAATAGCATTCCCAGCTACTGTCATAGGTGGGAAATCGCGGTCATTTAATGCCAACTGGTATGGGAAGTACAAGTGGATTGAGTACAGTAAAGAACAAGATGCAGTGTTTTGTAAAGTTTGCAGACATTTTCCGGAGATGCACACTGAGACTACGTTTACAAGTGGCTACAAAAACTGGAAACGTATCAGAGGCCTGCAACAAACATGAGTCTAGTAAGCCGCATGTCATTGCGCAAACAAAACTGGCATCATTCAGGGACAGCCACGGGCCGCAAAGCCGCGGGACAGTGTTGAACCAGCTGCACGGTGATGCTCCAGCATTTGTGGAGAGACACCGGGAACATGTTAAGGTTGTCCTGGACATTGTTATGTTGTGTGCAAACAGCCGATTTAAAGAGGATACATATGGAATCATGAGAGTGTCGGCCTCTTTTGCACCTGGATCTGCCACTTTTGGAGAAATAGCTGATGCTGAACATTCTGTGTTTCCTCAGCACATCAGATGGAAAATGGATCAGAACAACTTCCCCACACTGATGGAGACAGCTGCCCGTCAGACATTTCTCCTAACATGAACAGTCTGTTAAGGGCCATCATAACGCTCCCTTTGACCTCCTGCAGCATCGAGAGACTTTTCTCCGCTACCAACAGGATCCAGGTACGCCTGAGATCATCCATGCCGACTGGACGCCTCAACAACCTGACACTCCTGTCATTTGAAAGAGAGATGATTGACAATTCGGATTATGATGACATAATCAACGCTTTTAACTCCAAGCCCAGAAGACTCCGCCTTGTGTAGCAACTAGGGGTGGGAATCTTTGGGCACCTCACGATTCGATAACGATTACGATTCAGGGGCTACGATTCGATTATAAAACGATTATTGATGCATCTTTAATTTATGTATATTGATGCACTTTTTCACAACACACATTTCTTTTTGTCTCACTGAATAAGCATTCAACACTTGCAATTTTTAAAAACAGTACATTTGTAATAAGAAACAGTTAAATTCATTTCCATTATATTTTATCAAACATATAAATGGAAATGCGTGCAAACTGGAAAGTTACAACTTCGTTGTACAGAACCAAAGGTAACAACAGGTATCTTAAATCACAAGATAAAATGCACAGTTAGAGTAACAAATGATTCGGTGGCGAGAGACGTCCACGCATCACATATAACTGCGATCCTACCTGCCTGCCTTCAACAGTGTAGTCTAGTAGGAAGGAGGGGTCCCCATGGTCACAGTGGATTTCTAAATGAAACCTATATTTTTGGAATCGTGAAGGTCTGTAGATAATGAATTTTGATGTTCCCATTGCGAGAAAGGGTAGTCCTCGGAATTCCGGCAGAATTTCGAATTCTGTCAATCGGAATATGTGGAAAAAATTAAAAATCAAATGTATCCACAACTAAGCTATGACCTATAGGAAATCTTCCCAATTTGTCGGTATTTGGTGAGAAACATCAGCTTTTTAATAGCTATAGAAAACTGCCCAGCACTCTAAGCTTTCGTTTGATTGGTTACATGTTGCTGTAACTAAAAAAATAAAGTCTAGGAGACTGTTAGAGCTAATGTCTACTCCCAAATTTGTGATAGACAGGTCAAAATGAGGGATAACCTTAACTCTTCAATCACACATCATACATATATAAATGAACCAATTTTAATAAATCAATCAATGAATCAGTTAATAAATCAATCAATGAATCAATCAAAAATATAAATTAATTAATTAATAAATAATAATAATAATAAATAATAATAATAATACATTTGATTTATAAAGTGCTTTTTCGGCTACTCAAAGACACTTTACAAGATAAAAGATCAAACTTAAAAGAACAAGGCACTAAACACATGAAAACAAACATTAATCACACATTAAAAGCAGGTTTGAAGAGGTTATGATCAGAGATTTGAACATGGGCAGATTGGTGCAGTCTCAGATGTGTATGGGTAAAGAGATCCAGGGGGAGGAGGCAGCTATGGAGAAGGCTCTGTAGTTGGTAGTGTTGGACTAAGAGTCTCATCCTACTCTCTAATGTGCTATGTGTGAGCTCAGTCCTGCGTGTTCTTTAATGAAGCAATAGGAGAAGATATTCGGTCTCAGTTAATGTAGTTTATTAAGCAGTAAAGGAATAAAATTACAGAGCTCTGGGTCTCAACTTCACGTCCCTGACGAACAACAAAGGTGTGTCAGTTCACGAAGTCTGACCTCCTGTCCTTTCCCTGACCCAGTATATTTGAGCGTAACAGAGTGTCATTGTGCACGCAAGGCGTTGTCCTCTTCTCATTGGCAGTTCCACTTCCTCCTTCACCACACCACGCCCCTGCCTCGTGTTAATCTGACTCCTTCCCGCTGACAGTGGGGGCGTGGTTCCTGTTTTGAAAGACAAGAGAACAACACAACTCCCTACACGTGCAGTACCTTACTATCTGTACATCACTTTCTATTCTTTTTACCATATATGAAACTAATTATCTAAGCATTGCGATATGTGCTCCTCAGACTTCATGTCTCTTCCTCTCCTGTACTTCTCCACTTCTGCAAAGCAAACACATTCAGATCAGCTGAAATCATCTCAGTATTCTCATTGTTCACACATCTAAAACTTATATAGTGAAACACAACTGATAGTAAAACACATAAAATCATTCTATTCCCAACAGTAGGCATCAGAGGATCGAAGACTGCGAGAAGTGTGGTGGTGGAGCAGGTCAGTGAGGATTCAAATAAACACAAGAAGTTTGTGCTCTAAAAAAAATAAATAAATAAATAAGTAAATAAATAAATAAATAAAAAGGGATCAGCACTCAGTGAATAACCTCCTAAGCCCTACGACAAACTATTATGGCAAGGCTTAACTATACAGACTAATGAGCAGTGATAACTAACATGTCTTTGGGGTCATCGGGTGGGAACCTCCTTTCACCGGTGTTTCGTCTAGTTGGTCCCACGACACCTCCAGGAGGCTAGACAGTGATCTCTGGCGTCCCAGAGACACTCCCCTAATGCCAGGTCTCACTGCTCCCCACACTAACCGAACAACCTCCTTTACCTTACCTATATTACCACAGAGGAGGTAGACCCAGGGAGGGAAGCCTTGTTAGGCTATCACACTCCCCCGCCGGGTTAGGCTGTACAGTCTACCTCCCCAAGACGAGCCCTCACAACAATGACACCTCCAGGAGGCTAGACAGTGATCTCAGCCCAAACAGAACAGCACTGCCACCTTCAACCAAACCCAGGCTCCGTTTATGCGAGCTCCAGGCAGAAGCAATGCTGATACTAGCTTTCCTGTCACATTCACCATACTCTATTTCACACACTACATAGCATAACTACAATATAAGCTAAAGTTAAAGGAGCTAACTGGACTTACAGGATCAGCAAGCACACTCACCTTGCCGCATGGCCTCAAACAAAATGGATTCCAATAGGCCACTCCCACACTTAAATACTTCCTCTTCCTGGATTTCTCCTGACAGGAAGTGGATCTCTCCACCTGATCTCAAGGAGTTATGTGCCCTGCTTAGTAGTTCCCCCTGCTGGCCCCCAGCTGACATTATTTCTTCTGTAATAGATAAACTGGCTGCATTTAATTGCTTCATCTGACATTTCCCTCACTGTCTTCCTCAAACTCTGTCCCCGCACTCCGAGTTCCCCCAGGAGTGAGACAGTTGATCTTGCTATGAATCCCCTACACCCCACTTCCACTGGACAAATCCTAGTCTTCCATCCTCAGGTAGGAGGGGGCCTGGTTCTGGAGGGCTTTGTGGGTGAGGAGAGGGACTTTGAAATGGATTCATTGATGAATTAATATATTAAACAAAAACTTTATGGTTTGAGCTTAATCGTCATCATCAAGGTGGTCATAGTCTATTCCCAGGTTGTCCTCTTCTTCTCCATCCTCTTCCTCAAACACTTCTTCAATCAAATCGATGAGAGAAGAAGGCAAGATAGGTCCGCATGACCACAGTGGCTCCAACAGACCCTCCTCCGTCAACATCCATCCCTGGCTGTCATCATGAGGCTTTGGTTTATCAAATTGAGGCTGGTTGGCACGCTTATAGTTGGCCAGTCTGTAACTGACCCAACCAATATGAGGAATAAGATTATTCCTACACGGTGGAAGGCGAGCCAGGTCAGTTTTGGATTTGGTGATGAGTTTTTCATCCTCTCCCACCATCTTCCTTAGCATCTTTGCTCTCACCACATCTATGGACTTCTCCTGCCCGACCATACATGAGGCAGGTAAAGGCTTCCACATCTGCCACCATCTCTGGTTTCACCACCCAGTCATCACCAAGTAGCCTGAACAGAAAATCCTTGGATATGCACTCTTAAAATGTAATAAATGGTTTTCAATTTCAGCAATAATCCTTTAATTGTAAACAGCACGCATTTAAGTTTTTGCATAAGGCAACATGGATTACTTACCTAAAAGCCTTTGGATTCTTCTGCAGCTTCTTTAGGGGGGCCACTTTGCCCTTACCCTTGAAGGCACTAGTGCAGTCCTCACCTGTGAACACGTAGAACCTTAAAAGTGTTGTGCAGTACTCAGGCTCAAGTGACTTGGCAAGCTCAGTAACATTGACAAGCTTGCCCACTTGGCGGTGCTTGCCCACTCCGATGTCCAGGAAGATGGTGAGACCAATGGAGTGTGAGTGGTGGAGCAAAATAAAAATATGTCACTGTCAGGAGTCCTCACAATGGCTGACTTGTATCCTTGAAAGGCTGCATAGTGTAGGTATAGAACCACCCGGGTATCTGTCTCCTCCTGGTCTGACGACAACTCACTGATCTCATGCATCCTCACCTGAAACACATGAATCCTAGTATTGAAGATTCAGTGGTAAAGCATAATCATCATTGTGAGGTTTTAAGAATATGTATGTAAAAGAATATTTGTTCAATCCTACCACATTGTACTTACTTAGCCATGAGATGATTCCAGATGTTGTGCTTTTCCTTCCACAATGGCAATTGCCATGCCACACTTCTCGAGTTGTGTCACTGCAGCTTTGCTCCCCCACACCTGGAGAAGTAGCTGGCAGAGTTGCTGCTTGTTGTCATCATTGGTTAGGAACTGTTTGAAGTCAACAGGCTTCCTAGTGGATGGGCCACCCATGATGTTTTTCTGAGATGAGCCACGCCACAATCTCTCCTGTGCTTTGACAGACCCTGCATGATAGCAGTCAGTTGAAAACACAAAGTTTTTTTTGGTAACCTTCTGGTCCAGCACCTGGAGGCAAATTTCACCACATATTTCTGGCAGATTAACAAGTGTGTGGAATAATGCCATCTTGTATGTAAAACGCATCTTTTGGGTAGGGAACTTCCTCAGGTGAGTCTTCCAGCAAAAAGTGCAACATAGAGGCTTTATTTGTTTTGGCAAAAAATCCATCAGCAGTGCCAAGGCTGGGAGGGACAGCAGTGAGGGAGTACTGCATCAGTTCATCAATGTTGAGAGGTTCCTTAAGGAGCTGTGACTTCACAAGAAGCATGAAGGCCAAGTTGCTATGTTCACTGTACTGGATGAGCTGAAAATAAAGGACAGTAATGTCTTACTTCTCATTTTGGTTTATTTGAAATGTAGTATTAAAATATGTGTGTATAACATGTAAAAGTATATCTAATCAGTGAAATTGGCAGTCTTATACCTTTCCCTGTGAGGTGGTTAGTTTAATTGTCTTGTTGAAAGCCTCCATCATTTTCAGCTTCTGTCTCTTGACGGGTTCAAAAAAGGTCTCTTCAGGATTACCATTTTGGAAACGATCCTTGATGAATGCCTCCTTTGCTTCCATGCCAACTGTGTCAGCTCGCATCACATCTATCTCAACCTCAAGAGGGACAGGAGCACCAGATACTATGTTGTAGAGGTGATCTTTATCACTAACAGTGAAGGGGTCAATGAAGTTTCGGATAGCACTGAGTCTTCTCTGTCTTTTCTTGATCTCAGCTGCCTCACGCTCACGATGCTTTCCTGCCTTAGTAGGACAATCTGTGTCATCAATGAGCCCACACATCTCAAGCAGCCTCTCAAAATACTGGGTGCGAGCAGATGTGGTGCGGCACCAGCGTTGATAGGCACCAAACATGGAGAACAGTCCCCCTAGACCACCTGAAAAGGGTAATATATCATTCCTGTTATAAAAAAATAAATAAAAAACACTGAATGGTTTCATGTAATACACCACTGTAGTTAATATAATCACCTGCTGACTTAGCAAACTTCATGAACGTTTCCTCCATGGTCTTGTCCACTGCACTGAGTGCACCGGGAATGAGTGAGCGTGCTACTGAGATGCCACCCCTCTCAAGAAGATCCTTTCCTATTTCTGTCCAACCTCATCCATGGCTTCTTCAGATTGCCTCAACAGTTCCTGGATAACAGAGTACTCTGTGAATGGCTGGTTGATTGGAGTGAAATAATCTATAGAAGACTTCTGGCAGGCTTGGTTCCTGTTGCTGAGATGAATCCACCAAATGCAGGAACTGGATGATTTCCACTGCTTCCCATCATCCTCAATAAGATCCACACACGATATTCCATCAAACATTCCTTGTACACAGTGTCATTCTCCACTGGAGGTATCAACACAGTGCCATCTGGAAATTTTGGACCAACTCAATTGTAAATATGTAGAGGAGGCAGGGTGTTTTGAATATCAACCTTGAGTGACCGATTATTTTCTCTGGCTTTAAGAGGCAGCATCCTCTCCTGTGTCGTCTTGAAACCAGGTTTCACCTCTTCAATCATGATGCCGGCTGTACTATTCACAATGTTGGATCCATGGACATTGGTGGTAATTTTGTTTAGGTTATCCCATTCTACATGAAACACGTCATTACCTTCACTAGTGATGATCTTAGGAGTCAGATAAGTTGACATTTCATCAATGGCCTTGGCCATGGCTGTCTCTAGCTCCAACCCAAAGTCATATGACTCAGAATGGTCGAGTCTGTTGAGGATAGTGGTCAACTGCCTACTACGATACAGGTGCCGGACTGTGCAGCAGACTGTGCAAATAGATCTTTACCTTTCACCTCACGATGCAGACGGCTATATCCTAGTACTAAGGGCTTGATGTTCAAACTTCTTCCAAGAACTTGGTCCATCCTTACATGAAGTAAACTTTTCTGTGCTTTGATTTTTTCCAAATACTTTCAACTGACGTTTTTCACAGAAGATGCATTGTGATGGGAAGGGTGGCCCTGCAGAAGACTTTTTCCGCGGAGATCTTGATGTTGTTGATGCTGTAGGTGATCTGTTGTCTGTAGAGATGAAACAGTATGAAAATTTCATTTTACGATTGCTATGACCAAAATAATCACTGTTATCAGTACTATAATTTATAAAATTGGCTAGATTTTCAGGCTGTTATGTAGCCTGAAACTCAAATTGT
This sequence comes from Epinephelus fuscoguttatus, assembly GCF_011397635.1. Classification (NCBI taxonomy): domain Eukaryota; kingdom Metazoa; phylum Chordata; class Actinopteri; order Perciformes; family Serranidae; genus Epinephelus; species Epinephelus fuscoguttatus. The sequence goes on along the minus strand of NC_064770.1, from coordinate 2,038,195 downwards.
TAAAATGTGCTGAAAATGTTCAAAAAGCACCGAGGCACTCACTGAAATCATTTATATCGTAAAACACAATTAAAATTAGCAGCACTATGCATTTTTGTTTCAATAAACATTAAATAAACTTAGTCAAGACTCAACTATGGTTGAAGCTGGACAGAATTTATTGTGTTTATCACAGCATGGTAATCAAATACAGATTTAGTGATAATAAACAGTAGTACTGTTAGCAATTTCATCAGATTTGATCACTTAAGCTAACAGATTAGTGTTTCATTCCTAATTGACTGTAGGCCTACCTTTTAAATGGTCCAAGTTCTTCATGAAGTGCTGATAGCAACAACGGTGATGGCCAGTTGTTTCCAGATTGACGTCCTCTAGACTTTCAGGGATTTGCTTACATAAAGATGCCATGCAATTAATGGAATTCTCAGGCTGAGATTGTCTCTGTTTTCTACTATTAATTAGCTTTGCCAAAATAGCAGTTGGTGGCTCTTTTGTATGGCTAAATGGTGTAAATGATCCACGGTTAATGCCAACTACATGTAAAATGCAGTTTTGCTCTGATCCATCTTTACCTCTTCTTTTTTTCGCAGGCATCATACCGAATTTATCTGTAGCACTCAGCTAGCTACTGTATCATACCAACTGACACCAACAGATTCCCAGTGATCTCCAGAGCAACTAATTTCCATAGCAACCATCACTTTTGCTCCAGCTGAAAAACTGAGCATACTGCAGCGTGGAAAAGACAACCATAACTGATTGTGTTTTATATTACAATATGGTGTGGGAAGTGTGAAATACTATTTGGACTAAATACATAAAAACTACTTCAGTCATCAAGAGAACACCATAATCAATTTGTAAAATAAAGAATTACATTAAAAAATTGGTTCATTTATATATGTATGATGTATGATTGAAGAGTTATGGTTATCCCTCATTTTGACCTGTCTATCACAAATTTGGGAGTAGACATTAGATCTAACAGTCTCCCAGACTTTATTTTTTTAGTTACAGCAACATGTAACCAATCAAATGAAAGCTTAGAGTGCTGGGCAGTTTTCTATAGCTATTAAAAAGCTGATGTTTCTCACCAAATACCGACAAATTGGTAAGACTTCCTATAGGTCATAGCTTTTTTCATATTTTTTCTGCTACATTTGGCAAAGATAAGCCAATTACGCATAGACATACATTTTAAATCATTAAAATATCCATTTTAATTGATTTCTCATACTTAATTTATGCAAAAAAAGATGGGTTATTTGTCTCTGTACAATATATGGTTCAAAAGTTGTGGATACATTTGATTTTTAATTTTTTTCCACATATTCCGATTGACAGAATTCGAAATTCTGCCGGAATTCCGAGGACTACCCTTTTTCGCAATGGGAACATCATAATTCATTATCTACAGACCTTCACGATTCCAAAAATATAGGTTTCATTTAGAAATCCACTGTGACCATGGGGACCCCACCTTTCTACTAGACTAGTAAGGCCATGACTTCTGTTTTGGTTTGGTTGTAGAGTGTCGGTGAAATAGCGTCGGCATGGGATGGTGTATCTGGGCTCCAATGTATGCATGCAAATCCCTGATTTTCAATGACGGAATAAGGACGCAAATCCTTGGCAATAAATGCCGCGATGGCCTTCGTAATTCGCTTCGCCTTTTCCTATGAGGGTGGCAGCTTTCTAATTGCTTCCTCGATTGTCGGGTCGGTAGCGCCACTAGTTGCCGCAGCAACAACCATAGACATACATATATAGACGCCGCATCGAGTGCCTGAGCGCGTCCTCGCCGGCCGCCATCTTGGATGGGTCTCGCTTCGCCTCCACAGTGCATTCACTTCTATTGAGGAAGGAGCTGTATGTACAAGTAAAATAGAATAACTCACTGAATTTTCAACTGATTTTCACGCGGTTTGGTTTGTTACAAACGGCACACATGTAGTTATGATACAGGATGCTTTCGTACATTAAACATGCGGGATTTCATGCTTTAATACTTCCTACAAATAGGAACAGCATGTTATTTAGGTCACAACACAGTTATTTTATTCACCTCAACCCCAGAGTGGGATGGATGTGTGTGTATATATATATGTATATATATATATATATATATATATATATATATATATACATACATATATATGTGGAGAGAGAGAGAGAGATAGATAGATATAGATATATAGATAGATATACATATACACACACATATATATATACTGTTTTAACACAATATACACAATACAAAACATAGTATAGCATATTAATAAATTTATTAATATATTAATATTAATATATACGAAAAAGCTCTATTGTTGATTGAGTTTATTTCTCACACACACTCTCTTTTATACCCACAGCCATCAGACTTAATAATTCTTTGTTAAATAGATGATCTTACAGACTTCTTTGAAATTTTCTTTTCGGGGATGAGTAAAGTTATTCTTATTACACTGACTGCTGTGATCCCTCAAAAGTAGTTAAAAACATTTTCAGTATTTACATAAACACTGAAATTAATTTTGGTATTGGTGTTATAACTATGAAAATGGGACTGTGGTCAAGATAATTTGAAAAAAGATACAGAAGGATGAGCAGCAGGGGATATTTGCAGCACAGCTGGTGGAAAAGTGAATGTGCACAAAGGTGTGCTAGGGAAGGCAAGGCAAGGCAAGTTTATTTGTATAGCACAGTTCAACACAAGGTAATTCAAAGTGCTTTACAGAGACATTAAAAGCAACAAGACATAATTTAAAACAATAAAAACAGTCGATTGAAAAGGGAAATAGAAATTGAGAATGATAGTGATAATAATAAAATACAGTAACATAAAATAAAAACAGGCTCAATACATTAAACAGTCAGGATAAGAAAAGAAGTAGAATAATAAAAGGCATAAATCAGCAGTGTGTAGTTAAAAAGTACGGGCAGTAGAATACAGCAGGTAAGTATTTAATCTAAGAGTACGTTTCGGTAAACAATAGTGTTTTTAACCCTGATTTAAAGGAGCTGACAGTTTGAGCGAACCTCAGATCTACATATTATGCTATACATAATATGCTATACTTTGTTTTGTATTGTGTATATGGTGTTTATACAATATGTTTATACAGTATATAAATACTGTATATATATATATATATATATATACACACATATATATGTGTGTGTGTGTGTGTGTGTGTGTATACATATATATATATATATATATATATATATATATATATATATATATATACATATATATACAGTACAGGCCAAAAGTTTGGACACACCTTCTCATTCAATGCGTTTTCTTTATTTTCATGACTATTTACATTGTAGATTCTCACTGAAGGCATCAAAACTATGAATGAACACATGTGGAGTTATGTACTTAACAAAAAAAGGTGAAATAACTGAAAATATGTTCTATATTCTAGTTTCTTCAAAATAGCCACCCTTTGCTCTGATTACTGCTTTGCACACTCTTGGCATTCTCTCCATGAGCTTCAAGAGGTAGTCACCTGAAATGGTTTTCCAACAGTCTTGAAGGAGTTCCCAGAGGTGTTTAGCACTTGTTGGCCCCTTTGCCTTCACTCACCCCAAACCATCTCGATTGGGTTCAGGTCCGGTGACTGTGGAGGCCAGGTCATCTGCCGCAGCACTCCATCACTCTCCTTCTTGGTCAAATAGCCCTTACACAGCCTGGAGGTGTGTTTGGGGTCATTGTCCTGTTGAAAAATAAATGATCCCAACTAAACGCAAACCGGATGGGATGGCATGTCGCTGCAGGATGCTGTGGTAGCCATGCTGGTTCAGTGTGCCTTCAATTTTGAATAAATCCCCAACAGTGTCACCAGCAAAACACCCCCACACCATCACACCTCCTCCTCCATGCTTCACAGTGGGAACCAGGCATGTGGAATCCATACTTTCACCTTTTCTGCGTCTCACAAAGACACGGCGGTTGGAACCAAAGATCTCAAATTTGGACTCATCAGACCAAAGCACAGATTTCCACTGGTCTAATGTCCATTCCTTGTGTTTCTTGGCCCAAACAAATCTCTTCTGCTTGTTGCCTCTCCTTAGCAGTGGTTTCCTAGCAGCTATTTGACCATGAAGGCCTGATTCGCGCAGTCTCCTCTTAACAGTTGTTCTAGAGATGGGTCTGCTGCTAGAACTCTGTGTGGCATTCATCTGGTCTCTGATCTGAGCTGCTGTTAACTTGCCATTTCTGAGGCTGGTGACTCGGATGAACTTATCCTCAGAAGCAGAGGTGACTCTTGGTCTTCCTTTCCTGGGTCGGTCCTCATGTGTGCCAGTTTCGTTGTAGCACTTGATGGTTTTTGCGACTCCGCTTGGGGACACATTTAAAGTTTTTGCAATTTTCCGGACTGACTGACCTTCATTTCTTAAAGTAATGATGGCCACTCGTTTTTCTTTAGTTAGCTGATTGGTCTTGCCATAATATGAATTTTAACAGTTGTCCAATAGGGCTGTCGGCTGTGTATTAACCTGACTTCTGCACAACACAACTGATGGTCCCAACCCCATTGATAAAGCAAGAAATTCCACTAATTAACCCTGATAAGGCACACCTGTGAAGTGGAAACCATTTCAGGTGACTACCTCTTGAAGCTCATGGAGAGAATGCCAAGAGTGTGCAAAGCAGTAATCAGAGCAAAGGGTGGCTATTTTGAAGAAACTAGAATATAAAACATGTTTTCAGTTATTTCACCTTTTTTTGTTAAGTACATAACTCCACATGTGTTCATTCATAGTTTTGATGCCTTCAGTGAGAATCTACAAATAGTCATGAAAATAAAGAAAACGCATTGAATGAGAAGGTGTGTCCAAACTTTTGGCCCGTACTGTATATAGATATCCCACTCTGGGGTTGAGGTGAATAAAAGAACTGTGTTGTGACCTAAATAACATGCTGTTCCTATCTGCAGGAAGTATTAAAGCATGAAATCCCGCATGTTTAATGTACGAAAGCATCCTGTATCATAACTACATGTGTGCCGTTTGTAACAAACCAAACCGCGTGAAAATAATTTGAAAATTCAGTGAGTTATTCTATTTTACTTGTGCATACAGCTCCTTCCTCAATAGAAGTGAATGCACTGTGGAGGCGAAGCGAGACCCATCCAAGATGGCGGCCGGCGCGGACGTCGGCTCCAATGGGCAGCGGCAGTCAATGCGGCATCTATGTATATATGTCTATGGCAACAACAGCCTGCCATCCTCCGTCGGGTGGAATCAAGTTACATGGCTGCTCATGTTTGTTGTGTTGCCAAAGTATTTTATTTTAGCATGACACAGCTTACTTATAACGTGGCTCTTGTCCATTTCGCTTCCGCCGTCAATGTTGTAGAAGGAGCTGTTAAATTAGAAGGAGCTGTGGAGCTGTGGATCTCATGGCGAGGTGGGTGGCGGTCAGCCATGTTTGTTTTCCTCTGTGCGCCCCTGCGTTCCAAATCGCATACTTCTACTATATACTTTTAGTATGTACTGCAGCTGCCCTTAAAAAAGTATGTAGTGTAGAATGCAGTATGCATGCTACTGGGACACACTACATCCGCCATCACATCGCTCCCTGAACTCCGACCCTCTTGCTCACTTTCGCCGCCGTCCATAGCACCACATTTGAATATTTTGTGTTGTTGTACTCCGGAGATGCAGCAAATCTCCTCTCGTCAAGCTCGCCAGAGTCGTGCATACCGTCGGAGGTGCCGGAGAGCTCTGTTGCTGTTATGTCGTAATGTATGTTGTTGTTTCTAATAAACTGATGTGTTCACGTAAACAGTTCCAAGCCTATTATTAGTGACCTGACTATTGAACTAGTCACCAGTAGGCATATTAACCCCCTTCACACACAGCTCTCTGTTGCTGGCAGATATTTGTTATTAAATATATTTACAGCTATGCAGCAGCTGGCACTATATTCTGTCTGCACGTGAAGCAGCCTTACATTCACATTACTTTTATTTGTAGTGTAACACATTTGCACATTCTTACTACATTACGTAATATGTATTTGACTTTTAGTATTTATATATTTACTAGTCTATACTGCTCACACCTGGCCCATAGTGTATTCATATTTAGTCATATTCATTCATTATTTATACCACACTTACACCACTGCCTATACTGGTAGTCATAGTTGAACCCTAACATTGATTATACTATAATCACAATAAAGTTGAATGTTGTAACCGTGTTCTTGCAAAACTGTATGATATGTGACAGTATATAATCAGATCATTGCAGTCCTAATATGTAGTGTCTTAGAATCTCAAATTAAATAAACCATGTATGAAAGGAAGTGTGGGCGTTGGTTGTACACGCAGCTCAGTCAGTGCGACGTAACTTCCGCTGCGCAAAGGATTGTGGGTCAGAATGGCCAAAGAAGCATGCTGACATGCATACTGCGAAATATGACCGGATGTAGTAGAACATCCTGGTACTTTTGGCATACTGCATCTGACATACTATGTATTGGGACACACTAATTCTTTTTCTGGCATACTAAATAGTATGGTAGTATGGGTATTGGAACGCAGGGCGCGTGTCGGCGTGTCTGCTCCAGGTGTGCATCCCAAAGTGTCCCGGAGATGACACGTTCCGCGCTTCTTAGTTCCGCATTATTTGGAACCTTCTGTATTAGCTACTCTAATTAACAGATTTAAATAATCGAAATTTGGATGTTTGTGAATCGATTCAGATTCGTCCACGTCCGAATCGTGATGCATCTAAGATTCGGAAATTTCCCCCACCCCTAGTAGCAACTGCAGGTAAGACTGTTTTTTTTTAATTTTTATTCTGGCCCGCCGTGGTATGTTATGATTGCGTTTGTGTGAGCCTGTGAGGAGGCTCTGAACATGTCCCATTGGTCTGACATTTCAATATCTGTGCTGTATCCAACCCACTCGCAAATCACCAACTTTATGAATTAACCTTATAGGCTAGTAACTGTAGCGACAACAGTCAGGTGCGCCGTGCTGTCCAAGGTGCTGAGTGTGTCTGGAGCAGAGCAGGTCTCTGTCTCCCCGTGCGCAGTAGTGTGAACATTTATGCTATTAAGTAAACGAAGAAAACATGTCTCTCATTGTTTAATAGCAGCAAAACAATAAGGCTTCATCAAATATATCAATATGTCCAAATATGTACATTAACTGAGAGTTATAACAGAATCAAGTGTCGCACGGCTTTACAAATATGCCGAAAATAATGTGTATGCATATTTCTGGCTTTGTGCAGGTACACAGTTTTAGTCATGTTTTAGTATGTTCTTGTTACTAAATCCACAGACATCTCAGCTAAATAACCAGGCCCATCCAAATTTTTGCAGGCCCGCCCATTAGCTACGTTCTGGCTCCGCCACTGTTACAAGCACTTCCATTCTATACACATGCAGGCAGTGTGTGATGCAACAGGCCAATTTTTAAACATCTTTGTGGGCTATCCAGGATCGGTACAGAAGGCAAGAGGCAGTGTGTCGCAAACTGCGGTAAAAACAGCAGTTCAAAGACATATTCTGAATGCGCTGTATACACGCCCAGACAATGCTCTTAATCATAAAAGGCTACATTCCAAAAAAGGCCTGATTTACCCTGTTGACACTCGCAGCAGCAGCAGCAGCATGAACTTTGCCCCCCCCCCCCCCCCCTTGAAGATCCGAAGATTCTCTATATGGATATTTAGCGTAGCCTCCCTCGGGTCGGACACAGCGGAAGTCAGCAAACCAGAATATGGCACCCGGAGGCGGAAGTAAGTCTGCACGCCCACAGCGGCCCACAGCCATTAAACCATAGAAGAAGAAGGAGCTGTGTTTACGAGTAGGATTTAAGAAACAGGCTAAATGACATGTAGTAGGGAGTAGTGAATGATTTCGTTGCAAATTCATTGCAAACTCTAGTACAGTAGGTGGTGGTATGCACCTGGAAGTTGTTTGCAATCCACCAATAAATTGAGAGAAGAAGAAGAGCCGTGTTTACAGAGAGTGTTCTTCGAGTATGCAGTACGCAAGGGGCATTGCTGAACACATAACAGTTTTACCAGATGTATCTATAAGGACTTGGTTGTACTTTCGATGTCATGGCGGATATAGAAGGAGCACCATCTAAAAGAAAAAGAACATAAGTTTTTCACTTCAATATATGACGACATGGAAGTTATAAGCAAGCTAAATGTAACGTTAGCTGATGTGAACCGCTTTTGTCTAGTAATGTTACAACAAACGCCACAAAATTATCTGTGACTGTGACCATGAACACAAATATACAGCAGGCAGTTGTCCTCAGTTTATAAGACATTCAGAGCTACACCAGAACATTTATGATTTTCCTCTCCCTCTCCAAAACAAATGCATGCAGTAATTGCCGGTTGCAGTCGAGATTTTACGAATTAAGCCGAAGGCTGCAGTCGGAATTTTACGACACCAGGCTGTGGGTGTCATACCACTTCGACCAAAAGGGGCGCTATAATCAACAAAAACGTAAAGTTCCGCACAGCTGCTTTAACTGCACAGATAATTTCACATATTTGCGTATAAAAATTGTCCCAGAGGTGAACAAGATTTCTCAAATAAATTATGACCTATTGCTGGAAACTACGACCTCATCTCTAGAACGCTGGACATCACAACCAATATCAATGTTTGGCAGGATAAATACCCTAAAAATGAACATCCTTCCTAAATACTGTATAAGCGGTTGGTTTGCACTGCATTCTTCAGTTGGCAGGTACACCTAGAATAAAGCTACTGAAGACCAGCAAAATTCATTTATTCTTTCAGGTGGGTAAACCTGAAGCACCTTCAGATTCTAGTGTACCCTTAATAGATAATTTGTTTATATAGTTTGTATTGTGCTTCGTGATATTGTTTAAGGGAACTGTAACATAAGGTAACTGCATTCGAGTGGATGCTGCTAAGCTAACTAACGCTAACGTCAGCTTGCCATAGCAATAAACATTCACATACGGGCTAAGTGCATAGTGCAGAATCAAGCTTCATTGTAAATATAGTTAAAATACATTGTATTTAACACAGGATGTGGGATTTTAGCAGTTAGTAAACTTTTAGAAAAGGGCTATTTACCATCGCTCTGGCGTCAAACAATGGAGACAGGTTATAAAATACTGCGGTTATCCTATCTACATGCAATCGCTGGCACCGGAGTCTTCCAAAAACTTCACCCTGGACTCCGATTTCAAAGAAATGCGGTTTTGCGGTCCAAAAGTGCGGTTGCGTGTGGCCAAACAGCCAAATCACATAAGATAATACATGGTTTCAGAAGTACATGGTTCCATGTGGACTAGGCCTAATAATAGCAGGAATGTTTTATTTGAACTGGTGCATGTAGATTGCTTTTGTTTAGCCAGGGCAGAACTATTCGGCGGCATAACGGTCAGTACCATCGATGCCCCGGGGTTTAGCAGTAATGCCGACCGTCAAGCATTTTCAGTGGGAGAGAGGGAATCATGGGTGTCGCCCGTTCTGTATGGAGCCACGTCAAACCCACCAATAGAAACTCTTCTCTCATCCATCAGTGTAGGCCCCGCCCATTAAGTGCAGTTGAACTTCCAAGCAAAACTTTAACTCGCAAGCAAAGAGGATTGATCTGCAAGCAAAACTTTTTAACTCGCAAAGAGGACTGATTTATAAGCAAAATGATCATACGTTTTTACATACAAACTTGATTTTTGATTGCAGTTCAGAAATATGCTCTCAAAACAGTTTTATATGATTGCAACAAAAAGACACAAAAATACCTCCATATACTACTGGGCAGCTCAACTACGGTCCATCATGTTTTGTTTCTCTCCTGAAAACACCCCTGCCTGGATAGACTTGGAATCCTTCTCGGTGAGGCCTAGCTTGCCACTTCACTTGTATTTGTATTCAGCGGATTGGAAAAGTCTGAGAAAAAATACAGACAACCCTATGGTACTAAACATGATTAACATTTGGTTTGATACTTGTAAATATTTGAACATCAATCCATCCTGGTCACGTTTTAGTCCTATTTGGGGTAACGGCAATTTCAAACGAGGGAGCAGCGATCCAGGATTTCGTACATGGGCTCAAAAGGGATTAAGGAAAGTGCAAGGTACAGAAAAGATGACGCATTTATGTCCTTTTCAGAAATATCAACCAAATATAACTTTCCAAAAACGCATTTCTTTAAATACTTTCAAATTAGGAATTTTATATAGTCATCTCAAAACTGTTCATTGGACAGACCTTTTATATGTTTTTAAGACAGGATGCTAATGTTGGTAACCTGCTTCAGCAGGAGGAGGCTCTGAGGGAGTAGAATGTCCGCGTGGTGTGATACAGTGTCCTGAGAAACACCCTTGAAATGCATCAATGTTATAATTGTTTTCAGTATTTGTTTATTTAAAGTGAGTGTGTGTGTGTGTGTGTGTGTGTGTGTGTATGTGTGTGTGTGTATGTGTGTGTGTGTGTGTGTGTGTGTGTGTGTGTATGTACTGTATGTGTATCTGTATCCATGCAGACATGCAGGTGTGTATATATTGTATACCATATCCAGAGTTTTCTTATTGTTATTATCATTATTATCATTATTATTATTATTATTATTATTATTATTTATTTTATTTTTTTTTGCTTTATTTTTAATTTAATTGTATTTATTTGCATATTTGTTTTATTATTGTGTTTTGTTGTTGTTGTTTTGCACATTTTTCTTGTGTTGTTTGGTGAGGGGAAGAGGGGATGGGAGGGTGTACGGGGAGAAAAAGTTGCTTTGTTGCACGTAATAGTGACTCGCTGTTTCATCTGCTGTAATTTGCAAACGATATCTAATATATACTTCTTTTTTTTAAAAAAAAAACAGAGATAGCACTGGCGTTCTGAACCAGTCAGTGGCTAAAAAAGCACTTTTAATGCGCAAACTTATACGGGACGCATTTGCCCCCCGTTACCGTTTTAGCTCATTTCGCGGCTGCCGGCTGCATCCGCCTCCCTCAATACTGAACCAATTTTAAAACGAGTTGTACCTATGAATCATACACACACATACACATGGGGAAGTAGGGACCAGGTTGAAAAATACCGCAGTTATCCTTTAAAGGAAGAATACCTGATAAAGGAAAGGCAAAGATGGAAGAAGAGAGTAGAGGATGGGAAGCTAAAAACTATTAGTGATATGACTGAAAGGGAAAGGAGGAGTAAGAGAAAGGTTTGGAGACATAAGCAGCAAGAATCAAGGGAACGTAAAAGAAAGGACCCACCCAGAAACTCCCCTAGACAGTCCAGTGGATCATGACATACAAGAGCCAGGTCAGAGTAGGCAAGCTATAGCAGGGGAAAGGGAAAGAAAGAAAACAAGAGCAAGACACTCAAGAGAGATGAAAGAATAAACTTGAAGGGGTAATAAAGGATAGGAACAAACTGAAAAAGCGTTGGCGATGTGAGCAAACCAGGAATAAAAAAACACAAGAGTTAAAAGAGGAATGCCTGAGAAAAGAAAAGTGAAGATGGGAATAACAGAGTAGAGAAGTAGAAGCTAAAAAGTATCTGTGTGAAGAAAAGGGAAAAGAGGACAGCCTAGAGTCAAGAGAAAGGGCCTGGGTTAAGATGTTGATTTTTTGAAGATTTTCACACCCAGATATATTTTGATTTAGTTCCTGGTGTGTTTTCTATGTTTGTTTTTGGTTTTAATATTGCACTTCATTCACTTCATGAGTTCAATAAAGTTATTTATCTTTCTGTGCTTTACATCCATTCTGTTTACAGAATAATACATTATTTACGGGATAAAATATGCCTGATGGATAGTTATTTGTTGTATTAAACATGATAATTAAAGTTGTTAAGCAATGAGCATTGACTTGAGTGGTGAAAATGTTGGTATTGTTTGTTGGAATTAAGTCACTGTCAGCACCGTCAGATTTGTGTCACCACCGTCAGATGAAACTTTATTTGTTTTAAATGATTATCCTTACAATCTTTTTCATCAGTACAGCTGAGCTATTAAAGGGACTGTCTGTTTAAAATTAGGAATGTGTTTTTTATGTCCAAAATCTTTACTTTAGTATGTAAAAAGCAAAAGATAAGTTGTCATGATGTAAGAGTTTTTAAAGCAGTACACGTGAAATGGTATAAAAAATGAACAAAAGTGAATATTCAACATTTAACACCATACATGTGTACCTATTGTGTCAGACACAATGATTTAAAAGCTACAAATCCACATTAGACTAAATAAATTGGAATAATTCGCTTTTTATTGTGTCTGACGGTGTTGACAAAAACAAAGTAATGACAGGGAAAACGCCTATTTTATGAAAAAATTACAAAATGGGGAGGTTGCATTGCTATATTGCATGAAAGCCAAGAACTTGTTCTATTTTAAGAATCAGTGATTAAATGTCTGAAGGAATGTAAATGTACAAAGAATGTGTGAAGGATTGTAAGTGTATGCAGAAGTGTAAATGTATAAAGAATGGGTGTAGGAATGTAAATGTTAAAATGTATGTAGGAATGTAAATGTATAAATTGTATTAAATGTCTGAAGGAATGTAAATGTACAAAGAATGTGTGAAAGAGTGTAAATGTATGAAGAAGTGTAAATGTATAAAGAATGAGTGAAGGAATGTAAATGTTAAAATGTATGTAGGAATGTAAATGTACAAAGAATGTGTGAGGGAATGTAAATGTAAAAGAAAAGACACATTTTATCAGTTAATTAATGCCTACATTTATTTTGTATGCCATTTTTGGTGCAATTTAATGGCATATGAATTTATTTAGTGACTCATTTATAAATTCTTAAAGAACTGGGGAAGGATTTTTTTTTAAATTTTGGCTTAGGGGAGGGGCATACCAATTCAAATGACTGTATTTTTTATTTATTTTACTGCCAATTTTTAAGAAAAAAATCCTTCCAAACCAGCCCAATTGCCATAATTACATTTATCACAGATAGAATGTGTAAAAAAGTAATTATTGTTGTATTTTGTTATTTCCGTTGGTCCTTGGACAAATCATGTGTGACAAACGCTGATAATTCATCAAAATCACTTTATTCTAAGTTTCATTTAAAATTTGACCCCAACGATAACAGTAGAGGGGAAGAGCACCTCTGTAGTCTCCATGTGATCGATCACCATACTTGGCTTGCAGTGAACCTGGTTGTAAAACAAAACACAGACATTCAATTTATGGCCAAGGAAAAATATTTGTAGCTTTAAGCATGGTAAAAACAACAACAAAAAAAGTCACACCCCAGCCACCCTTCTCCTCTGATAGCTAAAGAACAGCCCCTAAACTGACTTTGGTCAGCTACCGTTAGTTTACTTAAGTCCTATAAAAACCAAAGAGCAAACAAGTCTGTCTATGCTGTAGTTTAAAATCCTGCTTTACTCATGAATTTATTGATACATATTTTATTCATATTTTACATTATAGCCTATATTTTACCCATTGTTTCCCTTTCCCAGCACATTGCAAACTAAGTAAATTTTGGAAGAAAAAAAACCCGAAGTCGGTCAGCTGACCTCGGGTGTGGTCATGTGACTTCTCGTTAAAATATCATGCAAAGCTCAGCTAAACCCAGCGGAGCACACTGACGCTTGAACGATGAGAGGAGCCTACACGCTGTTGTTTCTTCTGGCGATAATCGTCAATACAGGTAGGTTCAAGACCGCAGTGAAGTTAGTTTTAAGTTGGATATTCGACAGACATTCGCTCCGGGTAAACCTCTTCTTTGCTCCGGGTACAGTGCGACTCCGAGCCAGCCACTCCAACATTTCAAGTGCGCCCATATTGCAGACTTTACAGTAAACACAAGGAGACAGAAGACGACTACAGCGTGTACCGACTTCCTGTTTTCAAAATAAAAATATGGGATATTTAAAGCGGAGATACTGTGTTTAAAGGCAATAAAAAGAGACGTCAGTATGTTCTAACACTGGTTTTGATTCATTATATCATGTTACCTAATAGATATTCAGCTAAAATGCTAAAGTTTTCATATAAAAAATTGTGAATGATTGAAAATGTAGAAAAAACAGGTGTGTCTCATGCAGCCTGTGTAGTAACATGGTCCCACACTGATTTTTAGTCAATTGATCATATTTCCTGGAAGCTATTGAGCTAAAATATTAATATTTATATATAAAAAGTAATAAAAATTATGAACAGATTTAAAATGTAAAAACAAGAGGTATATCTCATGCATGAAGCACTATGATCCTACACTGATTATGAGTCAATTGATCATATTTCCTGTAAGCTATTGAGCTAAAATTTTAATATTTATATATAAAAATTAATTAAAATTATGAACAGATTTAAAATGTAAAAACAAGAGGCGTATCTCATGCACCCTGTGTAGTAACTTGGTCTCACACTGATTTTGAGTCAATTGATCATATTTCCTGGAAGATATTGAGCTAAAATGCTAATATTTATATATAAAAATTAATAAAAAAATTTGAACAGATTTAAAATGTAAAAACAAGAGGTGTATCTCATGCAGCCAGTGGAGTACTATGATCCCACACTGATTTTGAGTCAATTGATCATATTTCCTGGAAGCTATTGAGCTAAAATATTAATATTTATAAATAAAAAATAATAAAAAATTATTAACAGATTTAAAATGTAAAAACAAGAGGCGTATCTCATGCACCCTGTGTAGTAACTTGGTCCCACACTGATTTTGAGTCAAGTGTGGAACGAGGCATATCTCATGCAGCCAGTGACTGCATGAGATACACCTCTTGTTTTTACATTTTAAATCTCTAAATATTTTTTTAAATTATTTTTTTTATATATAAATATTAATATTTTAGCTCAGTAGTTTCCAGGAAATATGATCAATTGACTCAAAATCAGTGTGGGACCATGTTACTACACAGGCTGCATGAGATACACCTGTTTTTTCTATATTTTCAAATCATTCATAATTTTTTATATGAAAGCGTTAGCATTTTAGTTGAATATCTATTAGATCATGTGATATAATGAATCAAAACCAGTGTATTGTACATATTGATACGTCTCTTTTTATTGCATTTAAACACTGTATCTCTGCTTTAAATACTCCACATTTTTATTTTGAAAACAGGAAGTGGGTACATGCTATAGCCGTCTTCTGTCTCCTTGTGTTTACTGTAAAGTCTGCAATACGGGTGCACTTGAAATGTCGGAGTGGCTGGCCCGGAGACGGACTGGGTGGTACAGAAGAGTTTCCCCCAGAGCGAATGTCTGTCGAATATCCAACTTAAAACTAAGTATGATAAAGTGTCTGTTTAAAGTGCATTTATAAATGTTTTCCAGTCAACTATAGTCATAAGAAGAACAAAAATGGCCCGTATGCCTTCACTCAGCGGGCTGCAAAACGAAAGTAATGATGATTATGCTGTTAATGTTAATATCGTCTTGCGCCCATATTGCCTGTAAGTAATACTGTTATTTAACACCAAGTGAACACAGTCGGTGTCATTGAATCCAACGCAGGGCTCTCCAGTCCCCTGACGGGTAAAGAAGCCTGGAACTATGTGACAGTGAGGGACGGGGACCACATGTTCTGGTGGCTGTACTATGCTGACAGCCAGACTGCAGAGTACAAGGACCTGCCTCTGGTCATGTGGCTACAGGTAGGACATGGCCAGGTCCACTAATTTCTGCTGACACACTCATTAAACTGATTTTAAAACGTCACATGCACTTTTCCAAAGCATCCTGTATTGTCTGTTTTCCCCTACCTTCATGGATGCCACAGGCTCCCACGCATTACAAAAATCAATTTGCAGACACTGATCTGTATAAGTTAGGTAATTGTTTGCAGTGAACCTTGTATGTCTGTACTCTTGTGGAAGTTACGTCACTGTTGTGTGGCAGAACAGCTAAAAAATGTTTACACGGAACAGCTGTGAAATCTGTTGTGTGGCTCTTGAGGAACCTTGTAAATTTGAGATTATGACCCAGATGATATCTCTGCTTGGACATAACAAATTTATATCGGGGGGGGGGGGGGAGTTTAACAGAGGTGGGTATTAACCAGGCTGGCATCTAACAAAAGATGCTTTTAATTTGCATTCTGGGAAGTTTATTTTTTGGATGCCCTAACGTTATGGTGCCAGAATGAAGGACAAAAGTATTGTAGCTGTGTTTGAACTTATCTGAATGTGTGCAAACATTTTGTATGAATACATTCAAATAGCCTATGTGAAAACGTTCTGATCAAATGAATATTTAAAAAAAAAAAAGTATTTGAACAAATGGAGCAGCCATCTTCAATGTATTTCAAGCCAAGGACCCCTCAGTTGAAAGACAGACAGAGCTGAGACCCACCTACATAAATTGAGCTGCACTTGAGATAATTCACTATATTTTTTGGTCTTCTCTCATTTGCGCTTGCCTGCAGCTGCTAGGTCAACAGCAGTTGTAACACAGCAAGGAGCATTAGCTTCTTTGCACATTTGCCAGTGGTTTCTGAGGTGGACAGTGAGTCAGAGTTTCATGCTCCAAAATGATCCACTGTGGCTCACAAGAATGTCCATACATTTGGAATAATAATACAGGTATTTGACCGATATGTTTTAATTATATGTGACTGTTGGCTAACTAGGGGCGGCACGGTGGTGTGGTGGTTAGCACTCTCGCCTCACAGCAAGAGGGTTGCCGGTTCGATCCCGGGCGTGGGAGCCCTTCTGTGCGGAGTTTGCATGTTCTCCCCGTGTCAGCATGGGTTCTCTCCGGGCACTCCGGCTTCCTCCCACAGTCCAAAGACATGCAGATTGGGGACTAGGTTAATTGATAACTCTAAATTGTCCATAGGTGTGAATGATTGTTGTCCATAGGTGTGAATGATTGTTTGTCTCTATGTGTCAGCCCCGATGTCAGCTGGGATAGGCTCCAGCCCCCCCGCGACCCTCAAGAAGATGAAGCGGTTAGAAGATGAATGAATGAATGTTGGCTAACTAGTGTTAGCCAACAAATCTGGCGGAGGAAAAATAATAATAAGACGAAAAATAGTGGCTAGCTCCTGCGCATGCATAGGCTACTTATTTTTCGTCTTATTATTATTTTTCCTCCGCCAGTTTTCGGTGTGTAACTTGTGCCACAGTTCTGAGCGCACACAGGGTCTTCATAAAACATAGATTCAAGATTCATTATGCACATTAGGCTAAGGACACCCGTTTCCCTGCAGAATGAAATTCGTTCTTTTCTGTCACCAGTTAACGCCAAACAATATAAATCTGAAGTATAAAATAGATCAAAATATATACGGCGCGCACTGTTTTAACATCTCCTTGCTTAGTGTAATATTAATGTGCCTGCTGCGGCTAGATCTGTGAACGTTTGGTCGCTAAGAAGAGTGTTAAGAGTGGGTCAGCTCAATCTCCTTCTTAGTGATAGATCTTATTAAGCTAAGAGTGATCTGGGAAACGCGGCCATTATCATGTCAACATACAGGGAACATGTGTCCAGAGTTTATTACATTTACCGGGAGAGCTAGAGCCATTTGACTAAAGCTGACGTTATTACTGCTGTAGCATGATGTTATTAGACTAAATACTACATTTCTAACAGTGTCTGAGCTGATTTATTGACACAGTATGCTTGTAGGCTGCTGTAACGTTAGGTTTACAGAGGAAATAACGGGATGTGACTTAATCATGTGAAAATATCGTTAGTGGAACAGAAACAAGCGTTAGTTAGGGGACAAGAGTCAAGAGTCACAAAGACTCACATAGGCTATTTTAAAAGTTACTTACAACCGGTGTATTTACTGTAGGTTATGTGTCCGGGGTCCTTCGCCTGTGGAACAAGTAACGTGACCACTAACTTGTCCCCAAACGAACGCATGTTTCTATTAGGCCTGTGTGTTTCACTAACGTTCTTTGTGTATTATGAAGAATGTCAGACTGGCCAATCAGTGGCAGAGCTGGGCCTGGAGTCACAAACAGCACCTTTCGACTGTCACAGAACCGGCACGGTGCCAGTTTCCGAACCTAATTAAGTAGGCTACTTACAACAGCATGAAAGACAATCTGACATTCTGTTTGTTGTAGGTTATTTCCTTAAAAAACTACGACTTTATTCTCGTAATATTAGGACTTTAATCTCATAATTCGACTTTTTTTTCGTAAAATTATGACTTTTTCTCAGTTATGACTTAATTCTCGAAATCTCCGATTTTTTTTTATTCAATGTGGCCCTAATACTCCGTCGTAATTTCCAATATATACTACACATTATAATAAAGATATGGGATATAGTCAAGATGGCACCACCCGATTGGCAGCTGGTTAGTTCCGACCCCCCTTCGTGGATGTGCAGTAGGCTATGTGTTTCTTAGCGAAGCAGTGGCTAATGTGGCACCTTTCCTGATCTCATAATTACGAGGTCCTTATCTCGTAATTAGGCCTATGAGATCCTGATCTCATAATTACGAGATCTTTTCTCATAATTGTCTAATTGTCTAATTTTTTTTTATCCAGTGAATGCAATGCGCTTCCGTAAAATATAGGCCTAAAGACATTAAATCAATGCTCACGAGTAAACACGGCTCCTTCGTAATTTCCAAAATATAGGCTACTACACATTATAATAAAGATATGGGATATAGTCAAGATGGCACCACCCGAGTGGCAGCTGGTTAGTTCCGACACCCTTTCGTGGGTTATGAGATCCTTATCTCGTAATTATGAGATCCTGATCTCATAATTACGAGATCTTTTCTCCTCATAATTGTCTAATTGTCTAAAAGTGTCTATTTTTTCATCCAGTGAATGCAATGCGCTTCCGTAAAATATAAAGACATTAAATCAATGCTCGCGAGTAAACACGGCTCCTTCAACACCAAGCGCACATCCTCTTTCCTCACTCATGTAGCCTAGTCCATGTTCTCTGCATTTAGCAAACATCCACCGGTAACCGTGAAGCTGCCCAGAGTACTGTATTTGGTTGCTAATGAATTCAATCAGGACCGCCAAGTCACAGAATGTTTTTCAACGAAAGTGTCCTCTTGCGTTAAGTAGTCGCTTCAGATGTCTCTCACTTACATGAAAACCGTGTTTACTCGCGAGCACTGATTTAATGTCTTTATATTTGAGGCCAATCTCAAAATAAAACTCTATGAGCCTCTCCCACGGGTGAATGTGCTCCATTGTTGCGTTTGTTTGCAGTCTCTATGGGCCAAACTGACCTGGAAGCACATTACTTAAAGGAAAGTTTTGCAAGATCTCGCAAAAGTACTATTTTTTTTTTTTTTTAACCGTCTATTTTTTTCCCTTCCGTGTCCCTTTAGGGGCTCCGTATGGAACCATAAATGTGTATTTTCAGACAGTTTTGTTGTTTGAAAAAAAAAAACAAAAACAAAAAACAATTATCAACAGTAATTTGGCAGCCTCCCTGTGGTAACAATAAGGACCCCTAGGGGACATGAACCTCGTGTTGAAGACCCAGGAAATAGATTTAACTTTTTGAATCTGTGAGGAGATCTGTATGTATGCATGACATTTTTTTAATAAATGGTACTGATTTATGAGTGCATGAAGGAGATTTGCAAAAAGTTTTGCAGTTCAATAGCTATCTGTTTGTTGGTGGAAAAAGTTCACACAGAACTAAGTTGTGTGTGTACATCCCAGGGCTACAGCCCCTGCTTAATGACTTGACAGTGACATGTTAATCTGAACCTCACCATTGGCTATTAAGGAGGAAGTGGTAATCTTAGAGATAGATCTGATTTGTAGCTGTAAACCTGGGATTTTGGGTGGCTGTGACTCAGGAAGTAGAGCGGGTCGACTAAATAAAAGATCAGGGGTTCAGTTCCCTGCTCCTCCAGCCCACATGTCAAAGTATCCCTGAGCAAGATTCTCAACCCCACATTGCTCTTGAAGGCTGTTCCGTGGGTGTGTGAATGTGTTAAACACTGAGTAGCAGGCAGCATCTTGTATGGCAGCCCTGGCCACCAATATGTGAATGTATGTGAATGTGTGTGAATAGGTAAATGTGACTTGTGGTGTATAAAGCACTTTGAGTGGTCAGAAGACTAGAGTGGCGCCATATAAGTGCAGGTCCATTTACACATACACATACACATACACTTCTTCCACCAACAGACAACAAACAGTGGAACTGCAATGCGTTTTTGTAACTTTAAACCTTTTTGCAAATCTCCTTTATGCACTAACAAATCAGTGCCATTTATTTATGCACACATACAGATCTTCTTATGGATTCAAAAATTAAATCGATTGTTCAGATATTTTTTTAAAAAAAAAATGAATTTGATCAAAACATTTTGACACATTTGAATGTATTCATGAGAAAAATTTTTCACACATGAAGATATGTTCATACACAGCTACAATACTTTTATCCCTATCTAAAAACTAACCTTGGTCTCTCATACTGTAGCTACCTGAAGTTCTGCTGCCTTGACTTAGACGGACGTCGTTAACCGTAAACTTTGGTAATTCTAAAAGGCACTGGGTGAAATTTAGAGAAGACTCTGCCATGATACCGGCACTTCCACATTGAGAATGCCGCGACCAGAAATATGATAGCACTCTTACGCCAAACGCGGAAATGATGAGTCCATGGAGCCTATTAAGCGTCGCTCTGGTCTGTTTGAATAAGCTGGGTGACATAGCCAAACCAACGATCTGGGTAAAAGATTGGGTTTAAAATTGTGTCATATTTCAAGGAAATTGGTCAGAAGCCTGATTACCTGTCAATTAATAGCTCATTAAATACAAAAATGGCTTTTGTTGTTAATGTTGGAGCTTGAAGAGGGTATTTGCATATGTGTCTTCAGGGTGGACCAGGAGGATCAGGAAGTGGCTTTGGGAACTTTGAAGAGATTGGACCTTTGAACAGGGACCTGGAGCCCAGAGACACCAGCTGGGTAAGAGGGTTGCATTTAAGGGTTTTAAATAAGCTGTGTTTTTGTTGGATCATCCCTTTAGTGATCAGAGAACGCTTTGGAGCACTGCAGAACTAAAATCTGTTGTGCATTTGTGATTAGTCTGGGGCCGTTTAGTGGCCGTTTTGGTAAGCAACCGGAACCAGGGCGAGAGAGACAGGATCCAGAATTCGATGGATGCACCTTTCCGTCAAAATAAAACCACTAAGCTAATAAAAATGCGGCGAAACTTTTTAATTTAAAGAATATAATTTACGAGAAAAGCCCCAAGCCAGTTACAATGTGTAATTTACGTGGTTGTTTATTAGCAGATATCAACTATTGCTTTCATAAATATATATTTACTAAAGTGTAATGCAATTCACATACAAATGGAAGCTTTCTCATAGGCTTAGAATGATTTCTCTATATATACACAGGCAGGGCGCGGTCTGCTGGAGGCTGCCCTCTTGCTTCGCCATATTTGAATACAGTGGCCGAAAGGGATATACACACTTTGCCTTTCGCGTTTACCTAGAACTTGCCGTCACTGGAGACGGTTAAGGTGAAGATCAATCTGGCACGCTTCTGCGTGAACCTGCTTTGTACTTTTATGATTCTGTCGCACTTTAAATGGAGGACTACACATATGTTTTGCCCCGTAAGAGAGAAACCACGCCAAAGAAAAAGATCAGATAAGCGAGGACGGGACAAAACGCGAGTGAATATCGGCGTTGCTTATTCCAGTTGGAAAGAACTCCTGAAGGAGAAGGATTTCACAAGGGATGCGGAGGTTGCCTGCTTTCTGCTGGACAGGTAATTCAATCTGATATTTTAAAATCATTTTGGCTTCATGTTTGCAACTACTTTTCCCTCTTGTCTAAGTTCGAGTGACCGCTACGTTTACGTGCTAACGTTATCCTAGCCTTGGCTAACGTTATCCCAGAGCTACAGCTAAATGGTTAGCCTAGCCTACAGCCTAATCTGTTGATTCCTCTTGCGCTGCTGCGAAGGCTGCCACCCTCTCCTCCTCCTCTTCCCTCTGGGTAGCCGAGACAATAACGTTACTTCCTCGCCTGGCTGTTCCGGCACCACCTCTACTCCCTCGCCCCCTTCCTCTCCCTTGACCTCCTCCTCTCCCTCTCCCTCTCCCTCCTCTCCCTGTGTCCTGTGGAAGAACGCTTTGGAAACACATATATTATAATCGTACCAACCTATATTTTCCGCACTGTACCGTGACTATCACATAAAACGTGTTATTTTAGCATTACTGTGCTAATGTTTGCTCGTATTACCAAAACAATTAGAAATAAAACACTCCTAACATACCTCACAGATAATCTATATCTCATTGGTAAGCTATAACGAAAGTTACAATGGTAACTACGGTTCTATGAGTCCTGGATGACCGCCAGAGGCGGTGCATAAGCACTGGATAACTCCGCCCGCGCTAGCGCATGTCGAGTACGAATATCAACAATGTCACCCGTGACCCCTGCGTGAACTCCGGGAGGCTATATCTTCCGGTGTCAGCAGGTGATCTGTTCCTAAAATCTGCTCGCGAGCGCGCGAGGATTCAGAGTGACCAGACACTCTGGCGGTCATCCAGGACTCATAGAACCGTAGTTACCATTGTAACTTTCGTTCTATTTCGTCCCTACTGACCGCCAGAGGCGGTGCATAAGCACTGGATGACACATACCAACAACGTCACGAAGAATCCCCCAGACCTACCTCACTGATCAGAAGTCCTGTGGCGGAGGACCACGCCCAACGGGTGGGGAGCAGCAACATTGAGGCGATAAAAGCGATGGAACGTGGAAGGTGACGCCCAAGAAGCCGCAGCACAGATGTCTTCCAGTGAAACACTCAGAGCAGCCCAGGACGTGGAGACCCCGCGCCGAATGGCACCTGACACCGGCTCGCCACGGACGGCCAGTGACACTGTAAGCATAGGAGATGGTTTCCACATTCCAATGTGACAGGAGCTGTTTAGAGAGGGCACAACATCTGTTATGACCCCCATAGCACACAAACAATTGGTCTGTTCGTCGCAGGCGCAGTGGCATTGAGGTAAGCAGCCAGGGTCCGTACAGGACACAACAACTGTGCTCCACAGTCGGCCGACGGGGTCGAACCGAGCCAGATGAATCGGCCGGTTGAGATGGGTGCGTGGCAGCACCTTTGGCAGGAACGCAACGCTCGCCAGAGAGTCACCCACGAACCATCCGGCCCCCAACACAGGCAGGACTCACTGACGGAGAGAGCATGCAGCTCCCCAACCCGCTTTGCTGATGTGACAGCAAGGAGAAAGGCTGTCTTCATTGACAACCACTTAAGATCAGCCTGGGCTAAGGGCTCAAAGGGCGAGGAAGACAGGACATCCAGCACCAGGGAGAGATCCCATGCCGGAACCCTGGGGGCCGCCGGAGGCCGCAGCCTCAGCACCCCCCTGAGAAAAGAAGACACCAACCGCTGGCACCCCACGGTGGCATTCTCAACCAAAACATGTCGCAATGAAATTGCCGCCACATACACCCTCAAGGTGGAAGGAGTGCGACCATCCTCCAAGAGAGACTGGAGAAACTCCAGAATGGTGGCCACCGTACAAGAGGCGGGATCCTCCCCCCTGCCTGCACGCCAGGCAGAGAACCTCCTCCACTTGCACTCATACTGGAGGCGGGTGGATGGTGCACGAGCATGCGAAATGGTGCATCTGACCGACTCAGTGCAAGCAGTCAGGAGCGGGTCGGGCCCTGCAGTGGCCAGACCCAAAGCTGGAGACGGCAGGGGTTGGGGTGCCAAATCCGACCCCCCAGCTGTGACAGGAGATCCATCCTCTCTGGGAGGCGCCATGGCGAGCCGCAGCAAAGCCTCCGCAGCAGTGGAAACCAAATCCTCCCTGGCCAGAACGGGGCCACCAGGAGGAGACGGTGGACCCGCTGTAGCGTCGGGAGGATCAGAGGCAATGGCGGAAAGGCATACAGGAGGCCGTCGAGCCACTCGTGCCCCAGGGCATCCCGTCCCAGAGGACTGTCCCCCTCTGTCCAGGAGAACCAGAGGGGACAATGAGTTGACTCCCTCGAGGCAAAAAGATCCACCTCCGCCCTGCCGAAAATGCCCCAGACCATCCCCACGACCTCTGGATGAAACCTCCATTCCCCCGGAAGAGGCTTGTCAGGAAAGGAAGTCCGCCACCCAATTCTGGTCGCCAGACAGCCACACAGCCCACAGGCTGGACAGACGGGGAGCGGCCCATGTAAGCAGGCGCCGGGACACACTTAACAGTCGCACCGACTTGGTGCCCCCCTGATGGTTGATCTGGGAGACAACAGCCTTGTTGTCTGACCGGATCAGCACATGTTTCCCCTGTAGATGCGGTAGAAAGTGCCTGAGCGCCAGATGGACGGCCCGCAGCTCCAGCACATTGATGTGGCATGCGCGGTCCCGGACAGACCACTGTCCCTGAGCCGGCCTGCCACGCCAGACCGCACCCCATCCTGAACGGGATGCATCCGATGTGACGGTCTCCCAAAAGGATGGGATAGCACCCAGGGGCGCACCCCCCAGCAGGAACGCCCGGTCCCTCCAAGGCGCCAGAATGCAAACGCATGCCTGCGACACAGTGATCCGTCTGCGCCTGTGGAGCTTGGGGTCCAGGCGAAAACCGTTCAGCCACATTTGAAGGGGGCGCAATGCCAACAGGCCAGAAGGAATGGCCGTCGACGCGGCCATCAGCTTGCCCAGTAGGCGAAGATACATGACGAACGGCAGCCGCTTGCCCCTCCTGAAGAGAAGAAGGAGTCGGAGGATGTCATCCACACGACACTCTGACAGGTAGGCCCTCATGGCCACAGAGTCCAGGACCAGACCTAGGTAGGCGGCCCGCTGGGTGGGGACCAAACAGCTCTTCTCCACGTTGACCGTGAGGCCCAGCTGGGCCACATGTGTCAGAAGGCGGGCCGTATCCTGGACCACCTGGGTCCGGGAAGGTGCGCACACCAGCCAATCGTCCAGGTATGGCAGCACCTTCATGCCCCCAGCCTGTAACGGCGCCAGAGCCGCTGCCACGCACCGGGTAAAGACCCTGGGAGACAGGGAGAGCCCAAAGGGGAGCACCCTGAACTGATAGTGGCGGTCCCGAAAGGCAAATCGCAGGAAGGGCTGATGATGAGCCGCAATGGGTACATGAAAGTACGCGTCCTTCAGGTCGATGGACGTGAACCACTCGCCTTGCCGGATCACGCGCATCACGTCCGCTGAGGTCAACATATGGAACGGTAAAAACTTCAAGTACCTGTTTAGGCCGCGTAGATCCAAGATGGGACGGAGTCCGCCGTCCTTCTTGCCGACGAGGAAGTAGGTTGAGTAGAGTCCCCGGGTTGAAGGAGGGTCCACCGGTGTGATGGCGCCTTGTCCAGGAGGGTGGACAGCTCCTGGGCTAAGGCTTGGGCCTTGGCCGAGTCGTGATGACCGTCATGGTGACCCGGCCAAAGGCTGGGGCCGGCGCCGGAACTGCACCGTAACCCGGTCAGGGTGGCAACTACCCAGGGGTCTGGCGAGCAGGCAGCCCAGTGACTGAGCTGCTGCTGGGAAAAGCAGCCGACGACCAGCCCCGTGGCCCTAGTGCCGAGGCCCCCGGCCCCTGGAGGAGCCGGAAGTGCGGCGGTCGGGCGTGGGGTCCTGAGGCTTCCGAGGTGAGCGGCGCAGAGTGGAGCGAAAGTCACCCGCTGACTTCCTCTCGTCCCGCCGCCGCCGGTGGCCACCCTGGGGAGATTGTTGTGGAGGACCCTGAGGGGCAGATGGAAAACTCCTCGAGCTGCCCCTGGAAACAGGTGCTGTCTTATGGAGGCTCGCAAGCCGCCGCCTGGTGTCGTTGGCCTCAGCGGTGCGGTCCAGTGCATCCAGAGCAGCAGAGCCAAACAGCTCCCCAGGTTTTGCTGGCACCCGGCGAAGGACCCTACGAGTCGCCTCCGTCAGAGGTGACTGTGCCAACCAGACATGACGGCGAGTGTGGACAAGCGTCGACATCAGCCGTCCCAGCTCCCTCGTCTGGTAGGCAAAAGCCTGCAGTGACACATCACACATGTCGCGGACGGAGTTGTCCACCTGTGCCTCCTGCAGGGAGGCTGAGAGGGCAAGGAGTAAGTGGGAGAGGGTGTTCCCCAAGCGGCCGATACGTGCTGCTGTGTTGTAGGCCTTGCAGATGTAATTGTCCGTAACCTTACACTGCGCAGAAGGGCACTTAGGGTCGGACTTCATCGCCTCATCCGGAGCCACAATCAAGGCCGCAATTGGAGGCTCAACCGCCGGCATGTGGAGGAGCCCCACCGACTCGGCATCCTCCATGGCAGCCAAGGCCCGATCATCCGACCCCGGCCTGGTGAGGGCTGAAGTGTCCCTCCAACAGGAGTGCAGCTCCTTCAAGAAGTCCGGAGAATGCGGCACTGTAACCCTCGCCGGGGGAGGGTTGCACCTATGGAACGCACTGGGAGCCTGTCCCCGTCTTGGGGCATCGAGCTGTAGACGTGCCAGGGCTGCTTGGATGATGGCGCCCATGGAGGAGTCATCAGACCCCCGCCGAGAACTCTGGGCAGAGGAACGGGAGGAGCCTGCCGCTGTCAGAGGGGCCGGACTACCTTGTGAGTCCCGAAACTGACTCGACGAAGCTGCGATGGAAAGCGCATCGTCCAGTGGCAGTGGTGACTCCTGGGCCGGCACAACAGCAGGAGGTGCCACCCCACCAGCAGGCTGGAGATTCATGAGGAGCGCCTTCATGTGCTCCATGTCAGCAGCCAAGCGGTCGACCTTGGAGGAGAGCCGGTCCGTCGCCGCCGTCTTCCTCCTTTTCGCGGGAGCACCATTCCCACTCCGCGTGGCAGTCCTCTTCTGCGCAGGAGCCCCGCAGAAGTCCGGCCTCTCAGACTGGAAGGGAGGGAGACAGGCCGGAGGACCCAGTTGGGCCAGTCGGGCCAACCTCACTGACCGAGGCATGATACTGCAGTTCATGCAGGCCTCGTCAGTGAGGGCCTCCTGCAGGTGGTCCACGCCAAGACAGGCCACACAGTGGTCATGGCCGTCTTCAGGCTCAAGGGGGGTCATGCAGTTGCCACAGACGTGCGCCATCCGCAACCAGGTGGAGAAGCCAGTGAGGAGCCCAGAAAAGTATGACACTGCCGGGAGCGGAAACGTCAACACAACTGAACAAAACCACCAGACCAAGTTGGGAGAGGGGGCGGGCACGCAACCGTCACCAACAAGGTTATCAGCCTTCTTCCTTTTCTGTCTTTTTGTTGTTGTTTTTTTTTTTAATATATATATATATGTGTGTGAATATAAGTCTGACAAACACAACTGAGCTGGGAGAGGGTAGCGGAAACACCACCGTCACCAATCACAATTGAATCCTTCACTTTGAATCCCAAACTGCAAAAAACAAACAAAAAACAGCACAGTTATCAGAATTCAACTTCCACTGACCTGCCCACACAGCCGTCAGCAGCTGCAGGCAATGCTGGAAGCGGGGGGCGGGAACGCCGTCATACCAGCAAAGCCACAATACTAGAGCAGGGACAACGACATACATGCAATTGTGCAACACGCTGGCCACAGCCCCTGGGAGGACGAGCATCAGCCCGTTACTCCCACCACAGAGGCACGAGGCTGCCCAGGGCCAGCAACACATGAAACCAACAGCAAACACTTACGTACACCTTGACGCGCGATCGCAAGAAGAATGAAGGAACAGATCACCTGCTGACACCGGAAGATATAGCCTCCCGGAGTTCACGCAGGGGTCACGGGTGACATTGTTGATATTCGTACTCGACATGCGCTAGCGCGGGCGGAGTTATCCAGTGCTTATGCACCGCCTCTGGCGGTCAGTAGGGACGAAATAGAACATATTGTTAAGCCTCTAGGCTGGATTACTGTAACTCTCTATTATCAGGTAGCTCTAGTAAGTCTTTACAAACTCTCCAGCTAATTCAGAATGCGGCAGCACGTGTACTAACAGGAACTAAGAAACGTGATCATATTTCTCCTGTTTTAGCTTCTCTGCACTGGCTCCCTGTAAAATCCAGAATTGAATTTAAAATCCTACTATTAACTTATAAAGCTCTAAATGGTCAAGCTCCGTCATATCTTAGAGAGCTCATAGTGCCATATTATCCCACCAGAACATTGCGCTTTGAGAACGCAGGGTTACTCGTGGTCCCTAAAGTCTCCAAAAGTAGATCAGGAGCCAGAGCCTTCAGCTATCAGGCTCCTCTCCTGTGGACTCATCCTCCTGTTACGGTCCGGGAGGCAGACACCGTCTCCACATTTAAGACTAGACTTAAGACTTTCTTCTTTGAAGCTTATAGTTAGGGCTGGCTCAGGCTTGCCCTGTACCAGCCCCAAGTTAGGCTGACTTAGGCCTAGTCTGCTGGAGGACCCCCCTATAATACACTGGGCACCTTCTCTCCTTCTCTCTCTCTCTCTCTCTCTCTCTCTCTCGTATTCTATTACTGCATCTTGATAACTCGGCCATTCTGGATGTCACTAACTCGGCTTCTTCTCCGGAGCCTTTGTGCTCCACTGTCTCTCAGATTAACTCATATCGCAGCAGTGCCTGGACAGCGTGACGTGTGTGGTTGTGCAGCTGCCATGGTCCTGCCAGATGCCTCCTGCTGCTGCTGCCATCATTAGTCATTAGTCATACTTCTACTGTTATTATACACATATGACTATTGTCACACATGTATACTGCCAGATATTAATACATACTTTAAACATATTGTACCACAGTAGCCAGAACTATAACTATAATATTATTACTTTCAATAATGTTGTTGTAAGCTACTGTCATTACCTGCATCTCTCTCTCTCTCTCTCTCTGTCTCATTGTGTCATACGGATTACTGTTAATTTATTATGCTGATCTGTTCTGTACGACATCTATTGCACGTCTGTCCATCCTGGAAGAGGGATCCCTCCTCAGTTGCTCTTCCTGAGGTTTCTACCGTTTTTTTCCCCGTTAAAGGGTTTTTTTGGGGGAGTTTTTCCTTATCCGCTGCGAGGGTCATAAGGACAGAGGGATGTCATATGCTGTAAAGCCCTGTGAGGCAAATTATGATTTGTGATATTGGGATTTATAAATAAAATTGATTGATTGATTGATTGTAACATGGTTTAGATTCCTAAATAAATATTCACCTCGTCGCTAGATACTCCTGAAAAACTCGAAAAACTCGTGGATGATGCCATCTCTGCTGTCAGAGCAAGGCTTTTTGTCCTACGAGGCCACCGTCACTTGAGCGAGTGAGCGTGAGTGAGCTCTGCACTCTAGAATTTGACCGCTGATGTCATTGTTACTCACCATTTTTACACACTGAGGCTTTAAGTTAACCTTTTTTTCTTTTATTGTATTTAATTGTATTACAAGTTATTGTCTATTTCAGTTGTCTGTTTTATTTAATAGGCACTTGATCCTAGTTTTCTTCATTATACCTGTAGTTTGTAAATGCATTTTTTCGATAAAGTCTGGGGCCGAGGGGGCGAAAGAGAGAGGAAAACTGCGTGATGCTCATCATGTAGCATGCTCTATCAACCAAGTTTCCTGAAGAACCTCTTCTAAATCAGACTGTTGTATGTCCATGTTTAAATGATTTAAAATGTATCGATCGTGGCGACAGTCTTCACTCTTCTTTCTTTTCCAATTCAACTTTCCAACGTGGAGAAACTGGAGACGGAAATCGATGGCGCGCCAGAATTTAAAGTTTTACTTTGGTGAATTTGGTGAATTCCGGATCCGCTCTCTAGACCGGAACCAGAATCCAGACAAAATTCAGAGTGAATGGAAACCAGGCTCTTCGCCGTATGTGAAGAGCCTGGTGACGCGAGGCTAATTTGTGACAGTGAGTCATTTCCTGCATTGTGTGTGTAAGTTGACGTGCTGACGTATTGCGGTAAGCGAGTTGTGTCATTTCCGGTGTTTCTGTGACAGCGTCTCTGTGCTGCTCTAGTGAATTCTACTAGCCTGCTTTCTGCTTTCTAACTTCAGTTGCTTTAACATCTACTTCAAGTCTTAACCCACACTAGTTCTGTTTAAGCACTTATAGCTCTCCTCCTTTTTACGACTTCCCTGCTAATCTCTTAGCTGTTGTTTGCACGTTACTAGCCTTGGTAGCTACATTAGCTTTACAGTTAGTGATGGCTTCTCCCTCTGCTCTTTCTTGCTTGGTGTGCCAAATGTTTAGCTATGCCTCTGCCTCCTTTAACGACAGTGGTAATTGTAACAAGTGTAGCTTATTTGCTGCGTTGGAGGCGAGGCTTAGTGAATTAGAAGTGCAGCTCCGCACCATGGAAAACCATTCAGTAGCTGCGGTAGTTAGCCAGCCTCCTGTAGCCGGTATGGAGCCACATAGCATAGCCTTCAGCGGTCCTCCGGTAATACCCGTTCAGCCAGGAGGTTGGGTAACTGTTCGCCTGAGGCACAGCTCCAAGCCGAAGCCCACGGCTCACCACCAGCCTGTTCATGTTTCCAACCACTTTTCCCCACTCAGCGACACACCCGCTGAGGATAAAACTCTATTCTGAGGAACGTGAAGTTAGCAACACTAGTGGCCATAGTCAAATGTATCCCTGGGGCCAGAGCGGGCGACGTAGTTTTATACAAACGGTGTCTGTCCCCCGACCACCTAAATTATCTAAATCTAAAATTAAACAAAGAGGAGTTGTGCATAACAACTTCATAAAAATTAAAACCTCTTCTGTGACAGAAAGACAAAACAGGAGAATTAAATGCGGACTGTTAAATATCAGGTCTCTATCGTCTAAAGCAGTGTTAGTAAACGAATTAATTTCAGATAATCATATTGATTTACTCAGTCTCACCGAAACCTGGCTGTGTCCAGATGAATATGTTAGTCTAAATGAATCCACTCCTCCCAGTCATAATAATACCCACATTCCTCGAGGCAGCGGCTGAGGAGGGGGAGTTGCAGCCATTCTTAACTCTAGTCTGTTAATCAGCCCTAAACCTAAACTAGATTATAATTCATTTGAAAGCCTCGTTCTTAGTCTTTTACATCCGACCTGGAAAACCTCGCAGCCACTTTTATTTGTTATAGTGTACCGTGCTCCTGGCCCGTATTCTGAATTTGTTTCTTAATTCTCAGAGTTTTTATTCAGTTTAGTTCTTAAATCAGATAAAGTTATTATTGTAGGTGATTTTAACATTCATGTCGACGTTGATAATGACTCCCTGGCTACTGCGTTTATCTCATTATTAGACTCCACTGGCTTCAGTCAGGGTGTACATGAACCCACTCACTGTTTCAACCATACCCTCGATCTAGTTCTGACGCACGGAATTGAAATTGATAACCTAACAGTCTTTCCACAGAATCCTTTGCTATGGGATCATTATTTGATTACTTTTGATTTCTTTTTACTCGATTACACACCACTCAGCAACAGTTACTATACTAGATGTTTATCAGATAGTGCTGTCGCAAAATTTAAGGAAACGATTACTCTGTCGTTAAATTCAATACCATGTCCTTCAGTAACAGGTTTCCCGTACCGACTTTAACCTCTCCCGAATTGATCATCTTGTCGATAGTGCCATAGGCTCGCTGCGTACAACACTCCTCTTAAAAAGAAGTTAACAAAGCAAAGAAAGTTCGCTCCTTGGTATAATTCTCAAACCCGTAAGTTAAAACAAATATCGCGAAAATTTGAAAGGAATTGGCGATTAACAAAACTGGAAGAATCTCGTTTAATCTGGGCAGACAGTCTCAAAACATATAAGAGGGGCCTCCGCAATGCCAGAGCAAACTATTACTCAGCATTAATAGAAGAAAACAAGAATAACCCCAGGTTTCTTTTCAGCACTGTAGCCAGGCTGACTGAGAGTCAAAGCTCTATTTAGCCTTGTATTCCTTTAGCCCTTAGCAGTAATGATTTTATGAGCTTTTTTAATGACAAAATTCTAACTATTAGAGGCAAAATTCATGACCTCCTGTCCTCAGATAGTACCCATCTAACCTCAAACACAGTTGTAAGACCTAATATATATTTAGATTAGAATTTCAGTCGGGATTTAGAGTGCATCATAGCACTGAGACAGCACTAGTTAAAATTACAAATGACCTTCTAATTGCTTCAGACAAAGGACTCGTCTCTGTACTTGTTTTATTCGATCTTAGTGCAGCGTTTGACACAATTGACCATCAAATTCTACTGCAGAGACTGGAACACTTAATTGGCCTAAAAGGTTCTGCACTAAGCTGGATTAAATCTTATTTATCTGATCGTTTTCAGTTTGTTCACGTTCATAATGAGTCATCCATATGTACTAAAGTTTGTTTTGGAGTTCCGCAAGGTTCTGTGCTCGGACCAATCCTATTTACTCTATATATGCTTCCTTTAGGTAACATCATTAGAAATCACTCTGTAAATTTCCATTGTTATGTGGATGATACACAGTAGTATTTATCTATGAAGCCAGAAGAAAGTAATCAGTTAACTAAACTTCATAATTGCCTTAAAGACATAAAAACCTGGATGAGCACCCATTTCCTGATGTTAAATTCAGACAAAACTGAAGTTATTGTTCTTGGCCCGAAACAACTCAGAGACTCTTTATCTGATGACATAGTTTCTCTAGATGGCATTGCTCTGGCCTCTAGCACTACCGTAAGAAACCTCGGAGTAACATTTGATCAAGATTTGTCTTTTAATTCTCTTTTAAAACAAACCTCACGGACTGCATTTTTTCATCTAAGTAATATTGCGAAAATTAGGCCTATCCTGACCCAAAAAGATGCAGAAAAATTGGTCCACGCTTTTGTTGCCTTAAGGTTGGATTACTGTAACTCTCTATTATCAGGTAGCTCTAGTAAGTCCTTAAAAACTCTCCAGCTAATTCAGAATGCAGCAGCACGTGTACTAACAGGAACTAAGAAACGTGATCATATTTCTACTGTTATTACACACATGTGATTATTGTCACACATGTATACTATCAGATATTAATATATTATTATTAATTATAATATTATTACTTTCATAATGTTGTTGTAAGCTACTGTCACTACCGTCTGTCCTGCATCTCTCTCTGTCTCTCTCTCTGTCTGTCTGTCTCTCTCTCTCTCTCTCTCTCTCTGTGTCTCATTGTGTCATATGGATTACTGTTAATTTATTATGTTGATCTGTTCTGTACGACATCAATTACACGTCTATCTGTCGTGGAAGAGGGATCCCTCCTCAGTTGCTCTTCCTGAGGTTTCTGCTGGGTTTTTTTCCCCCGTTAAAGGTTTTTTTTGGGGGACTTTTTCCTTATCCGCTGTGAGGGTCCAAAGGACAGAGGGATGTTGTATGCTGTAAAGCCCTGTGAGGCAAATTGTGATTTGTGATATTGGGCTTTATAAGTAAAATTGATTGATTGATTGATTGAAGTTCTTTAATGCATATTTACCACAGACTACTCTGATTGTAACTTTGAGGTTGGTATTGTGTAAGTCTATTCAAATTCAGGAAATCCAACATTGTGTGTGCGTGTGTATGTGTGTGTGTGTGTGTGTGTGTGTGTGTGTGTGTTTTTCAGGTGCAGGCAGCCAGTATATTGTTTGTAGACAACCCTGTGGGCACTGGCTTCAGCTACACTGACAGGCCAGACGGCTATGCTACCAATGTGTCCATGGTTGCCTCAGACATGCTGGTGCTGCTCCAACACTTCTTTACAGAAAGGGCAGAGTTCCAGGTACATCAGTCCAGCACTACATTCTGTTTCCCAACACTTCATATGGTTCAGCATCGGGGATAGCAGTATCCAGACTCTTTATGTTTTCGGGTTGTCCATCCAACCATACATCATGTGTCCGTCGGCCCATCCCATTCTTGTGAAATCACAAGAACGCCTTGAGGGCATTTCCTCATATTTGGCACAAATATCCCCTTGCACTCAACAATAAACTGATAAGATTTTGGTGGTCAAAGGTCAGGGTCATTGTGACCTTGTCTGTCTCAGTCTTGTGTACGCAATATCTCAATAACCTCTTGAGGGAAATTCTTCATATTTGGCACAAAGTTCACCTGGATTCAACAGTCAACTGATTAGAACTTGGTGGTCAAAGGTCAGGGTCACTGTGACCATTCACTCATCTCATTCTAGTGAATTTGATATCTCCAGAACACCCTGAAGGAATTTCTCCAAATTTGACACAAATTTTCATTTGGACTGAAAAATGAACTGATTAGAATTTGGTCGTCAAAGATCAAGGTCACTGTGACCTCACAAAATATGTTTTTGGCAATAACTCAAAAATTCTTATGCTAAATGATAAAACTTATGATAAAACTTCACACAAATGTGCAAGGATGCCAGTGCTAATGTGCTCTTTCTAGCCAGCTTCTTCTATGAGCAGTATATATAGAACATGTTTAATAGGCAGCTATTGTGAATTTGCACTTGTTGTAATATTTGCTTATACTGGCCAACCCAGAGCAACCTTGCTCGGCTGCCTAATGTTTGCCAGCTAGATTTAAGTTTTTTAAATGTTACAGTTTATTTTTCATCAGTACAAACTCCAGAGCAATAACAACCAACATAAGCTGTGAACTCTGTGTGTATTAATCACTGTAATAATGAGCAGTCTTTGATTTTTATTCTTTTTCAGTAAGTTGATTTTCTTTTGTGCAGAGCATCCCCTTCTACATCTTTTCTGAGTCTTACGGAGGGAAGATGGCAGCTGCTATCTCATTGGAACTCACCAGGGTGAGAGCAGAATGTTACTTCTCTTTTCAACATCCTCCTCAGCTCCATGTGAGCGGAAAGTCCCCATGTCAAACAACTGTCATGTGATGGATAAAACACATGACACAAAGAACAATGTAATGGCATTCTTGTAAGACAGAAAATTGATGTGGAATAGTTTATGTGTCCTTAAAGGAGATTGAACTTCTGTAGTATAATAACAGCAAGTACAATTAGATATAGCGTATCCTGGTAAGACCATCCTGTTTACACGTGCTCAGTGTTCTGTTTCACTCTCTGTATCAGTCTGGACTTGGTGAAGGTCCAAACACTTTCCAGAAATTAAAATCAAATCAGGGATCCGCACAGTAGTTGACAATGAAAGCAGTCAGTCAGGGACTGCGGTATAGCTGATGATGTAAAAGGCAGGCCGCAGCTTGCAGAACAGTAATGATGGCTCGGGAAGCAACAAGCGTTAACTCTAACATTAGCAGAGTAAACACTGTAATACGTTAAGTTGTTGCAGAAACAGAGTCAATAACAACAATTAAACAAGAACAAGAGTATGCACTTAGTGAGTTTCTCAGAGGAAAAGATGTTTTCACCATTCTTCCGACTGGCAGAAGCATGATTTATTAACTAGTTCTACTGGTGACGAAGGTGTTTGTCTATCAAGGCAAGTGTTACACTTCTAAGAATGACACGGTGGCCGATTCTTCGTGTAGCATATTAACCTTTTTTTATTCCTGTAGGAACAGTAACAAGCACAATATCAGTCCTTTGGCATCTGTGTTTCTCTGCACGACTATGATGATCTGACGTCTCACTCTACTAATGACAGGCGCATTTCAAACACATATTATGTACATTTCAAACACATCAAAAGCATTCAAGTTACAGTTAGGTAATCATGTCACCAACACCTTTTTAACTACAAATATTTATATTCAGTGAACTTATTTTAATCTGTATTTATTATCACATTAACTGTTTCACTTTTTAACCTTTTAACTTATTACTGTCTTTAAATCATTAGTATTTATTATTCTCTCTAACTCAACGGTCACCAAAAATATGAATGAACTTCAATACTGAAATCATGGCATTCATGTAAACTCTTATTTTGTAACACAACAGGACAATTTGTAGCAAAACGCATCTTTTGTGCTCTTGTTCTGTAACTGGAAATTATGTACTGTCTTCCTGGCCTGCAATTAGTCAGAGCCGCAGTGAAAGCGGGTTTTTATTGTTAGCATCTGTGTTAATAGCCTCCACTCGTTCATACACAATAAAGGGTTTTACACATTTTCACACCACACATTAGCAAGGGCTAACTTCAAACCAACCTCACTAATCGTATTTAATTCACTGTTGTACATTTCTCCCTTTTTTAAAGACAGTTTCATCACCCATTTCCAATATCATTAGCATTGCCTGCCATATTGACTTACTTGACACGGATCCGGTGGGGTAGCGGAAGTTAACAGGCCGCCATTACTCGGTGCGCTCATCTCCATTCAAAGTTACGTTAGAACATACTACACATCAAAGTCACAGTCTAAGGCTTTAACACTTGTCATATCACTTTCATGTGTTGTTCTGTTTATGATTTCTGATTATCTTACCTGTAGGAACAGTAACAAGTTCTTTGGCGTCTGTGTTTCTCTGCACTAGTATCAATCAATCAATCAATTTTATTTATAAAGCCCTATGTCACAAATCACAATTTGCCTCACAGGGCTTTACAGCATACAACATCCCTCTGTCCTTATGACCCTCGCGGCGGATAAGGAAAAACTCCCCCAAAAAAACCCTTTAACGGGGAAAAAAAAACGGTAGAAACCTCAGGAAGGCAGGACCACGGCAGCTGCACAACCACACACGTCACGCTGTCCAGGCACTGCTGTGATATGAGTTAATCTGAGAGACAGTGAAGCACAAAGGCTCCGGAGAAGAAGCCGAGTTAGTGACATCCAGAATGGCCGAGTTAGCAAGATGTAGTAATAGAATACGAGAGAGAGAGAGAGAGAGAGAGAGAGAGAGAGAGAGAGAGAAGGAGAGAAGGTGCCCGGTGTATTATAGGGGGGTCCTCCAGCAGACTAGGCCTAAGTCAGCCTAACTAGGGGCTGGTACAGGGCAAGCCTGAGCCAGCCCTAACTATAAGCTTTATCAAAGAGGAATGTCTTAAGTCTAGTCTTAAATGTGGAGACTACCAGAGGCGGAGCTCAATAGAACGCCCCATAGCAACAGACTCGCCCATGGTTTTGTCCTACTGCCGCCATTTTGGACTGTCAGCAGACCGCAGCAGACCCGCTTGCATACAAAAACACACAGACAAACTGAAGTATATCGCTATTAATTATGCTTACAATGCTACTCACCTCGTGATAGCTTGGTCACAGCTGCTTTTTTACGTTTTTGTAAAGCAAAATATAGACTTTAAAAAAAAAAAAAAAACACTAAGAAAAACGGTCTAGATGGCATCTTTACATATTACATCCACTTGTGAGAATGTTAACTTAATTACTCCTTCAAAATCACCCCATAAACCAATCTACCAAAAAAAAAAAAAAATTAATATTTTAACTAGAAACACATTAATGGTGACGTCACATAGTCAGGAATAAAGATTTATTTACAGTTTGTGCAGTAAGGGGACAGTAATAATAGTAATAGTAATAATAATAATAATAATATATAGGCTATTTTAATATGATATATTTTAATGCTAAAGCAGTAATCAGTTCTGATATAAATGGTCCAAGAGGCCATATATATATATATATATACATATATATATATATATATATATATATGTATATATATATGTTTTCAACGGAGCTTCGCCTCTTAGGCTGCGTTCGGAAAGTCTTTTTTACTTAGGAAGGTTCCTAGCTGAGTGAAATGACCCGGCCCCTAAAGACTCAAGCCCTGAACCCTCACTGACTTAACTGATGTCAGCTGTAAGTGATTGAGTGTGAGAGTCTGAAAGGGCTCCGGATGCTACAAATAGGAATGGGACAGCACTTATCCCCCTCTCTACAAAATGTTGTTGACACTGGCGGCTCTGGGTGTGATCATTTATCGGTTATTGTCAGCATATATTCCATACACAAAGAATATAGGCTATATAGATAGATAGATAGATAGATAGCCATAGGCATATTCCTCTGGTATTCCTCTGACTCTTATGTGTTTATGTACCATCTTAAATCCTTGTTAATGTAATGTTTCATTGTTTATCTATCAGTTTTTTTCGCTCTCTTTCCATAATGTTACCGTTTGCATATCTGCCAACCGTGTTTTCGGTTTTTTTTTACAACACTTCCGGTGTTCCGAGGGCAACCCCTGTATTTGACGTCACAACGCTATGAACTGTGGGTAATTTCCTTACCGTAAGTCCGCATTGATGCTGACCTACGGTAAGGGGGCATAAAGGGCTCACTCACTGACTCACTGACTTGACGATTTGACAATGGGACAGCCCTCACACACTCATGCACTTAACATGAACGCGCCTCTAAGTCAGTGAGTCTGTAAGAGATCGGATTGGAATTGGGCCAAAGAAAAGAAAAAAGATCAACATGACCGAGAAAGGAAGGAGATCACCATCTAAGTTACCGCTGTTTATGAAGCATTATACGTCTCATACCATAACCTGTTCATATATATTTTTTCAACTTTCAACATTATGTTAAACTTACATGCGAACTATGAACGTTTCGGTACTATTGGTGTACCCTCCGTCCACAGCTTTGTTTAGCTTGTTTTATAACAGGATAAACAAAAATGCAAATATACAATGCATCATTTTAATTTTCCGATTTTCGTGTGAATGAGAAAACACGGAAATCCACGTGCTTTTCCCATTTTCGTCTTCAAATGGCTAATTGATATAAAAATTAAACCAAAACCAGAAACCTACTTGTTTTTCGCCTTTATTGTTATATCTATATTATCTGCCCCTACTGCATCTCAAAACATTGGCATCGGCTATGCTTATGGCCTAGATAGATAGATAGATAGATAGATAGATAGATAGATAGATAGATAGATAGATAGATAGATCATTATTAGAGTATTATCTAGACCTGTTCTATGTGTTAAGTGCCCTGAGATGACTTTTGTTGTGATGTTTGGCACTATATAAATAAAATTGAATCTAAAAAAAATAGATAGATAATCAATGAAGTAACGTTGCTGTGCCTCGTGCGTAAATGTGCATATACTTGGCGTATCTGGAGATTTAAATAATCAATGAAGTTACTGCTTCCCACTTTTTATTCCCCTGTACAGTGTTTCCCTGCAGAGCTACAGTGGAAGGATCATAACAAAAAATACAAAAGACTGTAACGTTAAAAGATATCTGCCTGAGGTTATTAAATACCTGCAGCGAGCACCCCACCCCACCCCATCCCACCCCGCAGCAGAAACAATAAGCGCGTTTCCCCATAAAGAGAGACGCTGTGCGCATTTACGCACGAGGCACAGCAGCGTCCCTTTTATTATTAATATTATTATTTATTATTTATCTGTCTATCTGTGCAGTAGGGGCACATAATATTGATTTAACAATAAAGGCCAAACACAAGTTATTTACTGGTTGTGGTCTAATTTCTACTACAATTGCCCATTTGGAGAAGAAAATGGAAAAAGCACGTGGATTTCCGTTCTTTTTTTAATTCACACGGACAAACAAAATAATGCATTTAATATTTGTTTATCCTGTTACAAAACAAACAAGTTGAACACAGCTGTGGACGGAGGGGACACGCACCGTAACATATGGTCAGTTTGCATCAGTCATTTATTCATCTGAGCGTTGTTGCATTGCCAGCCTTTAGTAATATCATCAATTCATTTTACTACTTGGGATTCAGATGGGTGAGCGTGAGCAAACATTCTCAATGTAACAACTTCGTTTCATTTTGTGGCTGGCAGCCTATATTCCTTTTTTTAATTCAATTCCGACCTTAGTAATTAAACAGTATCTTTCACCGTGTTGTCCACGTTTATATATCCTGCATGAAACAACACGATGAGAACGTACGCCCCATATGTTCTCATCGTGTGCATTTTGTAGTCCATCTTCAGAACATTGTAGTTTCACCACAGCAGACCCAATATGTCAATAACATCCGCCGTCGCATGATGACGTACCCCAGCGTAAATGCGGTCGGATTTTCTCAGCTCCGCGGTTCTCTTTTCCTAAATCCTTATGAATTCTCCTACTCATCTTTCCTTGACCTCGTGACGTTTCCCACCGAGGTCAAGGAATAGTGATTAGGAATAGACGATAGGGACTTTCCGACCGCAGCCTTGGTGTCAATGCTCTTTGCTACTACTATGATGATCTGACGTCTCACTCTACCAGTGACAGGCGTCAGTCATTGATACCTTACACACACTGCGCCCTCTGCTGACCAGGTGCTCCAACCATTTAAGACACAACCAGACCTGCTAGAAAATAATAGAAATCACATAGAGGACATCAAAACAGTAATTTTAACATATTCTAAAGTCCTTAACTGTTTATTATCAATTTTAATTTTAAATGGGGGGCAAGATATTTCAATCCTTTTTCATGTCTATGTCTCTGAAAACACTTAATGTCTCTGAACACTCAGTGTCACACAAGTACTCTGAAAGTGTTTGCAGCAGCACAGAGTCCAGACTTGTACAGAGAGCGAAACAGAATGTTGAGCTTATGTCATCAGGATGGTCTTACCAGGCTAACAGAAGCAAGCCATTTATTACTGAAGAAATGATCACAAAGTGTCATTACAAAGTCTTGAAATTGCCATCCAATCACTGTAACTGAATTAGAGGCTGTGACATTTCTGATATGTTATTTTGTGTGGATGTTCGTGGTTCCTATGGTTCCCTAAAAGACCTCTAAAGAAAGTGGAGAAAATACAAACCACCTATGTAGACATTTTCTCATTTTGTTGCTCATTTCTAGGGGACAGTGAAATGTAACTTTGCTGGTGTGGCACTTGGAGACTCTTGGATTTCCCCAGTGGGTCAGTATCAGTCAGTCTTGTACCACAACCTCTGTACCTGTTCAACAGAAACAACCACACTGGAATGCTCCGATTTTGGAAAAGAAACATCCATTTACATCACACAATGGCAAAGCATTCAAACTTTTTTTTAGCAATCAAGTATATCTACAGGGTATCTGCACAAGTTAAACTGTAGCTTTCCCATGTCTTTGGTTAAAATCCAGTTACTCTGATTTTTTTCAGTGGACTTGCCTATATTGAGAAATATCTGCTTGTTTTACTTGAGGAATGGGGAAGTGATCAAACCACAGATATCTGTATCACACTTTTCATTTAAAAACAAGCATAGCCTGTTGGTGACACATTGTGTTGTACTCAGGGCATCTTGGGGGCTGATCCACCATAATTGTATGTGGAATAGAAGCTACAGACACTACTACTGGAGAGACTTGGCAAGAGAAAATTAAAACACCACTTTTTTGAAAGGAATTTTGGGGAATTCTTCAGGAGTATATTGTGGTTATTATACTTACAACAGCCAATCACAGATAAACAGAAAAAAATGTTTAATGCATTGCATGGATCAGAGTCTTTATAAAGATACAGCAGGAATTATCGTTCAATGACCAGACTGCTCACAATAAGAATTTTGCTTTATCCACAGACTCTGTCATGACCTGGGGACCGTACCTCTACACTACTGTAGGCTAAGTAACAAACTATAGGAAAAAGTTTATATTAAAAATGTCTTGTCTGTTGAGTTTTTTGTGGCTCCTCTGCTGTGTAGTCGCTGCTGGATGATTACGGCCTGACAGATGTCAACAGTGCAGCGGAGGCGGTGAAGAAAGCTGTGGAGCAGCAGCAGTTTGAGAAAGCCACAGAGCTGTGGGCTGTGGCTGAGACGGTGGTGGAGCAGGTTGGTAAAACACAGGAGGATCAATAGCGCTCTTTAATGCTTTTAGGGTTACTTTTTCATACTGTACTGTATAGTGAGCTACAGTGAGCTATTTATAGTGCATATCAGTACAAAAAGCTGTTCATGGTAGGATAACTTAATAAGCTAAAGTTACCTCACATTTAGGGTAAATTCTCAAAGTGGCTAGAGCATCGATTTATTTCCGTTCATTTAATATCTGTGACAAGCCTTTCTTTCTAATGTACATTATATTTTCAAAAGGACACCTCCCTGTTCATCAGCAGAAAGTATTCAGTTTCACTGGCAGTTACATAACATCCCTTCGTGTTAAAAGCATACTTTGGGAAATGTGTTACTTTCTTGCCAAAGTTGGATGAAAAACTCAACACCACTCATATCTGTAGTGCAAATGTATATATGCAGTCAGCAGACAGTAAGTTTAACCTGGCACAAAGGCTGGAGGCAGGAAGAAACAGTTAGCCTGGCCCCACCATGTCCTTTTTATGCCTTTGTGTATGTAATAGCCATGGCTGGAGGCGTCATGGTTTCAGGTTGTCCATCCATACATACTTCGATCCATCCCATCCGCATAAAGGCGATATCTCCAGGAAATTTCTTATAATTTGGCACAAACTTGGACTCAAGGAAGATTTTAGTTGTCAAAGGGCAAGGTCGTGGCCTCATCTGTCTCATTCTCGTGAACACGATATCTCAAGAATGCCTTGAGGGATTTTTTTCAAATCAAGTACTAAGTTTCTTTCAGAAT
The DNA here is from genome assembly GCF_011397635.1 of Epinephelus fuscoguttatus. Classification (NCBI taxonomy): domain Eukaryota; kingdom Metazoa; phylum Chordata; class Actinopteri; order Perciformes; family Serranidae; genus Epinephelus; species Epinephelus fuscoguttatus. The sequence continues at coordinate 1,995,876 of NC_064770.1, read as the reverse complement.
CAAGGATGAACTGATTAGATTTTGGTAGTCAAAAGTCAAGGTCACTGTGACCTTGCATCTATCTAATTCTTGTGAACATAATATCAAGAACACTTTAAGAGAATTTCTTTAAATTTGGCACAAACAACTTTATATTCATTGGATTAAAATGTGCTATATCGTCATAAGGACAGAGGGGTGTCGTATGCTGTAAAGCCCTGTGAGGCAAATTGTGATTTGTGATATTGGGCTTTATAAATAAAATTGAAATTGAATTGAATTGCTCTGATATTGATGCCACACTCTCTCAGGTCTGATTCACAGAAGACCAGGTTGCCTTTCTGCAGCTGCTCAAAAGCCAGTTTTCCCAGAGACATGATGATTTTGCTGGTCTCTGTGTTCCAGAGTGAATCTGTTTCAGCTCCTCCATGATACTTGACGTTTCCTGCTATGGAATGAACCACCAGAAAGTGGATGTACATTTCTGTCTTGGTCTTGGGTAACTCCCTTATCTCAATTACTCTCAACACATGATCTAGGATTGAAGCATTGATCCAGCAGAAGACTGGGATGTGGCACATGATGTGGAGGCTTTGTGATGTCTTGATGTGGAGATGATTCTGCTGGCTTGCTCTTCATCTCTGAATCTCTTCCTGAAGTACTTCTCCTTCTGTGGGTCATTGAATTCTCTGATTTCTGTCACCATGTCAACACACTCAGGAGGGATCTGACTGGCTGCTGCAGGTCGTTATCCAGAGGCGAGTGGACGGGAGCACTTTCCCCAGTTTGTCAGCAGCACATCCACTGAGGTGGACTCTGAAATATCAGTCAGGCCCATTGAAGGGCCTACTGCGGGGCGGAGACGAGACAGTACTAGGCGCTCCAGAGTCTTCATGAGGTGCGATGTTAATGCCACCGGTCTGAAGCTGCTGAAGTCCTTCAGGTACCACGCAGGATGTCTTCCACAGCTGTAGTACTCTCCCCAGCCTCAGGCTCAGGTTGAAGATGGTTTCAACTATCCCGCACAGTTGGTCTGCGCAGGACTGCCTGGAGCTGATGCCGTCTGGACCCGCAGCCTTCCTCGTCTTTATTCTCCTCAGCTGATCTCTCACCTGACAGATCGTGAAGGATAAGCTGGAGCAGGGGGGCTGTGTGATGGGGGGTGGAGGTGATGTGGTGGGGGGAGGAGTGGGGGGGTGGTGAGATGTCCGGGGGATCGTGGGTGGGGGAGGTGTTGAAGCAGTGTGCCAGGAGTGTAGGTGGGGGGGGAGGTGAAGGTGAGGATGAGGGGGGTTACAGCCCGTGATGTCTGGGCCAGGGGAGGGGCAGACTGATCAAATCTGTTTAAGAACAGATTCAGATCATTCACCCACTTCTGGTTGCCTCTGGCCTGGGAGTCTGGTTATTTGTGTCCTGAGATGGTTTTCAGACCTCTCCAGACTCTGCTAACATCGCTCTGCTGCAGCTGTTCCTCCGGCTTTTTATATTCTTCCTTTCCCCGCCTGATGTTTCTCCGTAGCTCCTTCTGCACGGCCTTCAGCTCCTCCTTGGTTCCAGATATAAAAGCTCTCCGCTTCTCCTTCAGGAGAACTTTTATATCTGAAGTAATCCAGGGTTTGGTGTTGGAGAGGCAGCGTACAGTCCTGGTGGGTACGGTGCTTTCCACGCAGAAGTTTATGTAGTCCATGATACATGATGTCAGACTGTCAATGTCCTTCCCATGGGAATTGCTGAGTACCTCCCACACAGTGGTCTCAAAGCAGTCCTTCAGGGCCTCCTCGGCCTCATCAGACCACCTCTTCACAGTGCGGGTGGTTGCTGGTTCCCTCTGCACCAGAGGTCTGTAGACAGGCAGAAGATGAACCAGGTTGTGATCAGCTTTTCCCAGGGGGGACAGGGGGGGTGAGTGGTATGCCTCCTTGGTGTTGGCATAAAATAAATCTAGTGTTTTATTGTGTCTGGTGTGACAGGAAACATACTGGGTGAAGGTGGGCAGGGTGGTGCATGGACAGGCGTGGTTGAAGTCCCCAGAGATCAGAAGGAGGGCCTGAGGGTGCTGTGTTTCCAGCCTACTTGTAACAGAGTGGAGAATGTCACAAGCAGACTCAGCTTTAGCAGACGGGGGAACATACACTGCTACCATTATAACATGAAAAAACTCCCTGGGTAGATAATATGGTCTCATGCCAACAGCCAGCAGCTCAATGTCCCTGCAGCAATGCTGTTCCTTGATAGTGATGTGCCCAGAGTTACACCATCTATCATTCACAAACACAGCCAGCCCTCCTCCTTTCCTCTTACCGCTGTCCGCTGTTCTGTTGTGTTTGATGAGTCTGAATCCGTCCAGCGCGGTGATCGTGTCTGGCACTTCCGCGTTCAGCCATGTCTCTGTAAACACCAGCACGCTGCTCTACTGGTACTCCCTCTGATGGCGAGTCAGCGCCACAAATTTGCCTCAAGCCGGACTCGATTTCACGTCACCAAAAGACGATATAACAAAAAACCGCACGTCTACCTGTGTGAACCACTGAGACTCACAGAGCGCACGGCTTTCCTCAGGTATTAGTAAATTACGTCAGCATCCAGGTAACATTTTGATTTGGGCTGACCTGAGACAACTGGTTACCCTTGGCTTGCCTTGAAAATACCCACACATATAATGTTTCTTGTTCTTTTTCCACAATTCTACAAACATATTCAGTGCCACATTACAGTCTGCACAACACTGCACACTATGACAAAGCCTGTCATGTTTAAAAAGTGACAATCTAACTCGGAAAATGCTCTCAAAATACGCTTAATAATATGTAAATAAAAACCAAGCACCTATAGCCACTGGATCATTACAGAGGTGAAGCAAGGACTTAGATTTACTCACGTCACTGTAATTGAGTAGTTTTTTGTGTACTTGCACTTTTTAAAATCTAATTTGAGTGTTACATCAGTAGCCTATGTTTTAATTTAAGTATTATGCTACGCTGCATTTTAAATGACTTCCGTGACCGAGTAAAAAAAAAAGTCGGCTGAAATTTTAAAAAAGCAAACGGAATTGTATAAGCGTTAACTACCATGACACAATAATAACAGTATTACACTCTATGACAACCTGGCAGCTAGCTCTGATGGAGACATATGAGCTCTAAGAACAAACGCACAATTATGGACGCACACTAAAAGAAATGTCGCCATGGTCCGAGAGAGGTGACGTCATGCTGTTATGTCTGTCTCTACAGGTACGCAGTGAGCGAGTTAGATCGTCACTTTTTAAACATGACAGGCTTTGTCATAGTGTGCAGTGTTGTGCAGACTGTAATGTGGCACTGAATATTGTAGCGACTGGGGATGTGACTGTGATAAATGAACTGTAAAATGTTGAATGGTCCCATTAAGGGCTCTACCCAGAATGCACAGTGTTCAGGAGAAGTGTTTGTTGTTGTTGTTTCGTGCGCTCTGAGAGGCATGTTTTTTTTTTTAGTGTTCAATCTGCCTGTGTGTGAGTCTCATGCAGAAGAGTTTTGTTCCCTCGAGTCTCGGGGTATGTGTTAAGACGGCTTCACGTCAGTTGCAGGATGCCACGCTCAGTTGATGTTCAGGAACGACCAATAAAAGGGAGCTTTGAGTTTTAAGAAATCCGGTGTTGACTAACTTCAAACTGCCGCTCGTCACATTGGTGTCAGAAGTGGGATCGCTAGCTAGCTAACGTACCCACCATGGAGGAAATAGAGCGAGAATACGGAAGGATAACGGAGTTAATAACGTGCCTCGACGAGCAGTGTAAATTCAAAGAGCACAACCCCGGCGGAGCTCGCCCGCCCATCCAGGAAGGCTCCAGTGCCCGGCGTCTCCCCGCACCCGCGACGAGAAGCACCGCCTCCGCCCACCACTCCGAGAGCTCGCCGGTCGCGCCGAGCATGGCGGCCGCAACGAGAGGCGCCGTCCACCGCTGCAGCATGGAGAGCTCATCGGCCGTACATGGCTCGTCCTCTGGGACGGGAGGGGCCGCCTCCACACCGCCGTCACACCCACCTCTGCGGAATGTCTACAAGCTCCCGCGATATGCAGGTATCACACCACTGGAACCCTACCTCGCTCAGGTCAAGGTGGCAGAGCTAATGAATTGATGGGATGCTGAGACGGCCGCCACATTGTCCTGGCCTTGGAGGGAAATGCACTACAGGTGTTAATGGACGTGGCACCAGAGGAGCTAAGTGACTATTCATCCCTGACCATGGCTCTAAAATGACGCTTTGGAAAACGCACCTCCACTGACCAGGTGAGAGACCAGTTGGCTCACAGGCGCCGAGCAGATGGTGAAGCTTTGGGCGCGTATGCCGCAGATGTGCGTTACTATACCGAGCAGGGCTACCCAACCTTCGACCCATCTGCACGTGACGAGCTAGCCCTGAGTGCCTTCATCCGGGGGCTCACCCCTGAGAAGCTTAGGGAACACCTCCGCCTCAGGTCACCCACGACTCTCCAGGCCGCGTTGGAGGAAGCAGAGCGGGTTGAAACTGTCCTAACACCCCGCCATCAGGCAAGACCCCAGGTGCGACAAGCAGAGATCAGCGATGATGACGAGGGAGGGGCTGTCTGCCAGGCCCAACCCTCCCCAGCTCCAGCAGGTCCACGGCAGCCCCCGAGGAGGTTGCGGGCACGTCAAACCCCAGGTGTCTGTTACCGCTGTGGAGAACCGGGACACATGGCACGTGACTGCCCCGCGCCTGCACCCCGGCGCCACACCCCCGACCGCTCGGGAAACTAGAGCTGGGGGGCACAGAGGGGAATTTGCCCCCCAGTCAACCAACCAAATCCCCTACTGAGAACATCAACCAAATCGGCAGGTTGGGCAACGTCCATGGCCTATACCTGTCCTGCCACCTCAATGGACACGCCTGCAGAGCCCTGGTAGACTCGGGGGCAGTTATCTCCCTGGTGTGACCAGGGGTTCTGCCGGAGACGGACGATGGACAGTCGCTCGGGTGGGCTCCGACCTCCAGCAAGATCCGGTCCGTGACAGGGGGACTCTCAAAAATGCTCGGGAAGCAAAGCCTGTGGGTGCGGGCCGGAAAAACTGAAACGGAGCAAGAGTTTTGGCTGGCTGACATCATAGACTCCTGCATTATCGGCCTCGACCTGCTGGAACGTTGGGGAGCCGTGGTGGATGTAGCGAAGAGAGTCATCCACATTGGAACGGAGACCCTACCTCTCCAACGTCGACGAGAGAAGAGGAGGGTGAGACGCAGCGGAGCAGTGAGCAGCTAGACCCACAGCAGAGCGCACAAATGAGGGATCTGCTTAAAGAGTTCCTGGACATCTTTGCTGCCAGAGACGATGAGTGCACCAGAACGGGGCTGGTGCAGCACACCATCAACACAGGAACTGCCGCTCCCATTCGCCAACGCCCCTATCGACTCCCGCTCGCTAAGCGGGAGGCCGCCGAGCGGCCGGTCCAGACCATGTCCGCGGCAGGGGTGATAGAGCCCTCCACCAGCCCATGGGCCTCCCCTGCTATCCTAGTGCGGAAGAAGGACGGTACGTGGGGGTCCTGTGCGGACTTCCGGCGCCTGAATGCAATAACCCGCAAAGACTCCTACCCCCTGCCCCGCATTGATGATGCCCTGGACCACATCGCAGGGTCACGATGGTTCAGTTCTTTAGACTTGAGAAGTGGCTACTGGCAGGTGGAGCTAGCGCCAGAGGACCGCCCCGGCTTTCACCTTCGGACAGGGACTCTGGCAGTTCAGGTGATGCCGTTTGGCCTCTGCAACGCTCCCGCCACATTTGAGAGGCTGATGGAGAGAGTGCTGGCCCACATTCCCCGGAGCCAATGTGTGGTCTACCTCGACGACCTGTTGGTCCACGCCACTGACTTCGAGCAGGCTCTGGTAAATCTGCGTCAGGTTTTCAGCGCCATTCGGGGGGCGGGCTTGCGCCTACATCCCAAGAAGTGCAACCTCCTACAACACGAGACCAAGTTTCTGGGACATGTGGTGGGGCCCAACGGCGTGGGCACCGATCCATCGAAGGTGGAGGCAGTCCAGAACTGGCGGGTCCCCAGAAGTGTTGGCGAGGTGCGCAGCTTTCTGGGTCTTGCTTCCTACTACCGACGTTTTGTGCGCGACTTCGCATCCACCGCCAGCCCGCTACATCGCCTCACTGACAAGGGGCGGAAGTTCGAGTGGAACGAGCTGCGAGGCTGCTTTCACTCGGCTGCGCGAAGCCTTGACCACCGCTCCCATCCTGGCACTCCCCGACCCGGGGTGCCGCTTCATCGTCGACACAGACGCCAGTGACACGGGCTGGGGGCGGTCCTGTCACAGGAGAGGGAGGAAGGAGAAAGAGTGGTGGCCTACTACAGCCGCCCTACATCGAGCTGAGCGCAACTACTGCGTCACCCGACGCGAGCTACTGGCAGTCATCACGGCGCTTCACCACTTTCGGCCCTACCTCTACGGCCGGTCTTTCCTCCTGCGGACAGATCATGCTTCCCTGATGTGGCTCCTCACTTTCCGAGAACCGGAAGGGCAACTGGCGAGATGGATTGAGGCCCTGCAGAGTTACGACTTTGAGGTACAACATCGGGCAGGGCGACTCCACTGCAATGCCGACGCCCTCTCCCGACGGCCCTGTGAGGCATCAGAGTGCAGGCACTGTTTGCGGCAAGAAGAACGAGATCAACTGACTATCCCAGTGGCCGCGGTGCCACAGGTCCAGGAAGCAGAGGAGGGGATGACGGCGGTCGAGCGACAGGAATGGCAGGCGGCGCAGGAAGCCGACCCTACTCTTTCGAGGGTGGGGCAGTGGGTCGATGCTGGAGCACGCCCCTGTTGGCCAGCTGTCTCAGCACTGTCATTGGAAACTAAGGCCTACTACTCTCAGTGGGCCACTCTGGCCCGATGGGATGGACTGCTCTATCGTGTCTGGCAGGCGCCAGGCTGAGCGGTTTGGCAGTTGTTGGTGCCCAAGGACCGGCGACAGCAGGTGTTACAGGCAGTGCATGGTTCAGTGGGGGCAGGGCACTTTGGGGTGTCAAAGACTCTAAACAGACTGCGCCAAAGGTTCTACTGGGCCGGCTGCAGGCAGGACACCGAACTGTTCGTGCATTGCTGCGACACCTGCACCGCCCAGAAGGGCCCCACCCAACGCTCCCATGCTCCGCTACAGCGTTACCAGGTGGGGGCTCCCATGGAGCGTGTGGGCGTGGACATCCTTGGGCCGTTTCCCCTTACTGATGGTGGGAACCGCTACGTCCTCGTGGCCATGGATTATTTCACTAAGTGGCCGGAGGCGTACGCGGTTCCCGACCAGAGTGCCATAACAGTAGCTGAGAGACTGGTGTGTGAGATGTTCTGCCGATTCGGTGCACCTGAGGAGTTGCACAGCGATCAGGGACGGAACTTTGAGGCACAAGTGTTCGCCGAGGTGTGTAAGCTCATGGGGGTGACGAAGACCCGGACGACGCCCCTTCACCCCCAGAGTGATGGACTGGTGGAGAGGTTCAATCGGACGCTGTCCACACAGTTGGCCATCGTGGTCGAGCGACACCAACGTGACTGGGATCGTCACCTGCCCCTGATAATGATGGCATACCGCTCAGCAGTGCAGGAGAGTACTGGGTGCACACCCGCCGCTCTCATGTTTGGGAGGGAGTTGCGGACTCCTGTGGACCTAGCCTTTGGCAGCCCCCCGTGCCCTGATCTCCCTGGAAAGCCCGGCATGGAATACCTGCTCAGCCTACGGCAGCAGCTGACGGAGGCGCATGACTTTGCCCGTCGGCGCCAGGATCAGGCTGGGGAGAAACAGAAACGGGCATATGACGTCCACTGCTGGGGCTGCCCCTTCTCGCCTGGAGAGAAGGTGTGGGTCTACAATCCAACCCGAAAGAAAGGCATTTCGCCTAAGCTGACTAGCAAGTGGTTGGGTCCCTGTGAGGTGCTGGAGCAGCTGTCCGACGTGGTGTATCGGGTGAGGATGTCTGTCCGGGGGCGGGTAGTGGTGCTGCACAGGGACCGTTTAGCACCCTATCGGCCCCATGCAAAATCAGCAGAGGTTGACCATGCCCCCAGCTCACAGGGTATACTCCCACCGCCGTCCGCTAGCGCACTCGGCACTGCAGGAGGGGAGATGGACAGCGGGGGGGAGGGGTCTGCGCGGAGAGAGACTCGATGGCGGCAGAGGCGGCCTCCCCGTCACTTTGAGGATTACGTGTGAGCTTGTAGTCGCCGGGACGGGCGACATGCTGGTGGGGGCAATGTAGCGACTGGGGATGTGACTGTGATAAATGAACTGTAAAATGTTGAATGGTCCCATTAAGGGCTCTACCCAGAATGCACAGTGTTCAGGAGAAGTGTTTGTTGTTGTTGTTTCGTGCGCTCTGAGAGGCATGTTTTTTTTTTTAGTGTTCAATCTGCCTGTGTGTGAGTCTCATGCAGAAGAGTTTTGTTCCCTCGAGTCTCGGGGTATGTGTTAAGACGGCTTCACGTCAGTTGCAGGATGCCACGCTCAGTTGATGTTCAGGAACGACCAATAAAAGGGAGCTTTGAGTTTTAAGAAATCCGGTGTTGACTAACTTCAAACTGCCGCTCGTCACAATATGTTTGTAGACTCGTGGAAAAAGAACAAGAAACATTGATAAATATGTTTTGGGTATTGTCAAGGCAAGCCGAGGGTAACCAGTTGTCTCAGGTCAGCCCAAATCAAAATGTTACCTGGATGCTGACGTAATTTACTCACACCTGAGGAAAGCCGTGCACTCTGTGAGTCTCAGTGGTTCACACAGGTAGACGTGCGGTTTGTGTTATATTGTCTTTTGTTGACGTGAAATCGAGTCCAGCTTGAGGCAAATTTGTGTTTATCATATTTTCTTTCCTTTCTTTTTTTAATGTCGCTGGTACGTAGTACTCACAGAAGCATATTCGCTGTGGTAGATGTGGGCTGCGACTTTTAAGATCGCCAGTAATATGTTGTGTATGTTTGTGAATTTGTGACAAATCTGCTGACGGAGGCGAAGCACATCTGCAGCTGTTCGGTAAGGAAACCAGTTAAATTGGAAACCAGTAGGGACACAACACTGGGTGTAAACAATGGAGCCACGGCTGGGCGCCGGGTCCACACACATGATCATGTCCGTGGAAAAATAGGAGAAAGACCGCTATAAAGACAGCTGTCTTCGTTTCCATACCAAAACAAGACATAAGTTAAGTAACTGAAAAAAACTCCAAATAAGACAGTTAAACAATAAAGAAAAACTCAGCGGTGAGCAGGAGCTGCTGTAACAGGCATCTGCACTGGCTCGCTTTAAATATCCAGTTGGACTTGTGGGATGGAATTATCTCCTTTCCTTTCGTAAAGGATAGTCAAGTGTACCCTATGCTAAAGGAGATTAGAAAGGAAGCATTGAAGCACCTTTCCTTAAAATTTGGAGAATTCGACCAGATCATGGCTGCCACGTAGGTACTTCTGGGTCATTTCACTCAGTTAGGAACCTTCCTAAGCAGAAAAGACTATTCCGCCGCAGCCTTGGACTCATGGATGAACTGATTAGACTTTGGTGGTCAAAGGTCACTGTGAACTTGCATCAGTCTCAGTCTCATTTCGAGAAGGACTTGAGAGAATTTCGTAAAATTTGACAAAAACATCCATTTAGACTCACACATGAACTGATCAGAATTTGGTGGTCAAAGGTCACTGTGACTTCACAAAACATGTTTTTGGCCATAATTCAGGAATTCATATGCCAATTATGACAAAACTTAACATACAAGTCTAATAGGATAAAATGATGAAATGATGTCCATCTTTGAAGGGCTGTGATGGAAAGCAAGATGGCGCCGGTGTGTGTGGCTGGCCGTCTGCTGCTCCCACTTTGGTTGGTGTTTTTGATGTTTCTAACGCTTGGCACTATACAGATCTAGTCTCTGCTGGTGTATGATCGCCAATTCCTCATGGATCTTCGACATAATGTCAGAGATCTAGGGGCGTTTGATCATGATGGACAGAAAACTTTGCCCCCGCTCCTGGCGGGAATCCCGACTCACCTTTACCAGGCCTCGGTAAACGCAGCGGCCGGCAGGTGAAGCTTAAAGTCTGGTTGGCAAGCTCTCAGTCTATTTCCCGGTCGGGACATGAATTATACTGTCCCTTCACTGTGCCCCTGCTCTTCCTGGATCCCATCGGCGCCTGCTTGGTACTTGTCACCAGCTCAGTTGAGGGACTCCAGCCCCGCCGCCCCTGCCTTCCTCAGCTCTCTCAGCACGGGGAAGAATCACCGGCACCTGAGGACGCTGCTCCGGGCCCCCCAATCTCCCGAACCACAAGCCCCAGCTCCTGCCAGGATTGGCCTGGTGAACGCCAGATCTCTTGCGAACAAAACTTTTATCCTGAGGGATTTTTTTCAGCTCTCGGAGCCTGAATTTCCTCTGTGTGACGGAGACTTGGATCGGTGCCGGTAAGTGCAGCGCTCTTGTCGAACTTTTACCGGCTGCCTGTTCTTTAACTCCCGGTGGGCGACAGGCCGTGGAGGAGGAACGGCGACTGTTTATAAAAATGGTTTTAAATGTAAGCAGCTCGCTGTATCATCTTGATTCTCCAGCTTTGAAGTGACTTTATTTGAGGTGGGTCGCTCTGACCCGGTGCTGTGCGCTGTCATCTACCGACATGGCATGGCAGCCAACACTGACACCGCTGCTTTGGTGGCAAAGAAAAACGCCACATCTCCAATTTGGGAGTTTTTTGGGTTTATCCTAGATGCCGACACCACTGCGCTGACAAGCCGGAGACATGTTGCTCCTCCTCACTTCAAGTCGCTGTCATTAACTTTTAACCTGCAAAGGCGGCAGTGCCGCAACATTGTAGGAATTTATGAAAGCCCTTGTGAACATTTCAGTAGTTACACATTAAAACAATATTTAATTGCAGTTACTCTATTGAACGACCCGGAAGCATGAGCAAACGGGCTGTGTCTTCGGATCAAACAGATGCGCCCTGTCACTGTCAGCGCAGGGCTGACAGGGCACCCTCCGCTGAGAAGAGAGGAGAGGAGAGGAGAGGAGAGGAGAGGAGAGGAGATGAGATGGATTGTAGGTCAATCCTCCAATCGCCAATATACGATTTGATCACTGATCGTCCCAGGCCTACTGCCTTCGACAAGCTCTGTGTCCCCTCTGACTCAACATCTGTTAACACGGAGGGGCGCAGTTCCTGGTTTCACTCCTGCCGAAAAAATACTGGACTCTGTGGCTCCATTAAAAACTGTGCAGCCTAAAGCTAAACCTCAGCCCTGGTTCAACGACAGAACCCGTGCAGCCAGACAGGAGTGCCACAAAACTGAATGCAGGTGGAAGAAGAACAAACCGCAGGTTTCCCTCTAAATCCTAAAGGACTGTTGGCACTGTTACCAAAACGCTGTTAAAGAGGCCAAAAGAGAACACAAACATTATTAAAAGTGACGGTGTTTGGTCTCAATGGCTCTTGTGGAGCCATTATTCCTTGGCTTTCAACTCAGCATGAGACTCTGCTCTGGTTTTAGTGTTTTTATTGTTTTGCTTTATTTTATTTTATTGTTTTAGTGTTTTTATTGTTTTTAATTTTTTATGTCTTAAGTTTTTATGTTTATGTACAGCACTTGTACGGCTGTTGTTATTTTTAAAGTGCTCTATAAATAAAGTTGAGTTGAGTGAGCATGCAAAAAATTGTTACCATGGAATTTCAACTAAATATCATGACATTTTGTTACTGACAGATTGCTCTGGAAGTAATTTTCTCAGTATTGCATATAAAGTGTTTCCTTGCCACATAGCATGTGTTTTGGTTTTCATGTCAGAACACCAACGGAGTGAACTTTTACAACATCCTGACCCAGGAGCCGGATGAGAAACGCAGATCTGCAGCAGGAGAAGACTTCATCTGTAAGACGCTGTGCTAACTGTTCACATCCAATAGTTCATTATATGACCCATAATGTACTATTTTATTTTCATTTCATTTGAGCTTTTACCATGTTCTTTTCCACCAGCGCTGCAGACACGTCGCCACGTTCGACCCCTACACAGCCTATCACTGAGCGAGCTGATGAATGGACCAATCAGGAAGAAACTTGGCATCATCCCCCAGAATGTTACTTGGGGAGGTACTGTATCTAAATAGTGGACTCTCATTCTTGAAGCAGTATTTTGTCCTCTACAATGGTTGTCCCTCTCCTGTGTGTGCTGTATGTCTAGGCCAGGCAGAGGGTGTGTTCAGCAACATGGTAGGAGACTTTATGAGGCCTGTGGTGGATGTAGTGGACCAGCTGCTGACGGCTGGAGTCAACGTCACCATCTACAATGGACAGTTGGATCTCATAGTGGACACCATGGGTAACCTACTCAGTGTATTGCCTTCCGTTCAGCATGAGCAGCAGTGTTGTCTGTGCTGTAAACCCATCCACATATCTAGTTCTTCTGCAGAGAGCTGTGCCACATGGATATCTACTTCCTGTCACATGATTTGTACATGCTGTTTCAGGTCAGGAGCTGTGGGTGAAGAGGCTGAAGTGGGAGGGGCTGCCTGGGTTTAACAAGCTGAGGTGGACCCCACTGGATAACCCCTCCAACCCGGGCATTACTGGAGCTTTTTACAAGACTTATAAGAACTTTGCATTCTACTGGATCCTCAAAGCTGGTCACATGGTAAGATACCAATCACAGATACAACAGCCTTAGTATGTCACACAGGAAGCTTTATCCTATTAGGTACTACATCACAATGAGGCACCTTGTTAGGGGTGCCTGCTGTGGAACACAGGCACAACCTATTATTATTTTCTTGTTAAAGAAACAACACAGCCAATACATTTTCAATTTTAGACCTGGTGGGATAATATGGCACTGTGAGCTCTCTAAGATATGATGGAGCCTTACCATTTAGAGCTTTATAAGTTATAGAAGCGAAAATCGGTGCCTGGATGTGGGCCAGATGGCTCCCGATCTCGTCTTCTACTTCTCCTGCAGATCATCCTCTGAGTTGATTTAGTATCTTAGGTTCAGTTGGCTGACACTTAGAGAAACACTGGAGTCAAATAGAATCTGGTGCAATCGAGTTTAATGTGTTCACAGGCTTCAACACATAGAACTCATTGAGTCAGGCTCCGGAGCAAGACTGAAGTTTCTCTTTCTGAGCTCTCCTTTTTATGCTGGTGGAGATTCGAGAGAATCTCCACCCTTTTCCTTTAGGCCTTCCTTCCCGAGCCCAAACCTACTGGTGGCAGGTCTTTTTCTTTTTAGCCCTATTCTATCTGGTCCAAATCTATTGGTGGCAGGCCCCTTGGGCCCTTGTCCAAACATGACCTAATGGTGTAATCCCTGGGCCTGGAAATCCCCAAATTCTCCCACCATTAGGTTTGGGCCTGGTTTTACTTTATTTTTTTTAAAACATATGAAACCTGGGGACTTCCCCTGTGCTTTCATGCAATGTGAACTCTTAGAGTGTGTCATGCAATACAAACATTAGAGTGTGTGTGTGTGTTATTATTAAACAGTACATGGTGTGGTATATGTGTGCTCTTCAATGTGATTATGAATACATAGACTTGTACAACAGTGTTTTATCACACATAGATGCATAACAAACACTTTTATAGGAATTGTACGTGAAACATTTTTATATGAACTTTACTCTTAATCAGCTTATGCAGTATAACACCTTTACCTGATTAAAGATTAAATCTTACACTACATTCCCCCCTTTGGGGCTACATAGTCCCATCTAATGCTTGGGATCAGAGAGAGAAAAAATATATATATTCCCCCCTTTGGGACTTCATAGTCCCATACTACTTAACTAGGATCAGTAAATATCACACATAAACCAACTCCAGTGAGCCTTCTACTAGCTAATCACACCGTGTGAGCATTACGCAATAATGTTTTGAGCACAAAAGCTAAGCTTGATGGTCTCGCTGTTATTTTTCCATTGCATGCATGATTATTTATAATGGCCTTCTCATACATAGGTCACAATTGGCCAAATACATATCACTCTTAGCCAGTATTACTGTCCGGTTGTCCAGGCGCCGACAGGATGCCACCTGGTCCCGCAGTGTTCCAACATCCTGTTGCAAGGCCTGATATCTGACCAGGTGTTGTTGTTGTAAGGCATCCCTAGCCTGGGTCAGCTCCAGGACTTGGTTATGCAGGTTGGCTATCTCTTGTTCAGTTAGCCGCATGTGTTCCCTCTGCAGCCGTTTGTTTTCAGCCTTTCTGATTATGTAGGAGCCAAAGTGAACCCTGCGGAGTCTTTTCCGCAGTACTAGGGGGTAACTGCGCACAAGTCGGTGGAAAGGGCCTGCGGGAACAGGATGGAGCCGGGTGCACAGTTCTTTTACCAAGTCGAAATGCCTTTTCGTAGTTGGCACTCCATCAGGCAAGCTCCAGAGGCAACTTTCCACATATTCTGGACACACTCCGTACTCCTGCTCCAAGACCTCACGTGTTTGTTGTGATAGGGCCTATACTGACAGATGACCCTCACTGTAGGATTCCTGGTCCGCCTCCGAGAGTGGCACTATAGGCGGTGGGCTGGTAGGTGAATAGGATGACAATGGTCCAATATCGTCCTCTGACGATGACGATGGGTCAGGGGAGTGCAATGGCAGCAACTTAGTGCGGGCGCTGTCCTTAAGATTTCTCTTCTGTGGCGGTGCCTGTGCTGTGGTGGTTGTCTGAACCTTTAATGCAGCCTGCATCAGGTATTAGGAACACTGCAGGCCTGGATTCACATCCCCCTGGCTTCCTTCTCGGCTGGGACCCGCCTGGACTCTGCCATCCGGATTAGTGTTACTGGTGATTGGGTTGGGCGCTTCTTGGTGGGCCCCACTCTGACTGGGGGCTTCAACCGGGTCCGGGATCTCTTGCAATATGTAGCGGAGCAGGGAGTTGGTGGGAGGTTGGGTTGGTGGCTGAATTGATGGCCGGGGTTGAGCGTAGAGCTGTGACAGCGTCATCTGGGTGGAGTGTCCACGTGCTTCCATCGGGGCGCCTCCGCTGGGGGTGCAGGCTGGTGCAGGATGGCTGGCCATCGGGCAGGGTAACCCTGGGTGGAATAGTGGAGGTGGAGATGGCGGATACGGCGGAGGAGGCTGGTTCGGCACACTTGGCCCCTGCTGTTGGCACTGGAACCCAGGTTGGCCCCCCGGGTTCTGCTGGTATGGATATGGGGTTCTCCAGTTCTCAGCCATATTCCACACCTATTTTAAGGTTGTAAAGGACATCTTTAATACACTTCACCTTTTTGTTTTTTTCGATCTCTCCCTTCAGCACTTAATTCTATACATAAGCCATGCAAGCAGGATTAATTGTTAGTGATCAAGTGTTAGTACTGGTCTGGTGACAGCAAGGGTGTTAGGGGCTGGTGGCTCGTGGCATCCTTCATTCTACACAATCTCCTGATATTCTCCTTCCGCTTGCCTATATTTCTGCTCATATAGGACAGCTTCTACTGCCATGCCTTGTGGCATTATCTCATATTGATTTCTGACATATCACCCTATGATCTGGTCTCGATCCTCAGGAACCTTTCCCTGAGAGCCACTAGTGTCTTCATATGGCTCTGCACCTTCGGTGGGTCGTGGACCTTGGTCTATTATGACAAACTGTCCCTTGTGGGTTTCCATGGCCTTTCTGAACACTAACCGCACCAAGGGAATAACACAACAAGCTACTACAAGAAGGGTCAACACAACAAGTCCCAACAGCACTCCAATCATTCGCAAAATCTTCCCAGGGGATAGTTTTCCTAGCCAATCCAAAATTGAGGAAATCCTAGTGTTCCAATTGGAGTGCTGCACATGTTGGTCTCTTAATGTACGTATGTTCTCTAAGGCCCGGGTTAAATTGCCATCCTCCCCTGTGTGCATGGGGATGACAGTACAACAGTCTTCTCCTATCACATCACAGACCCCTTGGTCTTGAGCAAGCATTGTCTCGATAATGAGCCTGTTTTGCACCGTCATTAAAGATGTGGCATGCAGTTGCTCACTTACTCCTTGTAAAGCGTCTATGGTCCAGTTTACAAATCTCTGCTGATTATACCACAAATAATTTACCCAGCGGCTATTACGCTCTACGTACTGGGCGTTCGCTATGTATCCAAAGGGCACGGAACCCCATCCTCTGGTCCACGATATCCAGTCCTCTGATATAGCCTGTTGCCCTTCAGGTATCCCGTACGGTACCTGTTTGTATGTAATGTATATGTTAGCATCCTCCTTCCAGGAGTATGTTCGAGTGTCAGCCGATCTACGAGACCTTGTTGGAGTACTGTTATTTAGACTGTTATTTAGACTTATTATTGTAATTTGTCCTGTTAACATTACTGGAGCAAAGATTCCTGTCCAATTCGCTGGTAGCACAGCTTGTACCTGGCAGTTGCTCTCACACATCCAAAATATGTCTGCTAATAGCTCTGTGCTGTTACTAAGGTCACCAATCCATACCCAGGCGGCAGATGTATAATTGCGTGATACGATAGATGAATTCTTTGAGGCACCGCTGACCACCTGTTCACACTGAATTTTTGCTTCTTCTGTGGTATTACATATCTTTTCCCGCCTGCGGGAGCTTGTAACTCCCTGGTTTATGATGTTTTCATACCTGCACTGGATCAGCTCCTCTGCCTCTTTGGAGGCGTTGAGAGAGGTGGAGTTGTCTAACCAGTGCTCTATATTAGATCCGTGTGCTACGCAAAATGGGAATACGATATCTTGTGCCAAATGCACTACTGGAGGTACTTGATACTCCTGTTTGATTGGGTCAGGGGCGCCTTTAATACTTACAGGACAAATTGCAGTGTCATTAGTGTGTTTCCCTCTTCCTGCTGCCATCCACATGATGCACTGTGCAAAACAGAAATATGTGCGTGCGCATTCCTCTATATCTGGGAGAGGCCGGACACTTGGTAGGCCCCTCTTCCTGTGACATGCTATACATGAGCTATTGGTGACCTGTTTAGCGGAGTATTCTAGCCATTGATAGAACTTATTGGACTTCCAGGTGGTCGTTCTTATTACCTCCACTCTCCGTACCCTCACATCCCTTGATTTTTCTCTGGGGCACTGGATCTAACCGAAGCCACTGGGGGGCTACCTTTATAGGTATGCTGCGTCCTGTGTCTATGTCAGTGCAACCTCTTATGTCACACATAACTCTTGCTGTCACCTTTCCCTCTGCACTACAGTGTGGTCCTATGGACTGGCCATGCAACCTAATGCTTCCTGGACCCTCCACCAATATGTCGCCGTAAGCATGCAATTAATAATAGGTTAATAGTACTATCTCTCTGTATGGTATCTTGCCCTGCTTTGCGGCTATGGTCCCTAGTGCCACTGCACACTCGCCTACTTGCTCCTGGCTTTGTCCACCTTGCTCTGCTCTTTCACTTTGTTTCACTCCTGCCAGGATGAGCAATAGGGTTAATAATACTGCCGCTATTATACCTAATCTAACTCCTCCCCCTATGCTGCCTGGGCCCTCAAGCCTTCCCTGGCCTGGTTTACCGGGGAGCTGGTCCCTCTCCTGCGTCTGTGTCTCCTGTGTCTGTGTCTCCTGTGTCTGCGTCTGACCTTTCTGTGTCCCTAGCTTCGCCTGTTTCTGAGCTGCTGCTTTCTTCTCCTTCTTCTCTTTCTGCCTCTGCTCCCTCTGCTCTCTCTGTTCTCTCTGTGCTTGGGCCCTCATCACCGTCCCTGCAGCCAGCAGGTGACGACTCATGAGATTCATCGCCAGCCACTGTGGATGGGGTGCTTCCTTCTGAGGTGCTCTCTGATGACACCCTCTCTGGCAGCGACCCACTGCTGTCACTCCGAACTCTGCCCCAGTCCCATCTGAGCGCCAAGCGCACTGACCTCCTGGTCCCCTGTTCCTGTGGGGAGGCATCGCCTTCCCTCTCTGGATGACCCTCTACTTCCCTTGGGGCGGCTTCGCCCTCCCCTTGTGGATCTGGGGGTGCTGTTCTCTGTCTGGCTCTAGGCCGAGGTATAGGTCTCTCGGGGTTGTTAGCTCTGCAGCAGTGGTTAAGATGGAACCAAACGTCCTTACTTTCTACTTTCAAGGCAGTTGGTGTGGCTAATATGACCTTGTATGGACCTTCCCTTCATGGCTGGTCCCACTTCCTTTTGAACACCTTGACGTACACCCACTCTCCAGGAAGTATTCTTTGAAGGTCTTCTGGGATTTCGACCCTTCTGTCCTCTGTGGTGGCTTTCACCTGCTGGAACACAGCCCTGTGGATACGAGTCAGACTTCGTAAGTAGTCAAACATTTCACCTTGCAACTGCTCCAGCGAGGGCCCTTCGTAGGGACCTCTCAAGTATGGTATTGGCATGGGTCGACCCGTAAGCATTTCATGCGGTGTTAGATGCGTGACTCTGCTGGCTTGTGAGCGCATTGACATTAGAGCAAGCGGTAAAGCATCCACCCAATTGAGTTTATCTTCGCTATCTGCCACTATCTTAGCTATTTTGGCCTTCAAGATACCATTTGCTCTTTCTACTGCTCCCTGTGACTGGGGATGGTATACGCAGTCAAACTTTTGTTTAATTCCCAATTGCTTTAGTGTCTCTCGCACAACATTGGACACAAAGTGGCTCCCATTGTCTGATGATATAGTATCTGGCATTCCAAACCTTGGGAAGACTTCTTGACACAGAAATTTGGCAACTGTTCTGTGGTCTGATCTTGCGGTTGCTTTTGCCTTCACCCATCTACTGTATCTACATATAATCACCAAAATATACCTCATTCCTCTTGCTCTTGACTGTGGTCCCATGTCTATGTAGTCTAGCATGAGGTGTTTAAAGGGACTGTCTGGAGGTGGTATATGTGCCAGAGGGGCTGTAAAAACTTTCCTGATGTTGTATCTTGCGCAAGTCTCACATTCGCTTAGTACTCTATCTACTGTGGCTGCCATAAATGGTGACCACCATACTGCTTGCAACTTCCGTAGGATCTCCCCCCTTGCGCAATGGTCACTACCTACCACCACTGTTTTGAGCCATTATAATAGCAGACATGGTAGTAAGGGGTTCACAGTCTTGTATGGTTAGTATGGGTGCCATTGTTGGCACCTATTGCTGCCTGTTTGGCCACTTCATCAGCTAGGTCGTTCCCTTTAGCTATCAATGAGTCAGTCTTTTGGTGGGCTGGACATTTAATTACTGCTAAAGCCGTGGGCAGAAGCATGGCTTCCAATAGTTCAAGGATGGCATCTCCATGAGTGACAGGAGTGCCGTCAGCCCTGCAAAACCCTTGTTGTTTCCGTATGTTAGCATGAACATGACAAACGCCATAGGCATACGCTGAGTCTGTATATACATTCAGCAACTTTCCTTCTGCTAATTTACATGCTGCTGTTAGGGCTTTTATTTCTGTGAGTTGGGCTGAGCAAGGCTGAGAGAGTTTACATGATTGCAATGTGACAAAGTTCTGGTCATCGTTGTCGAGTTGAACAACCCCATAACCGGCATGGCTACCAGTGGCATCACGGAAACATGACCCATCAACAAACAATGTGAGATCAGCTGGAATTGGTTGGTTGTGTAAATCTTCTCTAGCACGCATAAATTTGTCTGTATCATGAATACAGTCATGTGGCGTACCTTGTGTTGGTAACACGAGTTTGGTGGCGGGGTTAATGATAGTACAGCGCTGAATGTTGAGTTCAGGGGCTGATAGGATTACCTCATAGCCCATGCGTCTGGCTTGTGTTAAAACAAATCGTGGACTTGTCAGTAGTGCATGAAGTTGGTGGGAAGTATACAACGTCACAGGATGTCAGTGATGATGCCTTCTGAAATGCAAATACAGCTGCGGCTAGCCCCTGATAACAGGGTGGCAGCCCAGCCTCTATGTTGTCTAGCTTGGTGCTATAATATGCTAAAGGTTGCTTCCCTGTAGGTGTGTCTTGCATAAGCACAGCACAAGCAAAGCCTGATCTTTCAGCTACATATAAATGAAAAGGTTTAGCGTAATTAGGAGTCCCCAACGCTGGAGTGGATTGCATGTCTATTTTTAGAGCTTGGAACGCTCCTTCTGCTTCCTCTGTCCACACCAACTGTGCTGCGTTATTGGTTTGTCTTGCTGCCCTTATCAGAGCCCTGAGTGGAGCAGTTTTGATGGCATAGTCACAAATCCACGGCCTGCTATAGCCTGTCATGCCCAAAAAAGATAGCATCTGGCCCACCGTTTGCAGTTGAGGGGACTTGATTACTGCCTCTAACTGAGATGGTGCGATACATCTTTTGTCCCCACTCAACTGTCTGCCCAAGTACTCTACAGACTGCTGGCAGAACTGCAGCTTATCTTTATTGACCTTATGCCCTCCTTGTGCTAAAGCTGTGAGCATGGCGATGGAGTCTTTTTCACATTGTTCTTTCGGGGGCTACAGATAAGCAAATCGTCTACGTACTGCAACACTGTGCTTGGCACGTTCAAACTTGCCAAGTCTTGCGTCAACACGCGGTTAAAGATCGAAAGCGAATCTGAGAACCCTTGCAGAAGGCGCGAGTAAGCGTATTGCTGATTCTCATACGTAAAGGCACACAGATACTGTGAATCTGGATGTAGTGGTACACTGAAAAAAGCTGAACACAAATCAATCACTGTGTATCACTGGGTGTCTGGTGGAATGTTTGACAGCAACATGTGTGGGTCTGGAACAAGTGATATCTCCCCGTCTACTACCGCATTAACTGCTCTCAAATCATGGACTAAACGGTAGTCTGTTGAATTTGTTTTTTTGATAGGAAAAATGGGTGTGTTGCAAGGGCTCTTGATTTTAACCAACACCCCCGCTTCCACCAAACCCTTAATCATTGGCCTGATACCATCAATCGCATGCTGCTTGAGAGGATACTGTTTCTGATATGGTAAGTTAACTTGTGGCTTCAGCTTAATGTGAACAGGTTGGGCTGATTTTATCAATCCTACATCGGTCTTATGGGCTGTCCACAACTGGGGACCTGGTTTAGCATTTCTCCATGTTCTGCGGCGACTACCATGTGTGTTGGTGTCCTTCCATCTACCATTACTTTATCTGCTACTGCTTCATCACCTACCTTGACTGAGATTCTGACAAACTGCTTGTCTTTTGAGATGTGAATGTACTTATTCTTTGTGGGTACCCACTCCTGCACCTGCAAAGCACGTCTGACCATAGGACCAAGATGATGAGACTCAAGACCTTCTGCCACTAACAGTGTAACATGCGGCGTGGAATTTGGTGCCTGAAACCACCCAGATAATTCCTCAGGAAGGCGGACAGCAGCTGCCACGCTTTCTGGTCCCAAAAACATGTCTTCACTCGTGATTAGACATGGTTTCTTATTAATTACTGCATCCCAACATTCTTGGTAATCTACATGAGTCAAATCTTTGTCATACATGAGCATGCAGTGCAGTGGCAGAGTGGGGGTATGTGCTGTATCATAGTGAAGTAGAATCCACAACTCCCATTCAGTCCATGCCTGTTTGAGGTGTGATTCTTCTGGTGTCAGCTGGAGCCAGTAGGCAAGTGCTTGTTGTTTTTGCATTGTGCCCAGGGGAAGCTGTGGCATCATGTTCTGTGGGGGTTCGTCCGGGAAATCCAAATACAGTCCATCTTGGGTGCACATGATTTTCGCTTTTAATGGGCATAGAATGTCTCTTCCTAATAGGTTTACTGGGGTATGAGCTGAATATAACAAGGGCGCACATATAACTTTGCCTGCAAAGAGCATTGGAACGGGTTCTGTTAGTGGTATAACTTCTGATTTCCCAGAGAAGCCTATTGTTTTTATAGATGACGTGGAGAGGGGGAACCTGGAACCTTCTTTTCCAATGCACGAATATGTAGCTCCTGTGTCCACCATGAAAGGGTATTCACGGTCGTGAATGACAACAGGTATGATTGGTTCATCTTGTGACTGCAGTGATATTGCTGGTGACATTAGTTCCCCCTCAGGCTTCTCTGGGCACCCCTACCAAGGATGTCCCTGCTCCGTGTTGGGCCACTCTAGCTCCTGGATAACCTGTACCCATGTTTGGTGGGCCTGGTTGCTGGTTGGCCGCGATTTGCTGGAACACGTGCTGGTTTCCTGGTATGTAGTTTCGGCCCCCCTTCCAGCCTCCCCGAAATGTTGTATCTCCTCTGGTTCTGCTTCTGCCCCGCCCCCTTGGGGGCTGCTGGTTGCCGCTGCCTCTTGGTGCTTGCTACTGGTAGTAGTAATGGTGATGTGTGGTATTGGCAGAATTTTCATTCCCCATTGTTTTTGGGTCTGTGGGGGTTGGCTGCGGAGGCACCTGGGGCTGGACGGCCTGGGGAGCTGTTTGGTTTGCCATTACCATGGGGGCCTGAACTTAAGGGGTTTTTTTTCCTCTTTTTAGGTTTTTTTTTTCCTCTTTTTCCTTCTTTACCAGCTTACTTAGTTCTCCCAGCTGTAGCTGTGTCAGCTTGTTGGCTAGCTGTTTGTTATCCTCTTCCATTTTCTTTTTGTCTTTTCTGTAGAGCTCCACATGATGGATAATATGTTCTGAAAACAGTGGCCAGTCCATTTTCATCAATTCTACCACACCCTCTAGGCGTCGCTGCACATCTTCTGGCATGGCTTTTTTAACCATCATTTTAAACAAGCTTTGAGTCGTTTTATTAGCATTCCATGCTTCCCCTGTCTCTTCCTTCCACCTTTTCTGGAAGCTGTGTAGGAACTTGGAGGGACACTCATCCTCCCCCATGGTAACTCCTTCCAGCTTGGATGGGTCTCTCTTTGCTGGGTAGTGCGCTCTCAGTTGCTGCCACACCCGGGAACGGTAGTTTTCCTGCCACGTAGGTGAGTATAGCTTTGATATCTCCTACGGACAACTGTATACCAGCTGTGGTTTCTTCTAAAGCCATGATCCATTTGTCGGCCCCATCAGTAAACACTGGTAGATGTTCCGCCAGTCCTATCATGTCCATGAAGGGCCAGGGCTCGTACTGTTTTCTTCCACTAGTTTTTGTTATAATGGGGCACGTGTGGGAACTTTCGCTGTCTTCATCTGACAGGTCCACCAGTTGGTCATCTACTGTTTCCCGTTTCTTAGTGTCATGCCAACTCGGTTTTGGCTTCTTCTGTCTGTTTTCTGTCCTTTGTCAGTGGCCTGTGCTTCCCCTGACTGTGCTCTGTCGGTCTCCATAGTGCCTTGGAGTGTCAGAGTGATGTGCTCTGTTGTGGGGCTAACTTGGGGTTCCCTCTGTCTCTGTTGGGAGGCTCCATCCTCCCCCAGCCGCTCCTTTAATTTCTCCAATTCCTGAGCCGTACCTGCGCTGTACTCTGTCTTCAGCTCTTCGAGTCACCCCTTCCAATTGCTGAAGTAGCTGTAAGTCTTGGGTGCCCCTCGGTGAAGCTCCCCTTGGGGCACCTTCCTCGGGACCCCTGCACCCATTAGATGATTCATCTTTCATTTTCTGACCTGGGTGAGATGTGGGGTCGATGGCGGCCACCTCTTGACGTTCTTTCTTCTGGTGAACCCAACGGTTCTCCATCTCTTGCTCTAGTCATTTTTGCAACTCTCGTTCCTGCAGGGCACTCAAGGGCCTGGATTGTAATGCCAGCCCTTCCTCCTTTTTACTTTGTGATACTGCTGTGGGGGACCTGGATTCCCCAAAGAGGAGGCTCGAGCAGCTTGAATGGTGAGCAGACTTTTTGATAGGGAGGCTTGCGTAGCTTGAATGGAGGGACTCGTATCTGTCCTCCTCCAGTCGCCTCGGCTTCCCATTCCTTTTGTGCACTCGCCTCTCTCTGGGGGGAGTGTCTTCCGCACTGGCGAGGTCTGTCATCTCCAGGTCGGTTGGTTGCTCAGCACCTCTTCCCTTCTTGCCATTATGTGCCTTGGTGTATAATTCAAAGTCAGTGGCTTCTGTGTACCCGTCGTCATCCGACGATCCGTCAGTACTGTCTGTCTCTGAGGGAGGTGCCGTTTCCAATGGTAGCTTTTTCCGTGGTCCCTGCTGTTTCTTTTTCTTGACCTCTTGCTTAGTATTTTTAGTTAAGGTCACTGTGAATTTCCCTTGTAATTGACCCTCCATCTCCATGGCTTTTGAATCTCTTAGTGGATATTGTCCCATTGTTGGCTGTGTTGGCTCCTGTGGGTATGGGGGCAGTGGTGGTGTGGGCAGGGGTGGGGCTGTAGGCATCACGGGAGCTGTAGGCATCACTTCTTCCTGATCCTGGTGTTCTTTTTTCTTTTCCTCCAGCTGCACCATCTGCTTTCTTCCGCCTGCTTGCCTGAACCACCCTAACACTTCCCTCTCCTTAGCTCTCTTGTTGTTTATCTTATAGCTGGCTTTGGTGTCTTTGGCTTCAATGTGTCTTAATTCTGACTCTACTTCATCACAGCATGCTAGATTGAAAGTACCTTCCATAGGCCAACGATTTTTCCCTGATGTTCTTTTGTGCCATTTGCTCACACATCGTTTAATGCGTTTAACTCGACTTAGGTGTTGTTGCATTACTACCTCCACTGGGGTTAAAACCCCTTTTTCCATCTTCCCCTGGGTGGCTCCCATGAAGCCTTGTTTGGCTTCGCTAAGTCTTGGGATCTCTGGCTGTTCGTCTGTTTCTTTTGTGCGTATTAGTACTATGATTTTCCCTACTGTTATAGCAGTTTTATATTTCTTTTCTCTATATGGGTTGTACTCTAATTTGTGTGACCCGTCTCCTTGGGAGACTTGGGTTAGACACCCAAATTTACCTGTTTCCCACTCAACTTTTCTGGGCACGACAACAATTTGCAGTCGTGGAGGGTATCTCACCCCGTCTTGGCCTCGTATACTTATCTGGGGCAGAGGAAGTGAAGCTACTGGTCCGTTCCTGTAATTATCACACAAGCTCTGCGATAGAGGATTTAGTGAATAAGGGACCCACAATCTGCGCAAAATCTCTTCCCACGGGGCACCTGGAAACTCTTCTTTTACTTTTTTCAAGTTGGTGAATTTAGTGACTTGCCAGAGTTTCTGTTTAATTTCTTGCTCGTCCTGCCAATGCTCAGCCCCCTCGTTATCTACATAGGTTCTTTCCAACCAAAAGTGTGTACGTATCCTTCTGTATTCTACAGGACCCTCTGTACTGCAGTGTTCTTCTATGATCTCATCTCCACTATCGTCTCCCTCTTCCATCTGTTTTGGGTGCTCCTTTTTTCTTTTTTCCTTTCTCTCTGATCTCACCTCGTTAAAGTTTATTACAACGGTGTAGCTTATGTACTTGATTTATTGGTTAGGTCTTTTCTACTGTCTCTATGTCTCACCCCCCTCCTTATGTCTGTTAGATCAGTCGTCTGGTAATTTATTAGTCTTTTTACATTTACTCTTTATTCAACACTTTACTGTATTTACAACTACTGTTCACATCTTTATTTTACACCTTACTGTATTTACAACAATCTTTGTATGTTACTCTTAGGTATGTTACAACTTTATACACTGATCGATCTGCTGACTGTTCCCCTTGATTGTTTAACTCTTTGGCATTCTGCCCATGCGGTCCTGTCCTCCCTACACAACACTCCTGCCCTTTCAAGCTTAAAGGAATGTTGGCACGGTTGACAGCGGTATCCGCAGATATGCTCTCATGTATTTAACTCTTTATTTTCTCTTTTATTTGCTTGGCATTCCGCTTGTGCGGACCTGCCGTCTGACACCTAACACCCCTGCCTCTACAGGCTTAAAGGGGTGCCAGTAAGATAGGCGGATATGATGGATATGCGTTGTATATCTCTTCTCTTTTTCTTACTCTTTTTTTCTCTTTTCTTTTACCGGTTATTTTCTCTCCCCTGTATAACTCTTAGAGATTGTTTCTTCTCTTGTGCACTTCTTATTCTTATTTGTCTTCTTAATACTTTAAATACTTTAACTATCTCTTCTTAACTATCTTTGTTACCATACATTCAACACACACTCATACACTCTTTCCGCTCCAAGATCACACTTATTGCACCAGACCCAACCGTCTCCAGTGATGTTAGTTGTATCTCAATAATGCCCTTAATTATTTTCTAATCAATCAGCACACCACAATTAGATTCTTTAGAGGAGGGAAATTTGCCAAATACCTTTGACCTGGGAGGCCCCAGCACTGCACCCCAGACACACCTGGTTTAGGCAGAAAAAAGCTCTGCTTACCTTATTTTGGTGGCCACCTGTATGTCTGGCGGGCAGCCCAGTGCTCCAGTCTCCGGTTTTGACTTCTCCTCTCTCCTGGCTCGACTCGCCACTTGTAGAAGCAAAAATCGGTGCCTGGATGTGGGCCAGATGGCTCCCGATCTTGTCTTCTACTTCTCCTGCAGATCGTCCTCTGAGTTGATTTAGTATCTTAGGTTCAGTTAGCTGACACTTAGAGAAACACTGGAGTCAAATAGAATCTGGTGCAATCGAGTTTAATGTGTTCACAGGCTTCAACACATAGAACTCATTGAGTCAGGCTCCGGAGCAAGACTGAAGTTTCGCTTTCTGAGCTCTCCTTTTTATGCTGGTGGAGATTCGAGAGAATCTCCACCCTTTTCCTTTAGTCCTTCCTTCCCAAGCCCAAACCTACTGGTGGCAGGTCTTTTTCTTTTTAGCCCTATTCTATCTGGTCCAAATCTATTGGTGGCAGGCCCCTTGGGCCCTTGTCCAAACATGACCTAATGGTGTAATCCCTGGGCCTGGAAATCCCCAAATTCTCCCACCATTAGGTTTGGGCCTGGTTTTACTTTATTTTTTAAAAACATATGAACACCTTTACCTGATTAAAGATTAAATCTTACACTACAAAGTTAACAGTAGGATTTTAAATTCAATTCTGGATTTTACAGGGAGCCAGTGCAGAGAAGCTAAAACAGGGGAAATGTGTTCTCGCCTCTTAGTTCCTGTCAGTACACGTGCTGCTGCATTCTGAATTACCGGGAGAGTGTTTAAAGACTTATTAGAGCTACCTTTTAATAGGGAATTACAGTAATCCAGTCCAGAGGTAACAAAAGCGTGGACCAATTCTCTGCATCTTTTCGGGTTAGGATGGGCCTAATCTTCGCAATATTACGCAGATGAAAACACAAAACGAATGTTTTAAATGGGAGTTAAAAGACAAATCTTGATCAAATATTACTCCGAGGTTCAGGGGCGAAAATCCCATTTCATAGTTTGGGGGGACAATAAACAGTAAAATTTTAGAGAGTAATTCCGGGGGGGGACAAGGAAAAAAAGTTGTAGCCTGTTGTATACAATGGAGTTCTACTGGAGCCACACACCACCAGGAAACGTTTTCAATTAAATCAACAAGTGTTTATTTTCCAAAGGTTGAGTTTCAAAGTTGAGTTTGCCATGGTTCTAGACAAGACAGAAAACAGCATTAAGTAATATCATCAATATCAACAAATATCAATATCACTTAATATCATCAAGTATCAAAGATATTAAATTTCATGTCAACTAAGGTCATATCAGAATAAATGAATAAAATAACAAATAAACTCTTGAAGCAAATAAATCATCACATTGCAGCTTTCATTACTTACATTGATGTGGTTTCAATAGACACATGGCATGGCATTTGTTTGGAACCAAGGACAAAGAGTGAGTGTCAGTTTGGACCGCCCTTTTATACGAGGCGTCCCAGGAAGTGGGCGTAGTCCCACTGAGACTGGTGTTTAGGGATGGGTACCTTTCACATTTGAACCAATACGGTACCGATACCCGGTACCTGGGAATCGGTACCGGTACGCAACGGAACCTGTTTTCGGTACTTTTTCGCATGTATGTGTGTTAATAAAGGATATTTCATTTAGAATTTTTTTTTTGTCAAAACTAACATTTATTTCTCAATATCAAACACGATAAAACAACATCTAACACTGTTTGTAACATAATATCAAAAGGTAATTGACTATTGACTATGCAGCAGTTCTTTTTATTGCACAAAATAAACCCACTCCTACTACCTCCTATTCCTCCTCTTTCCCCTCTGGGAAAAATGTGTGTGGGGGAGGGCAAATAAGTTAAAAACAAATGAGAGGATGGAGTCAAAATAAATAAAATGTATTATATTTTATAAATTAAAGTATTACAAACTATAACTTAAAGTAAAATAAACTGCTCCTTCTACCATGAACTACATGTCTTATTTCCTCGTGCAGTTCTTTTTCAAGAACACTAACATGTCAATTTTCTCGGGTAAGAGCCGAGCCCGCTCCACACTGACTGTGTCCCCCGCTGTGGAGAATACTCGCTCTGAGGGAGTGGAAGAGGCTTGAACACACAGATATTTTTTGGCCAAGCTGGCCAGCATTGGCATCTGGTCCCTCTTCTGCCTCCACCACAGGAGGGGATCCACTGAGCTGAGGACTGCTGGAAAGCTCCTGTAGACTTGCAGCTCTTTCTTGGCTTTTTCAGTCACTGAGGGAGCACTGATGTCTGCCTCGGTCTGCAGTAGCAGGGCCTGGTCTTCATCCTCAAAGAGCTCCCCCAAAGCTGAAAGCTTTTTCTTACTTCTTACAGGTGCAGCCACCATCTCTTCGCCCTCAGACCCATCCTCCTCTTCCTCCTGCTGCTTATTTCTTCCTTCCTCCTCCTCCTGGGTCACCTCTCCACCCTTTAAATAAAGCATACACAACAAGTAATTAAAACAGTATGTTTGCATTAGAACAGAACATATAAGTCTACTTCATGATCATGATGAACAGACCTTGTTTCCACTTATGAGAGCCACAGCTGCATTCTCTACGCGGGTCCAAACAGCCTCATCATCATGAACCTTGACTTTGAATCGAGGATCTAGAGCGGAAGCCTCCTCAAGGAACTGTCGAAGCTCTTTATTTGTTTCCTCCTATCAAGATTAAACATAAAATTTTTGATGATGTGAATAGTTGGATGGCAGCATTAAGTGAATGAATGGTCAATCAATTAACAGTATCAATTAAGTACATACTGTGTAGCGATGGGAGAGGTCTGCCCAGACCTTCTCCTTGATGGCTCTCTTGAAAGGAGAATCATCATCCTTCACCTCAAACTTGGCCTTCAGTTTGTCCAGGATGGGGAGGATCTGCCCTGCAGTGGCACTCTTATCAGATGAGACAGCGATTGTGGATGTGTATAGGACCCTCATGGTGTCCACAAAGTCCTCACACTTGCTAATGTCATCATCTGACACTCTCTCTAATCTGGGAAGAAAATCCAGAGTACAAGATGTTACTGAATGTTTTGTGTCAGCAGAGTAAGTGTAATTTAATTTTCATCACTGGTTATGACTTATTTTTTTTAATCAATTCCCTCTACCTGTCTCGGTCCATAGCCTTCTTGATGCGTGGGTCCCTTGAAGCAGCCTGGATGGCAGGGTACTGTTCTATAAACCGCTCTACCATCAAGAAGAGGCTGTTCCATCTGGTTCTCACATCCAATATGAGGGAATGATCACCAAGCCCTTTGAGAAGACAGACAAAAACATACATACAGTAGCAGAGCTGAATTATTAAACATAATATATATTTCTAAAATAGTAAAGATATGAACATCTCACTTTTTTTTCATTAACCTTCTTCTTACCTAGGAGTTTCTGTTTCTCTTTGAGGACAGGCTTGGCAAGGCTATTTCTTCTAAGCCACAGCACAACAGACCGTATCCTCCCTGACCAGTTGGCAATGTTTTTCACACTGTACAGCTTTTGGGCTGCTATATTCAGGGTGTGAGCAAAACACCCCATCTTCAAAACTCCCATTTTCCTGACAGCTACATCCATGTTGGCAGCGTTGTCAACAGTCACAGCTACCACTTTGGACCTCACCCCAAAGTCATCGAGGATGCCGTCAATTTCCTCAGCTACAGCAGGCCCTGTCTGGGAGACATATACTCCTCTTGTATGGAGGACTTTCTCCCTCAGCTCAGCCTCAACTACATAATGAACAGTGACTGTGATGTAGTGGTCTTGAGCCACACTACTCCACATATCAGCAGTCACTGCAACATGGCTTACTGCTTTCAGCTCTTCCTTCACTTTAATCTTCTCAACATTATACCAAGCTGGTATTAGTGTGTTACAAAGATTGTCTCTATTGGGGGGGGTGTACTTCGCATTCAGGGCCCTTGTCATCTCCCTATTATGAAAAACAACAACAATAATAATGATAATGATAATAATAATCAACTGCTTTATCATTAACTGCCTCTGTCACACACATAATCAGTCATTTCATGCAATGTGTTAATTTACCTAAACCATGGGGTGTCCACTGTTGTAAAGGGCAACATCCCTTTAACTATAAAAGCAGTGACAGCCCCGTGACACTTGTCAGTTCTCTGGCGAGGAAAGGCAGTCTCTTTGGCTTTGGTGAATGGGGTCACCGTTGCAGCGCTAAGTGTAACTCTAGGGCGAGTTGACACAGGGACAGATGGACCTGTAATCAAATAAGAGTGTAACGTTAAAGTTAGAGAATACGAGGAACCGAGCTGATAATGATAACTAAGGCAAGTTAAAATGCGAAGCTAACGTTACAATGACCAGAACAAAGCCCAATCATCTTAAACACTAATCTAATTAATTACCTGGAACCGATGAAGCTGATGATGCCCCGCTTAATTCACCGTCGTCATCACCAAACGTTAATCCCACTTCTTCTGCCCCGATGCTGGTTGCAGGTGACGACGAGCCGCTAGCTGCAAGTGTGCTAACGCCGGGAGAAGTAGCCTTAACTTTCAGGCTATCAAATACTGTGCAGTCGTCAGCCTTTAAAAACACCTTGTGCTTGACCAGGTGTTTTCTCAGGTTTGAGGTATTTCCGTAGCTGGCCTTGCATTTTGCGTCGCAAATATTGCAGCAAGCGTAGTCTGCATCCAACTTTGAGAAATGGAGCCACACCTTCGACCTCTTTCTCTCAGCCATGCTGCTTTGTTGATAGCTGCCACTGACGTGATCACGCTCTCGTGCGTACAATGCTGCATTCACGATAGGCAGCGAAAATGTCACTCCTTCACTCTCGAAGTCCCGAGGATGCGTTCAGGTACTGAAATGTGGTACCGTTTGATTTTACGTGAATTGGTACTCGGGATTACCGGCTGAATTCGGTCGGTACCAATAAAAGTACCAAACTCGGTACCCATCCCTACTGGTGTTGCAGATTAAAATGTTCAGTGTCTCCTTCTGGAGAGGAGGGTTAGGGCAGGGAATGAATGGATTTTAGTGCAGGGAATGAATGGATTTCTGACATAGCCTGTCTTTTATACAGCATCTTGTACCGCAATTTGACGCTTTAATCTTCTCTCTATCTCTCCAACAGACAGAGTGAATGTCTATACTAACTAAACTAAAACTAAAACTAAACATTTCCTGCACTTAAACTGGTTAACTGGTTTATAAACAGTGTGCTGTGAGATCTGCCGCTGCGCACCTCACAACCGTGCATAATATTCGCGTGTAATGACCACTCCTCATCTGCACGTCTTTGATGTTTGTCTCAGTGACAGGAGGAGAGCCTACAGACAGGTACCCATACGAGCAGCTCCGCCACAACCGTGCGTAATAGTCGCACGTAATGACCACTCCTCGTCTGCACGTCTTTCATGTTTGTCTCACTGACAGGTGGAGAGCCTACAGACAGGTACCCATTGCTCCGCCAGTGACTGCTCTTGTCCTGTCCTCTCCCTCTTCTTTCTCTCCTGTCCTCTCTGACTATCACTAAACTCTGAGCTTAATCATTAGCTTTTAGCTTAGCAGCACTCGTAATTGAGTAGGCTTTTGAACAATGCAGGAGAAATGTTGTAGACAGTTTATATTATCAGCCTGGGCCTGGGGCTTGTTGTAACAGTAAATGGGATGTGTTGTAACTTGTGTAAGTTAAACTGTATCTGTGTGAGTGAACATCTTACCCTGCCATGCGCGATGTGGACAGCGGTTCCAACCACACGGCTACTGCTGCCAAGCAGCCCTGCCCGTTGGAAAGAGTGTGGGATATACCACAACTAGGAATGGGAGGGGGGGCTAAATCTTTTAAGATTTAAATAGCACATTATTGTGTGATTATAATGAGCACTGCTTACATTGTGCTTTTAATAAATACTACTGCATTGTTCAAAAAATATTAATTGTGTCTCAAATGATGAAATGATTCTATCTATGAAAACGATCAGATAAATAAGATTTAAACCAGCTTAGTGCAGAATCTTTGAGGCCAATTAAAGAGAAATTTCAGTTTATTTCAACCTGTCTCCTATCGTCCTAAATTTGTTTCAAGTCACTAGTGACATAGAAATAATAGTTAGCATGTTAGCCGTTAGCCTAGATACAGCCGTAGCGTCAGACCTGTTAAAACTTAATTGAACGGGCATCCTTTCAAGTGCAAAGTTAGTCCACTAAACAAGCTTTTTCTCCACAAAGACCGCCTCATATCGTTAGGATAAATGTCAGAGAACATATAGAAAATGACATGTAAACGTGTTGTCTTACCTTACCGGTGTGGTGCCATGTTTGTTGTTTACCATTTAGCTAAGGCTGCAACCGGTCCCTTTCCTTGCAACTGAGGTATTCCTCTTCTGGGGGCATTGGGGTACAGCATTCACAGGTAACATTACACCACCGATCTCCGGAGCTAAATCCTTCCAGTAGCCACAGGGATCCCCCAGGAGGAGCTGGGAAGTGTTGCTGGGGAGAAGGGGCGTCTGGTGTGCTTTGCTAAGCGACCCGGCCTCGGAGAAGCGGTTGAAAATGGAGTGGAAAGAAGTTACTAACGTGACATCTGACTAAGTTAACTAACTAGAAAGACAAACAAACAGGAAGAAGGGCAGGAAGAAGACCCTCAGAACTGACAGACAAACAGACACATCTACAAAGCTGTGTTCATTTTGACAGCTACTTCAGATTTAGTCGTAGTCTTAGATGAAAATGCTTATTAGTTTTAGTCACATTTTAATCATTTTTATCCTTCATAATTTTAGTCAACAAAAATTCAAAACATTTTAGTTGACAAAAAATCATGACATTTTAGTCAACTTTTAGGCAAGGCAAGGCAACTTATTTATATAGTGCATTTCATACACAAGCCAACTCAATGTGCTGTACATGATAAACAATGCAACATTAAAAGCATTAAAAAAGTGCAGAAAAATAAAAAGACAGCTTACTAAAATACAGCATAAAACAATAAGTAACTTTAAAATGATTAAAAGAGTATACAAATGAAATGTTGCAAATGGTTTATATTCCATTAACTTTTCCTAAAAGTATTCTGGAGCTAAACCATAAAGTGATTTGTAGACCAGGAACAGAACTTTGAAGTCTATTCTATAGCTAACTGGGAGCCAGTGTAAAGACTTCAGAACTGGAGTAATATCCTGAGATCTCTTTGTTCTGGTCAAAACCGAAGCTGCAGCATTCTGAATGAGCTGCAGCTGTTTAATGCTCTTTTGGGGGAGTCCAGTCTACTGGAGATGAAAGCATGGATGAGCTATACCTGGTCTGTTTGGGACATGAAACCCTTCTCTCTGGATATGTTTGTAAGCTGGTAGAAGTCTGTTATGGTGATTGATTTGATGTGACTGCTAAAAGTCAGATCTGAGTCTATCAACACACCAAGGTTTCGGACTTGGTCTCTGGCTTTTAAAGACACGAGGTATTTTTACTAACAGCAATCCTATTTGCAATCCTATTTTTTTTACTGCCAAAAACAATTTCCTCAGTTTTGTTGCAATTTAGCTGAAAGTTTTGGCTCATCCAGTTATTTATTTTGTTCTAAACAGTGACACAACAACTCTGTTGAACTGTAGTCATCTGGGGACAGTGATAGGTATAATTGTGTGTCATCTGCATAACTATGATAGTCAACATTAAAGTTCTGCAGAATTTGACTCAAAGGTAGCATATACAGTACAGGCCAAAAGTTTGGACACACCTTCTCATTCAATGCGTTTTCTTTATTTTCATGACTATTTACATTGTAGATTCTCACTGAAGGCATCAAAACTATGAATGAACACATGTGGAGGTGAAATAACTGAAAACATGTTTTATATTCTAGTTTCTTCAAAATAGCCACCCTTTGCTCTGATTACTGCTTTGCACACTCTTGGCATTCTCTCCATGAGCTTCAAGAGGTAGTCACCTGAAATGGTTTTCCAACAGTCTTGAAGGAGTTCCCAGAGGTGTTTAGCACTTGTTGGCCCCTTTGCCTTCACTCTGCGGTCCAGCTCACCCCAAACCATCTCGACAGGGTTCAGGTCCGGTGACTGTGGAGGCCAGGTCATCTGCCGCAGCACTCCATCACTCTCCTTCTTGGTCAAATAGCCCTTACACAGCCTGGAGGTGTGTTTGGGGTCATTGTCCTGTTGAAAAATAAATGATCGTCCAACTAAACGCAAACCGGATGGGATGGCATGCTGGTTCAGTGTGCCTTCAATTTTGAATAAATCCCCAACAGTGTCACCAGCAAAACACCCCCACACCATCACACCTCCTCCTCCATGCTTCACAGTGGAAACCAGGCATGTGGAATCCATCCGTTCACCTTTTCTGCGTCTCACAAAGACACAGCGGTTGGAACCAAAGATCTCAAATTTGGACTCATCAGACCAAAGCACAGATTTCCACTGGTCTAATGTCCATTCCTTGTGTTTCTTGGCCCAAACAAATCTCTTCTGCTTGTTGCCTCTCCTTAGCAGTGGTTTCCTAGCAGCTATTTGACCATGAAGGCCTGATTCGCGCAGTCTCCTCTTAACAGTTGTTCTAGAGATGGGTCTGCTGCTAGAACTCTGTGTGGCATTCATCTGGTCTCTGATCTGAGCTGCTGTTAACTTGCCATTTCTGAGGCTGGTGACTCAGATGAACTTATCCTCAGAAGCAGAGGTGACTCTTGGTCTTCCTTTCCTGGGTCGGTCCTCATGTGTGCCAGTTTCGTTATAGCGCTTGATGGTTTTTGCGACTCCACTTGGGGACACATTTAAAGTTTTTGCAATTTTCCGGACTGACTGACCTTCATTTCTTAAAGTAATGATGGCCACTCGTTTTTCTTTAGTTAGCTGATTGGTTCTTGCCATAATATGAATTTTAACAGTTGTCCAATAGGGCTGTCGGCTGTGTATTAACCTGACTTCTGCACAACACAACTGATGGTCCCAACCCCATTGATAAAGCAAGAAATTCCACTAATTAACCCTGATAAGGCACACCTGTGAAGTGGAAACCATTTCAGGTGACTACCTCTTGAAGCTCATCGAGAGAATACCAAGAGTGTGCAAAGCAGTAATCAGAGCAAAGGGTGGCTATTTTGAAGAAACTAGAATATAAAACATGTTTTCAGTTATTTGACCTTTTTTTGTTAAGTACATAACTCCACATGTGTTCATTCATAGTTTTGATGCCTTCAGTGAGAATCTACAATGTAAATAGTCATGAAAATAAAGAAAACGCATTGAATGAGAAGATGTGTCCAAACTTTTGGCCTGTACTGTATATATATATATATATATATATATGTATATATGTATGTATATGTGTATATATATATATATATATATATATATATATATATATATATATGTATATAGGCTGAACAAAAGGGGTCTAAGAACTGACCCTTGAGGAACCCCACGTCATAGCTATTCAACTGGATTCATAACTTCCGATGGTCACAAAAAAACCAACCTGTTCAACAGTATACTGTGATTTATAGTGTCAAACGCGGCATTGAGATCCAGTAACACTAGAACTGACACCTTGCCTGAGTCAGTGTTCAACCTTATATCATTTAGCACTCTATTAAGAGCTGATTATGTACTGTGATGAGGTGGGAAACCTGATTGAAATTTGTCCATTAAAGTTCAAGAAATTGCTGAGTTGACCACTTTCTCAACAATCTTAGCTATGATTTGAGATAGGTCTATAGTTTGCTTATATGGAAGCATCTAGCATTCTCTTTTTAAGAGTGGCTTAATAGCAGCTACTTTTAAGGGGTTTAGGAAATGTGCCTGACTGAAGTGAGCAATTGATTATTTGCTGCATATCAGTTAGGACAGACATTGCAATAGTTTTAAAGAAGTCAGATGGTATAGTGTCAAGGCAGCAAGTTGATGGTTTAAGCTGCTGAACGGTTTCCTTTATAGTTTGAAGGTTAACTGTGTTAAATTTTGACAAGGTTGTTGAGTTATTCCTGGGTGGTTTTAGGAGTTGCATCATTTTATTATTTTTGCTGATTTGTACTGATATTTAACCGTATGGATTGTATTTTTTCACCAAAATAGCAAGCAAATTCATTGCATTATCTGTTGAGAGGAGTTCTGGAGCTATCTGATTAGGGGGGTTAGTAAGCTTATCACCATAGCAAACAAAGTGCGAGTATTGTTGATGAAATTACAAAGACTTTGTTTGTAGAGGTCATAGTGAATCTGCATTCTGTTTGTAAGGCCTTTACCATCAGGCTCTCCTCTGTGGTGTGTCAGCTCAAGATTGTCTTAGTTTTAGTTTTAATAGGAGCAACAGCATCCATGACATTTGAGATTTTCCAGTTGAACTTATCCAGGAGCTCATGAACTGTCTCTGCACTCACAGTTGGTGACACAGCTATGGTCTCCATAAACTGAACAGTAGGGCTGTAGTCAACCAAAGAAAATCTTGGTCGACTAAAGTCGCACATAATTGTCAGCTAATTGATCAGTCGTAGGAAAAAAAATTGCATGTTATTTTTACTTCTGTGGTGGTGGTGTCTGTGTCACTCTGCAGTTACACCTCCAAAACACTAGTTGGCGGTGGAGGACTGTGTTAAGTGCTGTAAAGTTTAGTTCAAATCAAACTTTATTTATATAATTGATTCAAAACACACATTAAATATGGCTTAATAGAGACAGAGACAAGACAAGTAAGCAAATCAGCTTCACTATAAATCGCAGAACTGACAGACAAACACTTGTCTTTATCTGGACACATTTGCCCCACCAATACAACATGCTAATGTTAATAGCACAAGCCTATGGCATTTTACATTGTATAAACTAGCCTAGCGTCTAGCAATCTTTTCCTCTTCTCATATGAAACCAGGGACAACAGCAACATGTAACAAAAGTAACGGCACATAATTTGGCTCCATTACAACTCACAGCATTCACAGACAAAACAACTGTCTTATACTAAACACGTTTTTCAAGCAAATACAACATGCTAACGTTATTAGCGCCAGCCTATGGCATTTTACATGGTATACATTAGCCTAGCAACTAGCGGAGATTTCCTCTGCTCATATGAAGCCTGGATAAATCCCTAAGTATAAATCCCTGAAGGATAAATCACACACACAACTTAAAAAGCTATTTTAGTGGAGGCTTTACTGTCTTCACAATTTATTGTTTCTTATCTGTGAAATACAAGTAAATACAAGCTCCGTTTCCACTGAGGGAAATGGTGTCAGTATACAGAAACTGATAGGAGGTCTGTGTCACCGCGACACTGAGCATGAGGATGGGTGAGTTCAACTTTCTGTCAACAACGGGGGTCGTTTGAAAACACCCCCATTTTCACAGATAACTTAGCCTGTCCCTCCCTCCGCAGGAAATAATGGATTAATCCTGGAAAGCTATTGATGTAGCACTTTTCTCCTTATGAAAGTAACACGGCGATTATTCGACTAATGAGAATTTGGTCTGACGAGAGCATAACGACCAAATAATCGACTAGTTGACCAGGAGACTACAGCCCTACTGAGTGGTATTTTCATTTATGTACCTTTTCATAATAGACACAGAGGTTAAGTGAACAATTGGAATGATCTGTAAGTCAAAGAACACACAGAAATAATCAGAAAGAGACAAGTCCTTAACATCAACAGAAGAAATGTAAACACCCTTAGAGATAACCAAATCTAGAGTGTGGCCTTGAGTGTGCGTAAGCCCTTTCTCATGTTGTGAGAGGCAAGTAGAGAAGAGAGTTCTTAGGCAATACTGTGCATACGATTGTGTACATGAATGTTGAAATCCCCTGTTATGACTAAAAAGTTGTAGTCAGTACAGATAATTGACAGCAGTTTGGCAAACTCCTTGATGAATTTTCCAGTGGATCTTGGAGGTCTATAAGTGATTAAGAAAGTACTTTTTACCAAAAAGCAAAGATATTCAAAGGAGCTAAAATCAAAGACTTAAATCAAAGCCTTACTGTCTGTGGGTAAATGCTGGCCCATGCTGCTGACAGAGACTCCTGTGTCAAATGCATCCACAGCTGAGCCTTGTACTGGATGTAACCAACTGTCAGTCTTCTGTCAACAGTGGTTGACGCTGGTCGTCATCAACATCAACAATAATGCCTTTTTCCCCTTTATAGTTCGCTGTTGCTGTGATCACCAGAGTGTCTGACATTTTTGTCTGCCTGACAATTTTTTTTTACAACTATAAATAGTTTCTACACACTTACAAACTGTCATTTATCCAGCAGTTTTTGACAGGTTTAAGGGGTGATTTATGAGCACACACCTACTGATTATCATTTGAAAAGCTCAACATCTCTCTATATATGCTCTTAAAAACTAAGAGCATATATAGACACCACAAATAACTAATCTGAGACAACTAGGATTTGTACCGAGGTTCATTGTAAACTCTGACTTATTATATTCAGACAGACAAGATGTAAGGAGGTGTGTTTTACCTGCTTGACAGTTTTGACTGAGACTCCAGTCTTCCTCAGAAGCATCATCCGACGTGCTGCTGACGTGTTATATATCAGCTAGTAGGCCTGACAGACCAATCAGAGTCTTTCAGGCCAACCCCACCTCCCACGTCGTTGTTCGTTTTCTGGAGTAGGGAATCCCAGGTATGCGAGAGGGTGTACGCCCCCTCGTCACGGTTGATGGTGCCGCTTGCCCGCTTCCTGATCTCAATGGCCTCTTTTTATCCACCGTTTGAATTTATTGGTCTCTGATGTGATTATTTTGCTCCTGTCCCAGTCCATGATGTGGTTATTTCTTCTGCAGTGATCTGTGATGGCTGATTTTAGCTTTTCCTGTTCTGCTTTGTCTTTTTGTGTCCTTGTGAATCGCCCTGCTGTCTCTTTTTCGCATTCTTTTTGATGTTCTTTGTCAAGCAGGTAAAACACACCTCCTTACATCTTGTCTGTCTGAATATAAGAAAACCTTAAAATATTCTAAATAAGAAGACAGTATGAACCTTATCAATCTATACATCTCACTGTTAAGAAGCAGAGGAAATAACTTCATTAAAGCCTGAATTCTTTCTTATTCTGCAACATGTTAGTCTGGAGGTTTAAACTCTTGTCCTCACAAAGTTGGTGATTAAAACTAGACTTTCATCTCTGTCAGAGAAAACTCTGCTGAGTTCAGACTGTTTACTTACAGAACAGCTACACTCAGATAACTGAACTCCTACCTGCCTGTCAAACACCATCAACCCAGAAACTTTCCTGAGACAGTCTGAACTGAGTGGAGTCCTGCGGGCTTTCAAAGTCTGATAGTCCACCACTAACATTTTCGTCCTGTGTCATCTCGTCAATAAAAATGAAACCTAGATTTTGTCTGTTTATATCATCAAGATCTATTTTTAGCTCATCGTCTCGTTTTCTTCATGGATAAAAGGTTGTTGACAAAATTAACACTGCTACATAGAGAGGTATAACTAAGGCTATAATGCTACAGTTATGGTAAAATCCAACATAAGTTAACCTGCTAGCTCACAACGATGTTTATGACGGTGCACCTTTGAAGGTTATGATGTAGAGATTGTACTATGGTCATACTTTTTTTTTTTTTTTTTTTTAACTTTCAGCACAAAAAGTATTTGGCGAACAGTGTGGTTAATCAACATTGTCCAAAAAAAATGTAAAAATGGCAAAATACTTTAGAGGGGGAATTTACGGGACTACAACTACCTTTCATAGTACAATGACAGTACATGAACCATGTACCTTGAAATTGATTCATATTGCATTATTTAGTAACTGCTCAGCTAATTGAGAACTAAAACCTTTCCAACATGAGATAAAGTAATATTAGTTACATAATCAGTAAAACATATTTTTCTGTTGTCACAGATTCCTTCAGACCAGGGACCTATGGCCTTGCAGATGATGAAGATGATCACTCAGCAGGATTGATCTAGCCACTTTAATGCCAGCTGGATAGCTCTGACAATCACAACTATCGCTTGACCTTTTTATATTCCACCCTGTGCTTAACTAAATCCAGAATCTGTGTGTCTTCAGCCATAACAACAATAAAGACATTCCTTTTTTGTAAACACTGCTGTGGCTTCTTCTCTGGCACAAAATCTAAGTGTTAAAAGATGCTTATCCTTATTCTTACTACATACCTGAGAAGCCTGGACACCTGGGTCCTGTTCTTCTAATGGGGTCGAAAGAAGTATTTCAATGCTAGAAAGAGTCTTTGCACAAAACAAGGCTGGTCTATGCAGTGGACAGTGGTTAAATGTAAAAAAGTAGAAATACTATGTTACAGTACATTTTTACATTTTTTGGAGTATCTGTACTTAACTTGAGTTTTTATTGGTCAATTTTCCCTTTTACACCACTACATTTTACTCTAGTATCTATGTATTTCTCTGTCCTGAGCATTTTTGTTATTTCGTTACTACAAAATAAAATCAGAAGGTTTTGAGAATCAGTGGTCCGAGCTTGTTAGTTAGTTTATAGGTTCATCCCATAAGGTCAAGTGCAAACGGGTGCTCTCATAGCCACAGTTGAGTTTGGATTTTTAGTCAGGCCCAGGCTACAAGTCAGTTTACATGCTACATACTAGTGAGATCATCTTCATGATGGAAACATATGGCATCCTGCAGCAGAGAGGGTGTATAATGACTCAAAGAGATAAAGATTTGTGACAGCTAGCTGTGCAGCGACTGCTCCGCCATAGTGTGTAAGCCCTGGACAGTCAAAGGTTTTCTTCAAATCCTTTATAAGACTTTGTTTTTCTTCATGTGTACGCTCCATCTTTTAAGGTTATGTTGAAAAGGCATGTTACAAAGAAATAACCTTCATAATCCTCAGAATTCTGACAGAATTGTTTTTTGAATGGCTATTTGATGCCTGAAATAAGGTCTGTGGTTAACATAAGTTGAAGAGATGTTCACGTTTTGTTCTGGCTACAAGTGTGCAATTGGTTATTACCAGCAGTGCAAACAAATGGTTGTAATGTAATTATTAAGCTATAGAGGAGAGACTGTAGAGAGCTGTGAGTGCTCTCTGACAGACAGAGGTGAGGTGTTATGGCTTGGGGGAGGAATGATTTCCTGTATCTGTCCTTGTGACAGCAAAGCTGTAACAGTCTGGAGAAGGAGCTCCGCTGTCTGTCTCCAGTATGTGGTGAAGAGGATGGTCAGGATTATAACAGTTTGTTCAGTGTCCTCCTTTCCACCACTACTTCAAATGAGTCCGGTTTGCAGCCAATCACAGAGCCAGCCTTCTTAATAAGATTCTTAAGTCTATTTAGTCTCACCGGTTCCGATGCTGTTCCCCCAACAGACTACAGCAAAGTAAAGTGCACTGGCCACAACAGACTGGTAGAAGAGCTTCAACATCTTGCTGCACACATTGAAAGATCTCAGCTTCTTCAGGAACTAGAGTCTGCCCATCCCCTTCTTGTACACAGCATTGGTGTTGGCCTTCCAGTTCAGTCTGTCGTCAACGTGGATGCTGAGTTACTTGTAGTCCACCATGGTGATGTCCACCATGTCCGACAGAATTTTATAAGACCCTGTATAAAAATATGGACACTTGCATAAATGATGAGGAAATGTCACAATTTTTAAAAGACATCAAATTAAAAGAACTACCTGAATCGATGGCAAGAGAATTGGATGAACCAGTTAAGGAGCTGGAAATACGTCAGATAATCTCCACACTGAAAAATAATAAAAGCCCTGGCCCAGATGGGTATATTAACAAATTTTATAAAGCTTTTACAGACATGTTATCACCTTTATTGCTACACACCTACCATCATGCATTACAATCTGGAACAATGGCCCCTTCCTGGAGAGAGGCTACTATTGTGGTTATACATAAGGATGGCAAAGATCCCACCAAATGTCAGTCATATAGGCCGATCTCGTTATTGAACGCAGATTTACGGATTTTAACAGCTATTCTGGCAAGACGTGTAAATAAAACCATCAAAGAAATTATCCATCTCAATCAGACGGGGTTCATCAAGGGAAGATTTTATGGTGACAGTATCAAAAGATTACTAAATTTAATAACACACCCAAAAGTTAAATAAGAGGAGTCAATGTAACTATCCCTAGATGCCATGAAAGCATTCGATCGGGTATCCTGGCAATCTCTAAAACGCTTCCAATTTTGTCCGAACTTAATCAAGTGGATACAAACATTATATTCAAATCCACAATCCGCAGTAAAGATGAATGGGTTTCTTTCCAACCACTTCACCTTAGAACGTGGCTGTTAACAAGGCTGCTCACTGTCTCCCTTATTATTTGATTTCAGTATTGAACCACTAGCACAGTTGATTAGGGATGACAACAACATAAAGGGGTTTACAATAAATGGGGAACAGCATAAAATCTCAATGTACGCAGATGACGTATTACTGTACCTCACAAAACCTGCAACAACAATTCCATACTTAAAGGACCTCATCCTTAGGTACGGATACTTCTCGGGCTACAAGATAAACGTGGATAAAACAATGGCCATGGATATAGGTGGCAAAATCTCAGATACAGTTAAATTGCAGAGCGGGTTTAAATGACCAATAGATGGCATTGAATATCTAGGTATCCATATACCACCTTCATTAGAAAAACTGTATAATCTTAATTACAAAAGTCTAATCCAAAACATTAGCAAGGACCTGGACCGCTGGACAATATTGCTCTTATCTCTATTAGGCCGCATTGAAAGTGTTCGCATGAATGTGTTACCTAAATTACTATATCTGTTTCAAATGCTACCTATCCTCCTTATTTTTCTCGGAAACACGGAGGCAAAACAGAACGCAGCCAGCTTCCGGTTTTTTGTGCGACACTTCCGGTCCAGCACTCTTACCACTGTGTAAATGGGAATCGCCTTGTTGTTTACCTTGCTGAGTTTAGCTATATATATATATATATATATATATATATATATATATATATGTATATATCACATTTTTCACATCACTATATCACCGTTTAGACTAATCTGATGTTTGTAAAGTCTATAAACACAATGACTGAACAAACATTAGTATTTTCTCTGTGTGTAATTAATAACATGGTTATCGTAGATTAGCTGGGTTAACCGTTAGCTGTTAGCTGTTAGCTGTTCGCCGTGTCTGTAATAACTCACTAAACTCACAAAGTGGCCTGTGAAAAAAATATTTTCTCCAGCGGATGTCTTAGTTACAACATGATTGAGCTAACTGGAGTAGT
The DNA here is from genome assembly GCF_011397635.1 of Epinephelus fuscoguttatus. Taxonomy (NCBI): domain Eukaryota; kingdom Metazoa; phylum Chordata; class Actinopteri; order Perciformes; family Serranidae; genus Epinephelus; species Epinephelus fuscoguttatus. The sequence goes on along the minus strand of NC_064770.1, from coordinate 1,952,520 downwards.
TTTCCGACAACGGGAGGCTTTTACCGGATGACGATCCTGATGTTAGCTTTGCTGCTGCTGTTAACATTAGCTGTCCCTGTCAGCTGCAGCCGCTGATGCTTTCTAGACATCGTGATTTCCCAAAACTGAATAAATACCACACATAGCAACACAAAACTGCTTTGCTAGCTCAATCGTGTTGTAACGGCTGGATTGTTGATGCGTACATGCTGATTCAGGTGCTATCAGAGCCGATCCACGCATCGCTATGGCTTAATGATCAACAGAAAGAAAGAAAGAAAAAAAGAAAGAAAGAAAAGGGAAAAAAAGATAGAAAAGCAGCGTACACCTCACATATTTATTTCTCACAGTTGCGCACACGTTTGGCTGGCATGCAGAAGCACCATCTGTGTGTCTAGGGTGCGAGCCGCAGCTTCAGCTGCTCAGGTAGAGAGGCTTAGCCCGGTGTGTTTTTTCGCTGATTCGGTTCTGCAGGTTCTCTGCTGGTATACTGGAGATGGGGATCAAGCAGTTTGTCTCACTCGCGATAGATTGTGCTTTTTTGGTTCATAGTTCATGATTGACGTGCAATTTATTCGCGTTTAGAGGGAATAAATTTCTGTTATAACGGAAACATGGGCACAGTTCATTCATTCATTCATCTTCTAACCGCTTCATCCTCTTGAGGGTCGCGGGGGGGCTGGAGCCTATCCCAGCTGACATCGGGCGAGAGGCAGGGTACACCCTGGACAGGTCGCCAGACTATCGCAGGGCTGACACATAGAGACAGACAACCATTCACACTCACATTCACACCTATGGACAATTTAGAGTTACCAATTAACCTAGTCCCCAATCTGCATGTCTTTGGACTGTGGGAGGAAGCCGGAGTGCCCGGAGAGAACCCACGCTGACACGGGGAGAACATGCAAACTCCGCACAGAAGGGCTCCCATGCCCGGGATTGAACCGGCAACCCTCTTGCTGTGAGGCGAGAGTGCTAACCACCACACCACCGATGGGCACAGTTATCTATACAAAATACACAGACTAACTAACTAACTAACTAACTGATTGACTAACATAAACAACTGAAAATTGAAAAAAAAAATAGCTTGCACCGTTAGCTCCAGTAAGGGAAAGCATGAGGGAAAGCGGCTGACCAGAAGTCACGCACAAAAAAACGGAAGTTGATCACTATTTACTTCCGTGTTTGAAAATAAGGTGGATAGATATCCCAAAAATCTCATTTGACAAATTAGACAAGCTAATCTCAACATTTATCTGGCAAAGAAAGCAGCCAAGAATTAGATTAAAAATACTACAGCTATTTAAAGCAAAAGGGGGGCTCAAACTTCCAAATTTGAGATATTATTTTTGGGCTGTGCAATTAAGACCATTAACAATATGGATTCAGGACCTGTCATACACACGCTGGCTCAATGTTGAGAAGGGTTTATGTGAGAGACCTTTACAAGCCCTGCCATTCCTAGGAGCCCACCCAAGTGAAATAGATATGGAAGACAATGAAACGTGACTTTGGCCTGCCTAAAACAATTTCAGCACTCACAAATATTGGATATATAAATGGTTTTATGCCCTCCAAAATGGATTCAAGGTTTAGAAAATGGTTAAAGTACGGACTCACCAACCTCCATCAACTCCATGATTCTGGCAACTTTAAATAATTTGCAGTTATCGGAAGAATTTAAGCTACCAAATACGGATTTTTTCAGGTATCTACAGTTAAGGGATTTCCTATTAATGCATGAAGAATGGGTCAAAGTTGTTAAGCCTACACTAATTGAAGAACTACTGATAAAAGCACGAACAAGGAATTGGGATAAGAAATTAATAAGCTATTGTTATCAAATATTTAGATATGAATTCGAATAATACAATAAAAGTTAAAGAGAGATGGGAAATTGAGACTAATTCAACTGTATCACTGGATATGTGGGAAGAAATATGTACTGAAGCACATCTGGTAACTAATGCAAATGTGTGGAGGGAATTTCAATGGAAGGTAATCATGAGGTTCTTCCGGACACCTGAAATTGTGGCCAAATTTGGCACAACACACTCAAATAAATGCTAGAGAAATTGTGGTCCACACATTGGCAACCAAACCCACATACTTTGGTTATGCCCAAAATTATAAACATTCTGGGAAGAAGTGTTTGGAACACTTAAAGAAGTATTTGAAAGTAACATTACAATGGACCCTACAGTGGCTCTACTGGGTCTACTACTGAAAGCCATCGAAGGAAGAGCCAAAAAATATCTTCTACAAATACTACTGACAACAGCAATTAAATGCATCACAGTTAGGTGGCTAAAGCCTAACCCTCCCAACACACAATATGTGGATTGAGAGAATAAAGGAAATACATCAGATGGAAAAAATAACTTACTCCCTAAGACTTCAAAAAGACATATTTACTAAAAGGTGGAGCCCTGTCATGGGCATACTATGATAATGAGGAATGCCTGTATTCATTCCAAATTGAATCGATGTCATTAATCTGATACTTTTTATTTATTTATGATTCATGGGTATCACTCGTTCTAAAATTGGTTCAGTATAGACCTTTTACACACTAACCGGAAATACGTAGACGGCGGGTAACGTGATTTCCGGTCACTAGTAAACAAAGATGAATACCAGCAGAGTCTACTCGACAAACTCAGAAGTTCTATCTAAGTTTTGCTTTTGCAGATGTCATAAAAAATGTGGAGGCACATTCAAGCACAAAAGGCAGCAAGTTGAACAAGGGTTACACATTTTTCCACAAGGAATTTGTCCACAGTTATCAAGGTAAGTAGAGAGATATCGGTTGAACTGTTAGCAACAATGACAAATCATTAGCGCATCTACTGTAAGACATAGGATATAGCCGACCATACTAAAGCATCATACTCTGTTTTGAGTGAAGCAATATGGCATCAGATTTTTGTGTTGATGGTTGTCAAAGTGAACGTCTTCTACGTAGCAACAATAATATTAGCCGAATGCTAATGTAGCTAACATTTTTCCCTTACGTGTGTGTTTGTGTGTGATCATAGTATCAAATGTACTAGATGGGCAGGTTTTTGTGAGGGCTAGATGCTTCAAATCCATGAAGAAGAACAAGGAGCCTCACAAACTAGAGGTTTGACCATAGAGAGTGCCAGTTGCCAGTTGGCATAAGCTCCAGGTTCTTATTGCTTCCTACTGTTCTTGCTGCCGTTGCAGTGTGTGTGAACTTTTCCACACTTCTTCAGCTAGAAGTGTGGAAAAGTTCACACACACTCTTGTTTGTTTGTGTGGCCTTGCTAGCCCCCAGGAGTGCTGCGTTTTATGTTATTTGATTAGAGAGGGACAAAATATATTTTCCAGCAAAAGTCACAGCCTTGACTTAGCTCTTTTACTTTCATCTCTTTCCATACTTCTATTTCATCTCTCTCTATAGGCTTTTACTTCATGTTACTGTTGACAGTGATGCAATGTTATGATATTATATATAATTATTATCTTTTGTTGTGTGTAGATATCACTGGCCACTGACAGTGGAAGTTTGATGGCTTATTCCTGCAGCTGCGTAGCTGGTTAAGGCTTCTGCAACCACGTAGTAGCCCTCCTTTACCAGACTGCACACTATTCACAGCTCAGTTTGCCGACTGTTCCACCACCCCTGGCCTGCACAAGTGATTTACAACGCTGGCATAGACCGAGAACACAGGTGGGTGTAAGGTAAGTGAAATCAAGAGTAGAATATTTTCATTTAGAGCGTTATTTTCACGATCATGTTGTGTACTTACTTTTTTTCAAATTATTTAAGGACAGGTGTTTAAGTACTCATCCACACACACACAGTCATAGCACATCCTGCAAAAGTGATCACATTTTATTCTAAATTTTAGGGGAATCCATCCTGAACCTGTGAATGACGTGGTGGTGCAAAAGCCAACGACAGTGGGCAAGAGTGGTCTTAGCTCCACATTGTACCAGGCATATTCAGGTGATAATTTATAGTCATTTTAATGTTGCTTTGAAACTATGATGCTGATTTCAATGGTTATGACTTACTGTTTGTCAACCCCCTGATGAAATGTTATATGGCAGCATTTCAGTGCCACAAAACTTTCATAGAACAATTATTATGGTTAGAAAATAGCTTCTATTACAAAGCCATTAAACAGGAGCAGAAAGAGAGTTGTTATTAGAGTACATATAAGTTTAAAGCAGCAGTTGATTCAACAGGCTGCAAATTTGAGTACTTGCCAACAGTAGCACTTGCCTAACTCTCTCTTTTTTTCTTCTTTAGGACCATTTCCTGACCCTGACATGATGGCACCTGGAGCCAAGCTACGCCAGGAGCAACCCCAGCCTCTCATTGCTCTCGTATTAGATGGCATGTCTGAGATAGAGCTGACTCCATCTAAATTTGGGCCTGTCCCACAAGGATCTCTGCTGTCATATCATTGCCCACCTGAAAAGTCCAGTGACCTTATCCTGCACCACTTGGCTCCTGAATTCCCGGGTCTTCCTTTTATGCAGCATACTTTTTCCAACTTGCACTTTGTTCCAACGTTGCATCAGCTCATGCACCTCCAGTCACTCCAAGTGTCACCACAAATGACCAGTGAAATTGAGAAGGGAACCAGGCAGCAGTCAAAATGTCCTGCATGGGCACAGTTACGTCAACCACGGTTAACTGCCAGTCGCTTTTGAGAGGCCTGCTCTTCCTGGGAGGGAAGTGTGGAGCCAGAGTCTGCAGCAAAGGCCCTCGCTGTCCAAATGATAAGAGGCTCCAAAAAGCAAACTGCTGCAATGAAGCGGGGTCTCCTAATGGAGTCAGAGGTCCTGGCAAGTTATGCTGAAGTAATGCGAGTTAATGTGCTCCCTGCTGGATTTGTCATTCACCCAGAAGCACCACATCTCGGGGCAAGTCCAGATGGTAGGGTGTATGATCCTTCAGAGTTACCACCATTTGGACTTGTTGAAGTGAAGAGCACCACTAAACACGATGCTTCGCAGGTTGCTCACCTTAAGAGGGAAAATGGCTCTGTCAGCGTGAGGCGTTCACACCGTTACTACTGGCAGGTTCAGGGACAGTTAGCAGTAACCAGCCTAGAGTGGTGTGACTTTGTCACAGACACACAGATAAGTTTGTCTGTTGAAAGAATTTGGCGAGATGATTCATTCATAATCAAAATGAAGGACAAATTAGACCTTTTCTACTACAACACATACATGAATGTTTACTTGGAATCACACTGAACTGTTTAGGACTCTCAATAGATGTCTGATGTAATTTACTGTGAATAATTTTAATTAATCTTTTGTTTTTACTCATTTTATATTTTACATATTAACTAATTAATTAGTTGATTTTCATCTTTGCACAGTATAAAATCAAAATGTTGATGTTTATCGAATCAGTTCATGTTCATCTACCTGTCTACAGCATAACACCTTGCTCATGGCACACAAGGCCCAAAATGATGATGCTCCCACTTACCCACTGACTGTGAAATGTGGTGAATTGATTCAATAAATCAGTTGTTTAATCAGTTGTTGTTGGTTCATTTCGAGGAAAGTAAATGATTCAAAGTAAGTTGACCATTATAATTTATTATGAGGTATCATAACTGACATGCATAACAGTACTGATCTGGGCACCAATTAATTTACTGACAAAGCATCTTATCGGAAGGTAAAATTTCACACATTCTGATGAAATAATTACAGGTTACTCTGTGTTAGATTTCATTTCTGTTACACTGAACCACAACATTTATAAATAAAAATATACAACATGTACATCTTTGGAAAAAAAATGCTCAAAACTACTTAGTCAGTATGTTCACATTCAAATTTATCATTTGCTGTTGATCCTCTCAGCAACCTATTCACCAATTAATTTATTGACAAATCATCTCATCTGAAGGTTTATTTTCACACATTCTGATTAAATAATTACAGGTAAATACATTTATATTACATTACGTGTTACTTTCTGTTGGATTATTGCTCATTTCTGTTACACTGAACCACAACATTTATATATAAAAATATACAACATGTACATCTTTGAAAAAATGCTCATAACTACATTCAAATGTATAATTTTTGTTGGTTGCTGGGGCTGTCGATCCTCTCAGCAACTTATTCTTCATAGGACAAAGGTCCTTGAAATTTAACCATAACACAACAGTTGTGCCAGATCTGGTTGACAGTGCCCATCAGAGTGAGTGGTGCAGGTGAGTCCCAGATGTGGTTGGACTTAACTCTGCCTATTACCCTCTCAACTACTATCCTGAGACGAGTCGATGGCTTGTGTTTTCTCGGTTTCCTCTCTTGTAAATTGAGCTGAAGTGTGTGTGTGAATGAGTGGAGTCAGCTGTCAGTCAGTGTTGGAGCAGAGAGGGGGAGGGCTGCCCCGCTGGGCACTGCAAGTGAGTATGTGTGTATGACACGTGTGTGTTATGCTAGAAGAGTCGGAGATTGGGACGGAGTCTTTTTCGTGCTACCCCCTGGAGTGTTACCGGAGTTTTTGGAGTGCTCAAATAAATGGGCCTTTTTCCCGAGCGCAAGAACAAGATGTCGTGCAACACCCCGTACAGCTTTCACAGGCTGCCTTTGCTGGACGGCGAGATGCTGAAGTTGTGGTTAGTTGTGCTACAAATGGATGCTAACACTCCTATCCAGACACTGTGCCTTGCAGACCATCGGGTCTGCAGTGCTCACTTCTCCCAAGATGACTACTGCCAGCCGAAGAAGAGAAGACATCCAATCCCGAAACACCTCTTCCTCAAGAAAACGGCTGTCCCACAAGTAGAGAGAGCTACAGACACAGTGGAGCAAAGCTCGTGACATCACACAGCCCAGAGGTAAGGGAAAGGCTAGTATGCTATTTACAGAGATAGCACTGGTGATCTGAACTGGTCAGTGGCGAAAAAACATACACTTCATACACACATACTCACTTACAGTACCCAGCGGGGCAGCCCTCCCCCTCTCTGCTCCAACACTGACTGAGAGCTGAGTCCACTCATAGCACTCCTGAAATAGGGCCCAGGTTGAAAAATACCGAAGTTGTACTTTAATTTTGAACCGTTCAGAACATTTCAACCAAAACTAAATTGGTTCAGCACTTGAAAGTTGGTTCTTAGCTGTAACCAAAAAATAGCAGGTTTTTCTTGAACAAAAGTGTTAACCATGATGACATCAGTATGCAAGTCATACTCTACTGGTTTGGAAGAGAGGATGGAGAACAACAATACAGAGGTGAGAAATCATTGGAGAAAAGAGCAGTGGATTCAATAATAGTTGATCCCTGCAATTTTGCTTGTACTTTTTAATTTTTTGTTGTGCATTATGCAGCACCCTCCGTTGATGACACATTCTTGTTTACAATGGTTCTGCTTAAAACTGGTGGAAACTCAGGCTTGTTCGCTAGATAGCACCAAGGTTCAATGAATTTTGAATGGAACTGTTAGTAGATCCAGAGCTAATCTGGTGGAATAGGGGTATTGGAGAGTGGAGGGAAAGTGGGCGGGAAGGAGTAGGGGATTTAAATTGAATACATCTGCCTCCATTCACTTTCGACCGCCAGTTGCAGGTTTAGCGCAATACTGCTTTTGACAGATCTTCAGATATACCTGCAAACTCCTCTCTGAGAGGTGAAGGCTTCTGCAGATAATTGCAGTATATTGGCAAGCACTTTTAGCTGCATCAGTTTCTGTCTGTGATCTGTATCATAATATAATTATTAGAAACCCCAGGAAGAGCAACTGAGGAGAGATCCCTCCTCCAGGATGTCTGTCTGTCTGTCCTTACTAAACATAATAAATTTAGTTCCCACCCAATGACCCCAAAGACATGTTAGTTATCGCTGCTCACTGGTCTGTATAGTTAAGCCTTGCCATAATAGCTTATCATAGGGCTTAGGAGGTTATTCACTGAGTGCTGATCCTTTCTCTAGAGCACAAACTTGTGTTTATTTGAATTCAGAATTAGCCCAGCTAGTGACTGCTGTGAATAGGGCAGCTGACAACAAGGGAAAGACCATGTGATCGCTTGGAAAGACAGCTGACAGGAGGGAAAAGACCCCAAAGGTGCTGGCATGGGCTAGCAACCCATGGTAGCAGTGGTGAGGCCTAGCAGCCTTGCTACAACCAAAATTAGCTACAGTCAACATAGTGAAAATACCCCAAGAGTCAGCGAGAGCTGGGGTGGAAAATGACTCACAGGTGGATTACACGGTGACAGACATTGGAACGGACACGACTATGCATTGGATCTGTGACTCAGTGAAGGATAGGGGCACGGACCTATCCACCAGAGCTAGAATTAGCAGCACTCAGGGCAAGGCAAGTGCATCTGTATAGGATAAAAGTAGCACAGTTGAGAACAAGATGCTTCAGGTTTGTCCTTGCAGCTGGCAGAAAATAACATCACTAAAAGGCCTCAGAACTCATCAGAGAAAGAAGAAGTGCATGGCAAAGAAAGGGCAGAGTAGCCGCATTGATCAGTACTTCCTAAGAAGTCAGTCGAGTCAGTCGGATGAAGTCCAGTGGCAGGTAGAAAACCACAGTTCGGTTACAGATATCAGTAACACTGTCACTGAGGAGGAGGAGGAGGGGGTAGTAAGAGAGGATGCAGGTGCCAGTCAGAGAGAGAACCATGGAGCAAAAGGTTAGAGTTAGACAGCCTAGGACAAATGACAGTAAAGAATGGGAGATAGTTAATGGAGATTTGTCTGTAATCTTAAGTAGGCTTAGAGGAAATACAGTAGAAAGGTCAGAAAAGATGGGACATATAATTTACTCATATGGTGCAGAGAGGTTCGGGGTGCATGAGAGAAAGAGGAGTGAGAGGGTACAGTCAGGTAAATCTAGGCGGCAAAGAGAAACAGAGAAGTTAGTTAAGGAAAGGAGACAGTTGAGAAAGCAGTGGAAAAAGGCTACAGAAGAAGAAAGGGAGGGAATTAATGTGCTGCAAGAGGAGTTGAGAAGCAGGCTAGCAGTTCTTAGAAGGGCAGAGCATCTCAGGAAAAAGAGGAGGAAGATGGAACATGTAAGAACAGTTTTTTTCAGAGACCCTTTTAAGTTTGTTAAAGGATTGTTCAGCCAGGAAAAGGGAGGGCAGCTCAAAGCAGAGAGGCTAGAGGTTGAAGAATATCTGAGAAATATACAGTACAGGCCAAAAGTTTGGACACACCTTCTCATTCAATGCGTTTTCTTTATTTTCATGACTATTTACATTGTAGATTCTCACTGAAGGCATCAAAACTATGAATGAACACATGTGGAGTTATGTACTTAACAAAAAAGGTGAAATAACTGAAAACATGTTTTATATTCTAGTTTCTTCAAAATAGCCACCCTTTGCTCTGATTACTGCTTTGCACACTCTTGGCATTCTCTCCATGAGCTTCAAGAGGTAGTCACCTGAAATGGTTTCCACTTCACAGGTGTGCCTTATCAGGGTTAATTAGTGGAATTTCTTGCTTTATCAATGGGGTTGGGACCATCAGTTGTGTTGTGCAGAAGTCAGGTTAATACACAGCCGACAGCCCTATTGGACAACTGTTAAAATTCATATTATGGCAGGAACCAATCAGCTAACTAAAGAAAAGCGAGTGGCCATCATTACTTTAAGAAATGAAGGTCAGTCAGTCCGGAAAATTGCAAAAACTTTAAATGTGTCCCCAAGTGGAGTCGCAAAAACCATCAAGCGCTACAATGAAACTGGCACACATGAGGACCGACCCAGGAAAGGAAGACCAAGAGTCACCTCTGCTTCTGAGGATAAGTTCATCCGAGTCACCAGCCTCAGAAATGGCAAGTTAACAGCAGCTCAGATCAGAGACCAGATGAATGCCACACAGAGTTCTAGCAGCAGACCCATCTCTAGAACAACTGTTAAGAGGAGACTGCGCGAATCAGGCCTTCACGGTCAAATAGCTGCTAGGAAACCACTGCTAAGGAGAGGCAACAAGCAGAAGAGATTTGTTTGGGCCAAGAAACACAAGGAATGGACATTAGACCAGTGAAAATCTGTGCTTTGGTCTGATGAGTCCAAATTTGAGATCTTTGGTTCCAACCGCCGTGTCTTTGTGAGACGCAGAAAAGGTGAACGCATGGATTCCACATGCCTGGTTCCCACTGTGAAGCATGGAGGAGGAGGTGTGATGGTGTGGGGGTGTTTTGCTGGTGACACTGTTGGGGATTTATTCAAAACTGAAGGCACACTGAACCAGCATGGCTACCACAGCATCCTGCAGTGACATGCCATCCCATCCGGTTTGCGTTTAGTTGGACGATCATTTATTTTTCAACAGGACAATGACCCCAAACACACCTCCAGGCTGTGTAAGGGCTATTTGACCAAGAAGGAGAGTGATGGAGTGCTGCGGCAGATGACCTGGCCTCCACAGTCACCGGACCTGAACCCAATCGAGATGGTTTGGGGTGAGCTGGACCGCAGAGTGAAGGCAAAGGGGCCAACAAGTGCTAAACACCTCTGGGAACTCCTTCAAGACTGTTGGAAAACCATTTCAGGTGACTACCTCTTGAAGCTCATGGAGAGAATGCCAAGAGTGTGCAAAGCAGTAATCAGAGCAAAGGGTGGCTATTTTGAAGAAACTAGAATATAAAACATGTTTTCAGTTATTTCACCTTTTTTTGTTAAGTACATAACTCCACATGTGTTCATTCATAGTTTTGATGCCTTCAGTGAGAATCTACAATGTAAATAGTTATGAAAATAAAGAAAACGCATTGAATGAGAAGGTGTGTCCAAACTTTTGGCCTGTACTGTATATTCAGATTTAGAGAAGAATAGGAAAGTAGGTTTCCCACCCGTTATCCCTCCATTAGGAGGGATAGAGCATGAGATGGATGTCAGGCCACCTAGGTGGAAGGAAGTTAAGGAGGTGGTCAGGCGTGCAAAGGCTTCTTCGGCCCCAGGGCCTAATGGAGTCCCCTACCAGGTTAATAAACGTGCACCTGATATCCTTAAATTTTTGTGGAAACAGCTAAGAATAGTTTGGGAGAAACAAATTATCCCAAGAGCATGGTGTAGGGCAGGGGGTGTCCTTATTCCTAAGTCTGAGTCTGTGGACCTTAGCCAATTCCGGATGATTTCTCTCTTGAATGTGGAGGGAAAGATTTTCTTTAGTGTAGTAGTGAAGAGATTAGCTAGCTACTTAGAAAGGAATAGCTTAATAGATACTATGGTGCAGAAGGCAGGAATACCAGGTTTTTCAGGGTGTTTAGAGCATACTAGCATAATCTGGCACCAGATTCAGGCAGCGAAGATTAAGAAAAGGGACCTGCATGTAATATTTTTAGATCTTGCAAATGCATTTGGTTCAGTACCGCATAGCCTCATTTGGAGTGCGTTTGACTACTTCAAAGTGCCACAGGTAGTTGTTAACTTGGTGAAAGCATACTTTCAGGATATTAGGTTGTGTCTAAGTACGGCAGGTTTCACAACAGGTTGGCAGACGCTAGAAATAGGCATCTTGGCAAGATGTACAATTTCTCCATTAGCATTTACTATGGCGATGGAAGTAATCATCAGAGCTTCTAAGTGGGTGGTTGGCGGGGAGAGACAGCAGAAAGGGGTGGATCTTCCACCCGTTTTACATGGATGACATGACACTGGTGACCACAACAATGCCATGTACAAAGAGGCTACTAGAGAAGGTAAATAAGAACCTCAAGTGGGCCAGCATGAAGATCAAGCCTAGTAAGTCTAGAAGCTTCTCGATATGTAGAGGGAAGTTAAGTGATAGGAAGTTTTTCACAGATGATGAGGAAATCCTAAGAATCAGGGAAAAGTCTGTTAAGAGCTTAGGTAGGAGGTACAGTGTAGAGCTGAATGATGAGGAACAGGTGGTGAAATTTAGAAAAGATGTGGCTGAAGGATTGGATAGAATAGATAAATCAGAACTTCTTGGAAAGTTGAAGTTGTGGTATTTGCAATTTGGGCTATATCCTAGGTTAATGTGGCCATTTTCAGTTTATGAAATTCCAATATCCGTTGTGGAGAGAATGGAAAGGTCGGTTGTCTCTTATATTAGGAAGTGGTTGGGCGCTCCTAGGTGCCTAAGTAGTGTTGCATTGTATGGAAAAGGGATTCTTCAGCTGCCAGTATCTAGTTTAACAGAGGAATTTAAATGTACCAAGGTCAGGACAGAGCTCTTGTTTTCTGGGAGTAAGTACATGGTAGTTAGGAGTGTGGTTCCAAACCAACCAAGGGGAGGAAGTGGAACCCAAGATCGACAGTTCAGGAGGCAGATGCTGCAAGGTGAGTGTGCTTGCTGATTGTGAGTTTATCTATCTCCTTTAACTTTAGTTTATGTTGGAGTTATGCTATGTAGCGTGTGAAATAGAGTATGGTGAATGTGCTAGGAAAGGTAGTGTCAGCACTGCTCCTACCTGGAGCTTGCATGTACGGAGCCTGGGTTTGGTTGAAGGTGGCAGTGCTGTTTGGGCTGAGAAAGCCATGCCTAAGTAAGGTAAAGGAGGTTATTGGGTTGGTGCGGGGAGCAGTGAGACCTGGCTTTAGGGGAGTGTCTCTGGGACGCCAGAGATCACTGTCTAGCCTCCTGGAGGTGTCGTGGGACCAACTAGATGAAACACTGGTGAAAGGAGGTTCCCACCCGATAACCCCAAAGACATGTTAGTTATCACTGCTCACTGGTCTGTATAGTTAAGCCTTGCCATAATAGCTTATCATAGGGCTTAGGAGGTTATTCACTGAGTGCTGATCCTTTCTCTAGAGCAGGGGTGCCCAAATACTTCTCAATGGAGGGCCAAAAATGAATCAGGGTGGAGGGTCACGGGCCAAAACTAAACATTCATGTTGCAGTGCATTTAATTAAATGACTATGATATAACTATGCAAAATAAACAGTCATACAAAGTAATTTAGAAAATGAATAACATTTCTGTTTATTGAAAACAGAAAAATAATAAGTACCAGGCCTATGTCTCTAAAAACATGGGACACAACATGTCCCTACAAGACCAATATATTACAGTCTCCACTGTCTTGAACAATCATTTTCAAATAGGAATATAATTGAACAACAGCTTTAGCTTTTTAGCCTTTTCTTGTAAATCACTGAACTGTGTTTACATTAATTTCAGCTGAAACATTAACCATACAGAGCAGAACATGCTCCAAAGTGCCAGACATTTCACGCCTAGGCCTCCAATACATTCATCACTGCTGACGGGAGCTAAACAGCGCCACCCTACCCTCAATGTAACACAATGCTGATTTGTGGTCAGTAGAGGAAGTGCAACAATAAATAAATATTTAAAGAGATATTCCGACTGCTGGCAGCGGGAAAATAATAATTATTTAATTATTGAAAATTTGAGCATGGGCCGCGGGCCAAAACTAATCGGTCGCGGGCCAACTTTGGCCCGCGGGCCCCAAATTGGGCAGCCCTGCTCTAGAGCACAAACTTCTTGTGTTTATTTGAATGAATACAGTAATCCATGTGACAAAATGATATGTAAAGAGAGACAGAGCCAGAGAGAGAAGCAGGGCAGACAGTGATGACAATGGCTACGATAACATTAATGTTAGTAATAATAATATAATAATAATAATAACGGTAATTGTGGTACCATATGTTGTAAGTATTAATATATAATAGTATATGTAAGAGACAATAATAATCGTATGTGTATTATAATAGTAGAAGTATTACTAATAATAACAGCAGCAGTAGGAGGCATCAGGCAGGACCACGCCAGTAGCGAAACCACGACACATGATCCAGGCATAGCTGCGATGCGGGGGAACCTGCGAGACAACAGAGCACAAAGGCTCTGGAGAAGAAGCCAAATAAGTGACATGCAGTAAAGGCAAGTTAGAGATATGTAGTCATAGGATGTGAATGTTAGCAAGTGAAGAAGAACCAGCTTTACAGAAACTGAGGAGAAAGCGAGAGGGAGAAAAGGGGCTGATGTATTATAGGAGGTCACCTGGCAGACTAGGCCTATGTCTGCCTAACTAGGGGCTGGTACAAGGCAAGCCTGAGCCAGCCCTAACTATAAGCTTTATCAAAAAGGAAAGTCTTAAGTCTCGTCTTAAATGTGGAGATGCTGTCTGCCTCCCGGACTGCAACAGGAAGATGATTCCACAGGAAAGGAGCCTGACAGCTGAAGGCTGTGGTTCCTGTTCTACATTTGGAGACTTTAAGAACCACAAGTAACCCTGCATTCATAGAGTGCAGTGTTCTGGTGGGATAATATGGCACTATGAGCTCTCTAAGATATGACGGAGCCTGACCATTTAGAGCTTTATAAGTTAACAGTAGGATGTTAAATTAAATTCTGGATTTTACAGGGAGCCAGTGCAGAGAAGCTAAAACAGGAGAAATATGATGTCTTTTCTTAGGTCCTATCAGTACACATGCTGCTGCATTCTGGATCAGCTGGAGAGTTTTTAAAGAATTATTAGAGCAACCTTATAATGGGGAACTGCAGTAATCCAGCCTTGAGGTAACAAATGCATGGGCCAATTTTTCTGCATCTTTTTGGGACAGGATAGGTCTACTTTTTGCATCATGACTCAAATGAAAGAATGCTGTCTGTGAAGTTTGTTTTATATGGGGGTTAAAAGACAAATCTTGATCAAATATTACTCCGAGGTTTCTTACGGTAGTGCTAGAGACCAGAGCAACGCCATCCAGAGAAACTATTTCTTCAGTTTCTGAGGTGTTTAGGGCCAAGAACAATGAGTTTTGTCTGAATTCAACATAAGGAATTTGTAGCTCATCCAGGTTTTTATGTCTTTAAGGCACTTTTGAAGTTTAGTTAATTGATGCTGTTCTACTGTCTTTATCAATAGATATAATTGTGTATCATCTGCATAACAATGGACGTTAACATAGTGATTTCTAATGATGTTACCTAAGGGAAGCATATGTAAATTAAATCGCACTGGTCTGAGCACAGAATCTTGTGGATCTCCAAAACAGCCTTTAGTATTTAGAGATGATTTGTCATGAACATGAACAAACTGAAATTGATCAGATTAATACGATTTTAACCAGCTTAGTGTGGAACCTTTAAGGCCAATTAAATGTTCCAGTCTCTGTAGCAGAATTTGATGGACAGTTGTGTCAGATGCAGCACTACGATCTAATAAAACAAGTACAGAGACAAGTCCTGTGTCTGAAGCAATCACAAGATCATTTGTAATTTTACTAGTGCTGTCTCTGTGCTGTGATGCACTCTAAATCCTGACTGAAATTCCTCAAATATATTATTGTCATGGAGAAGATCACACAGCTGGTCTGTGACTACTTTCTCAAGGATCTTTGAAAGAAAGGGAAGATTAGATATGGCTCTACATTTGGCTAACACCTCTGGATCTAGGGTGGGCTTTTTCAGAAAAGGTTTAATTACAGCTAGCTTTAAGGACTGTGATACATGGCCTGTTAATAAAGATATATTTATCATTGCTAATATAGAAGTGTTAACTAAAGGTAAAACGTAGTCTAGTTGGGATGGGGTCTAAAAGACAATGTAGTACAGCGGATAAGTTCTCAAATTATGAGGAATTGTGCACTTTTTGAAAAAAGCATGAAATTTCTACCATAGTTAGTACATACCATAAGGTTTATTTTCAGATGTGGAGGGAAGTCAGATTTGACCGCTGAGGCCCGGGAGAGGTCAAATTCAAGATGGCCGCCAATAATATTCAAATATGCTTAACTTTGGAACCAAACACAATAGAAAAATATTTAAGGTGTCATTTCCAACTAAGTTTAGGGTTCCCTGGACAGCCAGGTGATGTCAGCCAATGATGGCATGTGGCTAAACATCTCATCACTGGTCAGATTTGGGAGGGGTCCAGAGAAAACTACGGAGTCCGACATAGTTTTTGCATATGCACACACACACCGATGCAACATTAATTTTAGTGACCTCCGATTGGCGTAACCGGGTGTTATTATGTGAATACAAATCTTACATAATCTACGTAGCCAGCAGTTTTAAATTTTACTCGATGTCGCCTGCTCTGGCCCCAGGGATACTTTTGACTATAATCGCTGGTGTTCCTAACTTCACAGAATAGAGCTGCCAATGACCAAAGTTTTCTCCTCAGCAGGGGTGTGAGTGGGGAAAAAACGGTTAGAAACATGAACAGGTTGGTGGTGAACTGTGGGCTTCAGCTTAGTACTACACTTCTCTCAAACAGTCACCCAGCTTCCTGGTTGCATGGGGGATGCCGGAGGACCGCTAGCAGAAGCTATGCTATGTGGCTCCGCGCCGGTTACAGGTGGCTGGCTAACTACCACAGCTACTGAATGATTTTCCATGGTGTGGAGCCACACTTCCAGTTCACTAAGTCTCACCTTCAACGCAGCAAATAAACTGCATTTATTACATGTACCACTGTCGCTAAAGGAGGCAAAGGAATAAGTAAACATCTGACACACCGATCAAGAGAGAGCAGGAGAAGGAGAAGCCATTGCAAAGCGCTAAGCTAGCGTGGCTAACAAGGCTAATAGAGTGTAAACATCAGCTGGGATTAGCAAAAAAAGTAATCTTCTCCCTCTTCGATGGTGCAACTGTTGTTTATCTTACATTAGGCTACTGCTATCTAACCATGGATATGTTTTCTTGAATCAAATGCACAACTCCAATGTATTGTGGGCGATATACACCTCTGGAGTGCTGCACTGGGACCAGCGGGACCCAACGCAAATATTGTGGGAGCGGGTGGTTTGGACTTTGCTGCGGGCGGGAACGGGCAGCTAAAAAAAACACTGCGGGATCTTGGTGCACATGCATAAACATTTCCACTCTATATTTATTCATAAATGGACAAATATGCCCTGGCCTGAACCAGCTTTCATACCAATTTGCCGCTTGCTCCACCTGTCTGTCTGTCTGTCTGTCTGTCAGCTCCATCTGTCATAAGACAAACATGAAAGAAGACGTGCAGTTTATTGTGTTTCACCGGCGACGAGCTGTCATTACACGCGACAATTACGCACGGCTGCGCGCTCTTTATAACTCACTGTGTGAACCTATGTTGCATAATAAAGATTTGCCCCCTCGTAATTTTTAACCGCCCCCTCAGTAACTTCATCCTGGTGCCAGGCCTGCCTTAACCTCAATCACTGCGTGATTATATAAACGTAGAAAAATAAATAAAATACAGAGGAGGAGAATAGAATATGAAACAGCCTTTATTTCGTTAAAAACTAAATGAAAACAACAAAATTGTTTTGTTTCCCTGGCCTGCATGTCTTTTGACGCACTGGTCAGGAATAGTGCTCCTAACAACCCCATGAATCTCTTTATTAATAGCCTATAAAATGACGTGTTTTCTCCTGCGGGACGGGAGAAGACACAAAATCATCGATCTCTATTATTGGCAGGAGTGGACATACACATTGCGGGAGCGGGCGGGAGTGTAATACACACATCACGGTTGTGGGCGGTAATGGTCAGAAATTCAGCGGGAGCGGGCAGGAGCGTGTTGAAGAAAACAGTCCCGCGTAGGGCTCTAGACCGTAGTTGTTCACTTGCTCCCTCAGCCCTTCGACAGTCGATCTCACCAGGTTCACTTCAGTTTTTCATACAAGTGGAACAACACCTATGATGGCAGCTGGGATGTCCCTGTATGGGGTGCTGTTTGTAAAGTGGCTCACGCTGAAAATAACATCAACATTTTGCCACATTTAGCTTCAAACAATGTGTAAAAAAGTGTTGTGAATTTTTTAACGTCACCTAACATTTAGATTTAGATTTAATATTTAGATTTAACATTTAACGTTTAGGTGCCACATTTAATATTTAGATTTAACTATTTAATATATTACTAAGTTAACAAATATTGCTTTAAATGTGGTAAAAGGTGATGTTAAAAA